>NC_057390.1:14805906-15149792 GCF_019320065.1 Cervus canadensis | reverse complement strand
GAGTGGCAGATTTCATTTTCTTGGGCCCCAAAATCACTTCAGACAGTGACTGTGGCCATAAAATTAAAAAATGCTTGCTCCTTGGAAGAAAAGCTATGACAAACCTAGATATAACTTTGCCCACAAAGGTCTGTATAGTCAAAGCTATGGTTTTTCCAGTAGTCATGTATGGATGTGATAGTTGGACCATAAAGAAAGCTGAGCACCTAAGAATTGATGCTTTCAGACTGTGGTGTTGGAAAAGACTCTTGAGAGTCCCTTGACTGCAAGGAGATCAAATCAGTCAATTCTAAAGGAAATCAACCCTGAATATTCATTGGGAGGACTGATGCTGAAGCTCCAATACTTTGGCCACCTGATGTGAAGAGCTGACTCATTGAAAAAGACCCTAATGCTGGGAAAGACTGAGGGCAAGAGGAGAAGGGGGCAACAGAGAACGAGATGGTTGGATGGCATCACTGACTCAACAGACATGAAAGAAAAGAAAGTGAGTGAAGTCGCTCAGTCACGTCTCTTTGTGACCCCATGGACTGTAGCCTACCAGGCTCTTCTGTCCATGGGATTTTCCAGGCAAGAGTACTGGAGTGGGTTGCCATTTCCTTCTCCAGAGGATCTTCTTAACCCACGGAATCCGGGTCTCCTGCATTATAAGCAGACACTTTACCGTCTGAGCCACCAGGGAAACCATATGGTCAATAGACATGAGTTTAAGCATACATCAGGAGATAGCAAAGAACAGGGAAGCCTGGTGTGCTGCAATCCATAGGGTCCCAAAGAGTTGGACATGACTTAGCGACTAAACAACTATGATGGATACAGAGAAGGTATTCAATGAACATTAGCTTTCCTTTCCTTATAGCTCTGGACAAGATCTTTCCTAAGTATTTTACACTGGGGACTTTTCTTTAATAATCCATCAAGTTATCACACAGGAAGCTAAAACCATCTAAATTGGACCAACCCATAGACCCAAGAGGCAGAGTCAGTAAGGAGCATCAGTGGTGGTTTAGTCAGTAAGTCGTGTCCAACTCTTGTGATCCTATGGACTGTAGCCTGCCAGGCTCCTCTGTCCATGGGATTCTCCAGGCAAGAATACTGGAGTGGGTTGCTATTTCCTTCTCCAGGAGCATCAGTAGGTGTCTTCAAACAAGCAGAATCACTGGTGTTTCTATGATTGTAAAGTATCACTCAAAGAGTTGAATCATCAGACATAAAGAATAAGAAACATATCAGGAACAGAAATTCTTTCTTTAGTGGTAGCAGTAGTGAGGTTACATTTATAAGGGACAGGAAGGGATGGCTGTGGTGGCTTTTTGATAACTCGAACTCAATGACTTGATTAAGTGGCTGCTGAGCTGGCTGAGATTTGACTCTTTAGCAAGCACTCAAGGTTTGGAGGAACTATTATCACTAATTTAGCTGCAGCCTGGAGGGACCCATATTTTTCATTATTTGTGACGGGAAGCCCTCGAGTCACAAGGCCACAGCGGCAGCAGGCTGCTCCTCTCTGTGACTAGCAGGGTTCCGTCAAGGCCAAGGGGAGGGAACCAAGCGAAGTGCAGCTGTTGCTGCTTCACTCACTTACCAGACTGCAGCTTTGCTCCCTCACTCACAGAGGCCCTCTCAGGGCCAGGATTAAGCAGACCCTAAGCCCCCTACATTCCCGTCTCATTGCATTCTGTCTGGCCATGAGACAAAGCAGCACAATAGACATTTTCATCTCACCTTCAATGAGCTCTCCACAGAAACGTAATTCCTGTCTCACTATATGATGTGCTAGACTAAGGATGTGTCATCAGGTCTGCAGAAAAGAAAAAAGGTGCACGCTGTGTTTCTGCCATTTTGAAAATCAATCGTTCTTTGTCTCCATTTAGTCACAACACTTAGGTACCTTATGACGCATTTGAAGAGTAGGGTTATAGGGTAGTGGGGAGGGAAGAAGAGGAGACAGGAAGGGAATATTCATTGATTTCTGGTGTTCAAGAGTTATTGCCAGCATACCTCAGTTTATATTTTAAATTCCAGAAAGCCAAAGTGTTCTGGGTAATACATGTGAATCACTGGAGAGAAATATTCCATTTCTTAGTGAGAAGGTGACTCCTTTGATAACCACAATGTCCATGAATCACAGGTGCTTTATTACTTGACTTCCTCTAAATGAGCTAAAATGTTACTCAGGACTCTTCTAGGAATTAGCCAAGGAAGAGTGAGTCTCCCAGACCTGAGTTCATCTGAAATGTCTTCTCTCAATTTCTTCTTTGGGTTAATTCCAGAAAAATGGCACAGAACTGGGACATCCAGTCTTGAAGCCCTGCAGAAGGTGCAGTGGGCAGGGAGAAGCCCTTTGTGGCTGGGACAGAAGGACCCATCTACCAATGCCCCAGGATACTCTTTCTGCATGATTAATTGTATGTTTAGTTCTTAATCCCTGGATATCTGGGTTAGGTATTCTACACATCACTCTCTATCTAAAGTTTACACAGCATAATCTACTTATTCTTTTGTTGAGGTTCATAGTGATTGGGGAATAGCGTACTTAAGTTGGAGTACGGTCAGTCTATCCTTGTTCAATTACCCAGGGACTCATCCTCGCCTTATTTGCATGGGAATGGGGGCAGTAGGGAATGGCTGGAGCAGAATCTCTCAAGGATTCTCCACTCCTGTAATAATAAGGCCACTGTACAAAATCCCCAGATATAATAATCTTACAAAAACAATCTAATTGGCAATGGAATGAGAATCACAAGGCAGGGTCTGAATCTGAGTCCTGCAACTAGCTGTGACCTTAAGGTCATCCCTTTCCTCTCTGGGCCTCAATTTTTTGACGTGTAAGATGAAAAGGGTAAGCTAATGATACAAGTTCTCTAAGCCACTCTCAGTGTGAAGAGTCTTGCATTCACTTCATGAAACAAATCCCCACAGGTTTTCAAGAAATGATGACTTCTCACATGCAGAAGACTATTTGGTACAATTATACAATCATAGGGCTTCCCTGATAGCTCCATCAGTAAAGAATCCGCCTGCAATGCAGGAGACCCCGGGTCAATTCGTGGGTCAGGATCCGCTGGAGAAGGGATAGTCTACCCACTTCAGTATTTGTGGGCTTCCCTTGTGGTTCAACTGGTAAAGAATCTGCCTGCAATGTGGGAGACCTGGGTTTGACCCCTGGGTTGGGAAGATCCCCTGGAGAAGGGAAAGGCTACCCACTCCAGTATTCTGGCCTGGAGAATTCCATGGACTGTATAGTCGGACATGACTGAGCAACTTTTACTCGCCATGATCATAGTTTTTGACTTTTCAGAAACACACTGATATTGATAGCAATAAATAACACCTGTGAAATGTCACTTTCCTTCACTGTTTACCATCCTCTCAGCTCTTCATTTCCACACATGTATTAGTCACATAATAATTCTATTTGCACTAACAACATCTTAAACAATCCCAAACAATAACAAGTCTGTTTGATTTATTTTTCAGAATCTATAATTTTAACGTTAACTTATGTGTCTCAAAACTCAAGTACTTCAAAAGGGAGGGAAATCAGCATGTGTTTTCCAAGCACTCCCTGACTTTAAATTTTTAAAAATCTGATCTTTAGTCACCTATGGAGTGACTATCAGCTGTGTAAAAATCTGTCATTTGCAGAACTGTGAAGTGTTTAAATTCTTTATGAAAACTGCAAATGGTAAATTAAGGAAACAAAATTCTTTAGAGTCTCCTAAAATTAAAGCTATGAATAGAAGATAATTTCTTGGTATCAGACTTGAAACTGCAGCTAAATGATATAAGACCAAAGTACTGGGCTACCAATTTGTGATATTTGGTAAATTTTAATGTACACAAGCAATTCAATATATATTGGTAACGCCAGTTAATGCCAGTCTCTTACGTCTTATAGTATGTTTAAATATGTTCAGTGCTGTGGTTTAATGAATTGCATTTTGATGTAATCAAATATATGATGTGTCATCATCAAGCAGTTAATAAGAAAAATAACACGATAATATGGACACTGTTCTTATCATAAAAAAAATTTTTTTTTACACAAGGCATACTTCATATTTAACCGTGACAACAACTCCATGAGGTGGGTATTAATCCCTCCCATTCTAGAGATGAGGAAAGGTGGGTTTACATACAGATGTGACAGAGCTTGGGCCATGACTGAAGATTCAATGAATGACTTGAGTCAGATGAAATGGATCAAATTACACTGTGGGCCTATCCAAGCCCAGCAGAAAGACAATGGATCTCACGAACACATCAAATGCACTCTTCCCCCACTGCCCCAAACTCCCTTGAGGTTTCATGGCAACTCTGGCAGAGAGAGGTGACCATGAGACATTTCCATGCAGGGTGGAGCAGGGCCCTGGGTCTCCAGTCTAGCTCCGCAACTTGCTTGCTCTTAGACCGTGGCCAAGGGACTTAACCTCTTTGCTCCAGAGGTTCCTCAACTACAAACTCATAATAAAAACCTGCTAACTCAAGCTCCTCTAAGGTTAAAATGTACTAAAACATGGAAGGTGACCAACACAGGGCTGGGCATGCAGAAAGCACTCGAATAAGTGCTAGGTGAAGATTTCTAATCCATTCAACATATTTATATGCCACTCAAGGAAATTCAAGGCTTACTTAGGTGCCCCTCTCAGAGGTGTCTTTGCAGATCAAAAGAAGATGAATTAGGAACCTTAATTCAACTTAATTTTACAAAAACAGATTTCTTTACCAATTCTAAGTGGTAAGCCGCAGACTGGTGAGTCTGATTATATAAAAATTCAAAATTTCTGCATGGCCAAAAAAAAAACCCTACCATAAGCCAAGCTAAAGCACCAACAATCCAATGGAAAAGAAAAACTGGAAAACAAGAAAAACTTTTAGACCAGTGGGTTTGCAAACAGTGGTGACATTGACCCCAGAACTGTTTGCCAACAACTGGACACATTTTCAGTTGTCACAACTTGGTACATGGTAGGAGTGGGGAGTGCTACTTGAATCTAGTGAGTAGTGATCAGGATGCTGCTAAATAGCCTACAGGGCACAAGACAGCGCCTGAAACAAAGAATTACCCAGCCTCAGTGGGAAAATGCTGAGGCTGAGAAGTCATATTTTAGACACATGAGGAGACTTATTCTCAAGCACAAGTAAAGTACAAATGAGAATTCTTATCAGAGTTGCAGAGTTCAAAATGCTTAATCATCTATTTTGCAAAGAGTATGATGAAGCAAACTATCTCTCTATTAGGAGATGGAAATTAGGATTCTAAATCCTAATTGAGTTTCTCAATATTGTGAGTGAGTATAAATGATTCAGTTTTTATAGCAGATGATTTTATAGCTTTTTTTTACCAGCTTTTATAGCAGGTAAATATCCATTAAAAATTAAGTCAGAACATACCCTCTGATGTAGTAATTTCTGTTTCTAAGCATTTATCCTCAGATAATCAAGACTAAGAATTCATTATTCACTGCAGTTTGGATGATAGCAGCAAAAGTTGCAAAGGCAAATGTTGAACAATACAGTCTAGTTAAATACATTATAGTATATGCCAGGATGGAGTATTATACAGCCATCAAAAAAAACAAGACAGATTTATTGGTACTGATATGAATTGCTAGATGAACAAAGCATAGTGAAATACAGTAAATAAAATTTTCTGGCGGCTTCAAGGCTCCATTCAAACGAAAGAATACTCAAGAAGTGGGTAAGAGTATTTGCCCCTATAAAAGAGAAGTGTACATCAAGAAGACAAAGAAGGAAAAAGGCTTTGTTTTCACTCTAGAGTACACTTTCTTGTGTCTTTCAAAATTTTGTACCATGTGTCACATAATCAAAAAAAGCTAATAACATTTTCTTAAGTAGGCGCCATAGAAATTTACCATTTAAAAAAATCTGCCATCAGGTCTTTTAAGTAATTTTAGTATGAGTCAAAAGATAATCAGGACAAAGAGGCACATTACAATGGGGAAAATGGAAGTCAGCCTAATAAAAAGACTCTTGACATAGGTTTCCAGGAACTTAGCTGAGTTCTGGAACAAACCACAGTGAGAAAAGTATCCAGGCAGTGCAGAAGTAAGGACCTGGCTCTGAACTGATACCCCCACCTCTCTTTCCATCTACCCCCAATCTTCTGAAGGAAAAGGGAGCTCCCTGATGCCTCCAGAGGGAAGCAGAGCACGCTGGATTTCCAGCACATGCGCTGTTAAACTCTGTACTGTGACTGCTGCAGAATGCGCATGCATCTGGACTTTTCTTTAATTCCACAGGAAGAAAAAAATTCAAGGCGCTGTTAATCCAAGTAAATTAAGATAACCCAGGGAACTGGCAAGAGATAAATGAGCTCAAACATGTATCAGATGGAAAAGGTACCTCTTCAATTACAATAAAAACTACGTTCCTCAAGTTTAAAATTGGTTTTGACTTTATCCTCCCCGTAAGGTGATTTAAACCCTTAGAGCTCTGATTTTTAATCCTAAACCACACATTTGTTACAGTGTGTAGAAGGGGCCCAGCTCATTCTAAGGCATGCAGGCCTTCATTTCAGAGTTCTCCACCAAAAAAATAAATAGCTCTCTACAAACTGGTCCAGCCCAACTCAACTTCATCCTTTCATCTCACTCCATACAAGCTGTGCTTCCTTCAGGCCACCATGGAGTCATTCTGTTTCTGGCCAAACTCTTCTGAGCACTTTGATCTCAATGACTAGGCAAGAAAAATACAGTTATTTGTAAGTTTGTCAAATGTTTCAGGCCTCTAGTGCTCTGATCAAGCTTGTCAGGCTGATGACACATCACCACAAAATATATTACTAAACTTGTATAAAATCATCCTTTGATTTAAAGTAGAAAGTAGAGCCAAAAAACTACAAAAGGGAACACACTGTACATATTTGGAAATCATAGTAAGTATTTTCAGAATAAAACGTACTAAAGATAGCCTCATTCCACTGACACTCCTAAAATCATTCTCCTAAAACAGGCTTTGTATCAGACAGAATAATAGCATTTCAGGCCTGCAAGAGATCTTGAACATCTACTCTTTAAGCTCCTCTGTTGCCAAATTAAAATACTAGGACTTCAAAAATCACTCTCATCCAAATGACAAGACCAGGACTAGAACCTGGGCCTTCCATAAGATTCACAATTAGTATCAGCTATCGATAACACTGTAATTAAATGCCTAACTTGGTAAGTGGAATCCCAGCTTTTAAAAAATTCACCACAGCAAGCTAACTCAAAATTGGGCAAAGGATTAGAATAAGTATTTCTGCAAAGAAGATATACAAAAGGGTGATAGAGTCCATGAAAAGAGATTCAACATCATTAGTAGTTACAGAAGCATAAACCACAATGACATAGATACTACTTCACACCCACTAGGATCACTATTACCCAATAGACAAAAAAAAAAAAAGGAAAGTAACAAGCATTGGCGAGGACATGGAGAAATTAGAACCCTAGTGCACTGTTGTTACCACTGAAGAAAAGTGTGACAACTCCTCCAAAAGTTAAACAGAATTACCATATGATCCAGCAACTCTATTTCCAGATATAAACCTCAAAGAAATGAAAGCTGAGCTTCCTGCAGCCACTTGTACACCCAAGTTCACAGCTGTCTTTTTCACAGTAGATGGGAACAATCCTAATGTCCATCAAGAGATGAATGAATAAACAAAAGGTAGCATATACATAAATGAAGAATTATCCAGCATTCGAAAAAGAAATTTTGACACATGCTCCAACATAGAAGAATCTTGAAAACATTATGCGAAGTGAAATAAGCCAGACACAAAAAGACAAATGTTGTAGAATTCCACTTACATGCAATATCTAGAGTAGGCAAATTTACAGAGACAGAAAGTAGAAGAGAGGTTATCAGAGACCAGGCAGGGAGAGGGATAGGGAGTTACTGTTGAATGGGTATTGAGTCTCTTTTCGGGACAATGAAAAGTTCTGGAAATGGATAGTGGTCATAGCTATACATCACTGCCAATGTACTCAGTGTTTCTGGAGTAGACACTTAAAAATGATGAAAACAGTAAATGTTATATTTTACTACAACTAAAGAAAAGACACAACAGAAAAAAGAAATCAGCGACTTGAATTATGTTTGGGTTCTTAAGAAATAAATCACTGCTATATTGGTGGAATTAAGAACAGGCATTCCATTCAAGTAAAAAAGCACCAAAGTATCAACTGTGAAAATTCCAAGTTTCCTGGGCAAGATGACCAAAACATAACGGAAAACTGCCATAAGAGGTTATAGACAGGTGAAGGCAATGTCTTTACTTGCTCTCTCGGGCTCTTTCTCATCCAAAAGTGAGCACTTGAAAAACATGATATATACATCACTGTCCAGCTAACCCAGAGTGTTTTGGCCACAGCAATTTTTCTTTTTTTAAGAAGTTAAATGACATGTCAGACTTTTAATGCTTGGATCGTTTCTTCCTCCAAACTTGGCAATAAAATCCTTCAAAAGGCATGTGTAAAGACATTTGGGTTGGAAATAACAAACCTGTCCTCTCCCAAGATGCTATGTTTATTTGAACATGTGATGATGCTATCATTCAAACAAACACACTTGGCTTTCTTTCCTTTCCCGATAGCCACAGCACAGACACTTTTCAAATAAGTATCCACAGAAGCAATGGTTAGTGTTGAAAAGTGGTTTCTATTGTACAATCACTTATGAGATGTGTGCTTAAAAAAAAAAAAAAATGCCTCCTGTGCTGTTTGTTTTCCCATTTGTTATTTCTTTAGTTTCTAAAGAATCCTCATAATAAAAGCGCATCAATCCTCCTTGTTGAGTCATCCTGAGTCATCCCAAACCACCTCAATCCTCACACCCTCTGAAAGCCAATGAGATCTCATAAAAGCAATCAAATGCAAATCAAGCCTACAGGAGGCGCTATCCAGTTTTTTAAGGAACACACAAGCGACAAGGGCTGTCAGAACCACAGCACCATCACGAACACATTTGTGACAAAATGTTGGAGGCTTTACCTAGAGAACAAGCTGGAGATTTAAGAGGGAACATTCTCCGGTGACCCGAACAAAATACCAGTGCGTGTTCAAGAGGTTGGCCAATGGGAGGAAAAGGTGATGCTTAGAGCAGGGTTTCTTAACTTTGGCACTGTTGACATTCTGGACCAATAATTCTTCACTGTGGGGACTGTCATGTGCACTATAGGCTAGGAAGTAGCATTCTTGGCCTCTACCCATTACATGCTAGGATACCTCTCCCCGTTCTCCCCCAGCATGCACAACCAAAAACTTATCCTGGCACCACCAAACCTCTCTCCTGGGAAGCCAAACCTCTCCTGGTTGAGAACCATTAGACAAATTCAACATTTTCCCTTCCCACCTACATTAAGGGTATAAACCAGATAATCCAGAGGAAGAGAGGAAACTGGGTGAGCGTCCAGGTAAGGATATGCCCACTGGATATGGGTAAAATAAGAGTACATCAGAGACAAAGACTAAGACACGGAACCCAGCTATCAGTCGACAACACTGGAGGAAGAGGGGGCCAGACTGAGGTGATGGAAATATGGCGGACTTTTGAAGGCACAAAGAAAGGGGAGTTTCAACTCTGCTGCCCCATTTAATAAATTCATGTTGACTGCTGTCCATTAATTCAACTTCTCTGCGGGGAAGAAAGTGCTCTCAAGCACCATGATCCTAAGTCAAAATCCAGGCACCGTCAGTAGGAAAGTTTAGGGTAAAGACTGTATGTTACCAGACAGTCAGGACGATGCTCGTATGACAGGTTTAGACAACATGGTATCATTCAAGTGTATCTTCTCTTAAAGACTAACCTCAAATGCTTTCAAAATACTTAACATTAATCACAAGTAGGACTTACCTAGAATAAGAATAGATCTGTGCAAATATATCTTCCCGTCCACTGCTCCTGAGAAAACAAATCTATGCCCTAGTAATAGCAAGCCAAGACTATCATCCTTGCATATAGTTGTACAGATTATGGAATGGAACTTCTGATAATGGATTTGGGCTACGTCCCAAAGCTGAGGACAAAGGCCAGTAACCGTCATCTCACTTCCTGGAATGCTGTCTACACTGCAGAAACCAGCTTGTTGCATTGGAGAAAAGAAGGTAAAAAGTCTTTAGACAGCCTGACCACATTTCCCTTGGAATTCAGGGCAAATGGTGAACAGAGAGACTTTCTCACTGTCTCCTGGAAAATTCTGTAGGTAGGAAGCAGACTAGGAGAGACAGAAATGTAGGGTAAAGAGAGAAGGTAGTTTGTGCCTCAACTTTCACACGGCAAGGATGCAATCCTAGTGGGACCCTGCCAAGAGGCTTCCAGGAAGGGTGAGGAAATCTCAGCTTTAAGTGGGAAACTGAGATGGGAGATCTGCAGAAGGTTAACATAGCTTGATTACATAGTTGCATCTTCTCTGGCATGTATAAGTCATTTCCTAATACAGTCTGAGACTCATACAGGAACACAATAAATAGGTATCATTCATTCATGATACTTTATCTTTCTGAAAACCACCATTTATTATAAACTAATGATACCTTAAAACCTTTGCTATGAAAAGGGTGATCCTTGGGCCAAGCAGTACCTCATTCCCCTGGAAACTTATTAAATATACAGAGTATCAGGTCCCACTCCAGATCTACTGAAACAGAATCTACATCTTATCAAGAATCAAAGTGATTCTTACGAATAGGAAAGGGTGATGAGCACTGGCTTAGACCACAGGTCTCTCTCACAGCTGTATATAACAATCATCTGCATCGTTTGCTGTCAAACTCACATACCCCAAAACACACCCAGAAATTCTGATTTAGGAAGCCAGAGCATGGGCTGGCCATCTGTACCTTCTAAATCCTACAGGACATTCTGTTGTATCCTGAGGACCAAGACCACTGATTTAATGGTTGGAGAAGGCAGGCATTTGAAGCCAGGGTTTACCAAGAGCTCCTAATGACTGTCCCATTTCCCCATAGCAAGCATCTTTACACAGGTGACCCTCTTGTCCTTCCAAAGGCTTCATTAAGTCACCACCAACCTCTAACAAATCATCCAATTGGCTACAATTCTGCTTTTGAGAGCGATCAGGGCTCCCATTCAAAATGATCAAAAGGGACAAAAATGGCACACCCAGTGGGGACATGCAGAGCAAGACAGGTTGTAAAGACACCAGAGGCCTCCAACGTGAGCCCTGTCCACAGCTGCCTGGGATATGTCACTTTGACTTGGCACCGGCTTCTCATAAAAGGCTTGTTATTTGTGAATGAAGATGAAAAGAACCATTCACCAGTCACCACCAAATGTTAGGTTTTCTTGTCTAGATTTTGTCTTGAGAGAAGAGTGAACAGGACCTGATTTAAATCAGACCCTGACTTAGCCACTGTGACTGCTGCAGACCCAAATGGTCAAACTCCGCCACCATCGGAGCAGATCAAATTTCAAATAACCAGCTAAAATAGAGCCCAGAACTCTTGAATCCCAACCCAATTTCTAGGATAGACTACTAGGCAAATTGGGTACTATTAGTCCCTGGGGCAGTTTGTTCTAAGAGTTAATTTCCTTAAATGAGATCCCTCAGAATTCTAAGGTTTTTAAGCAACTGCCAGGTAAAAGGAAGAAATACTTCTTCTGGCAGAAAATGGTCTATAATATGATGAAGTCTGACAGAAGGGAAATGATAATTACTGTATGAACAGCACAGTCAGGAGTCTTTTACCAAATAAGGTTATGATTTCTACAGCGAGTGTATTTCAATAAAAGATATTTTCAGCCTGAAGAGCCTAGCCTCTTTTTCAAAAAATGGTATAACAGAGTAAATTTTGTTTAATGCTAATGCATCTATTTATCAAGTACACAACTTTGGCATGCACATTATTTTTTTTTTTCTTTTCCATACAACATGATGGTTTTCCAGGCACATTACGGGACTCTCAGATGTTTCTAATTACCCTCTGTATACACCCAATAAAACAACTGGCTCGAGATATTATTAATACCACAAGAAGATCCAAAAGGCTCATAAATCACCCTTTCTTTAGAAACGGACAATGCAGTGGCAAAAAGTGACATATTTTAATCTTGCTAAATAGCCTTAAGAATGTTCTAGCGCACTTACCTAATTTGCCAGGGACAGAGCAGTGGTCTGCTTTTCTCACAGCAAAGAATTTTAATGTCAAGTTGCCCTTTTACCTCTTCTAGGGAAAATCTGATGAAAATTAGGCTGAGTTTTTGTACTAGGAAAGCCTAGAAAGTCTCCATAATCCAGAACAAATTTTTATTGAATCTGATGGGCATCTGAAGTTTGGTCTCAGAGCGAAGAAATATCTCATTACTGCATAAAGTTCTTTCTTTTTTCCACCAAATCTTACAAAAAGCCAATACTGCAGTCATGCCAGTTTTTCAGTAATTATTGTATGAGTCTAAATCCAAGATAATGGAGACAAGCAGTAAGCCATTCCTCAAACCAATGCCCTTCAACCAAACAGAAAATCGAGTTTTAATAAGTGCATCAGTGACAGCATTACATTAAATTGGCAAAGGAAGGGCATCTGGTTCGTCTCATTTTCTTTCTGATATAACTTTGGGAAATAAATCGCAAACAAACTTCCTCACTCACTTAATCCTTCTCCATTTGGTAGTTATTTTATTTTCCTGGACTGCATAGGCTGAAGAGGACTGTGTGGCTGCCCTTAGAAACATTTTCACATCATCTGTAATGTTAGTTCCAAGAGGTTTTTCCAACAATACACAAAGTCATTATTCCTCCTCCACTTGGAAGAAGTGTATATACCTGAATATCAAAAGCTGATACAAATGTTCAACTTTTAGACAATAGACGCAAAATTGTTCCCAACTCATAAGCCAATAAATGCTGCAGGTATATATCGTATCACATAAATATGACTCCAGTGTCTATTTTAAGTCCGGCAGTGTTTTTAAATTGACTCTAACCTAGGAACCCAGAGGTAAAGGACACAGACGACGGCCAAGCGAAGAAACCAAAGCAGGATGAAATGTTAGAATCACACATCACTGGGGATGTCCCATCTATTCAAGATGATTACTTATCCTCCTGACCATAGCTTTGGGTTCTAAAGTACACTACATGGTTCAAATGCTCTCAACCCTTGCCAGCTCATAAAATGCAAGAGCTTCCTGGGTAGACCCCTCTCAAACAGGTGGTACATGATCCAAGGCAGAGAGGGGCACAATGCTAGTAGGCTGTCTCTGCCATAAGACGATGCTAACTGACAATCCTTTGTGGGTAGCCTACCTCACCCAGAGCAAGCCTAAATGTAAGGAAAAGAGCCTTCTGTGTACTAGGAGAGTTGGTTCTAACAGAGTACCAACATGAAGGAGTACTGGATACATACTCTCGGGTCTTTCTTAACACTACCGTGCTATCAGGAGGTCGCTCATCTCCATGGGACACAGCAGCATATTCTCTCCAAGCTCCAAGAAAGGCAGTACTCTCCCTCAGTACACAGGAGGTGGGGTTTGCTAAACAAAAGGATTTGTTATATTTGGAAGTAGAGAAAGATCTTCAAGGAACCCACATAAAGCTCCAGCCTGTTTCTTCCCATGAGCCTAGCAACAGCTCTACAAGGAAGGTCAAGGCATTATAGGATTCATTTGACTAGCGTGGAATCAAAGAGGTTCAATCACCAGCCCAGGGGCCTGGTCAGCAGTCCACCTGACCTAGACTTCTGAGTGTCCACTAACATGGTAATGACTAGAGGTGAAACAGGAAAAGAAAAAGGCAAAAAGGCATCATAGGTGGAAATATTTGAAATGCAACTTGAGGTTGTTCCTTAAAAAAAAACTGTCAGTATACAGACAAATGCAGAAATAGGGAGCAGGAATTCCATGTAGTGGGAAATTATACTAAGGATCTAGAAATTTAACTGCATTTCATCCTGAGTAGCAAGTACACTGCAGTCAGTGTTAAAAGTGTAAAATCCAGGGCTTCTCTGGTGGCTCAGTGGTAAAGAATCTGCCTGACAATGCAGGAGACACAGGTTCGATCCCTGGTCCAGGAAGATCCCACATGCCAAGGGGCAACTAAGCCTGTGCGCCACAATGACTGAGCCTGTGTTCTAAAGCCTGGGACCTGCAACTACTGCAGCTGCATGCACTAGCGCCTGTGCTCACCAACAATAGAAACCACCACAATGAGAAGCCTGCGCTCCACAACTAGAGAGCAGCCCCTGTTCAACTCGACTAGAGAAAAATCTTTGCAGCAACAAAGAGCCAATACAGTCAAAAATAAATGAATAAACTTTTTAATGTAAAATCCAAACCTCAGGCAAAGTGTTACAAACGTACCCTTTTTCATGCATCTTGCAGACATTGGAATGTGCTCTTCCCTAGGACCCCAAACCCTAGAGAGACCTCTCAGATGATTATTCCACTCCTGTAATTTCAGTTGCCCGAGACGTCACAAGGAGGCTGTGCTGGCTAGGTGAGTGCATGCCACCCTCACATGGGCACCTGCAGAGACAATGTACTCTGTCCACCAGCACGCGTGAGGCATCGCCCACGTGCAGCACCGCACCCACACTGGGGATGCCAACAAGAAGGACAGGGCCCTGTTTGCAGGCAGTTCGGGGCTCAGGGGAAGAAACTGGCATGGCTACCGATAAGGAGAGTGGGGCCCTACAGCCAGAGCGGTGCTTGGCTGACTCTTGCAAAGGCAGTGGGTGATGCCCAGGCAGAGCGGGCAGGGGAATGCACCACCCCCCACCCCAGCAGAGGCAGCAGTGTGAACAGGGTCACTGAGGGCGTGGAGCACTGGGGGACCTCAGTACCTCTAGAGGCTCAGTTTAGCAGAAGCAGACAGAGTTTCATGAGCTGAGCAGTTTAGAGCTTTCCCAAGATCATTCCACATGCTCAAGCTGACAGACGAGGAAAGAACACACACTTTGCGACACTGTGTTGCAGACTCCAAGGAATTTTGAAAGGTCATTTATCCTAGGCTAGCCTAGACTCCTTTAAGAAGTCCCATCCACCCCCATGATATAGGCCAGACATGGCTTAAAAGGAACAATCGATCACACATGCCTTTCTCACAGCCTCACAGACTGCTGAACCCTCTTTTACCTAAGGCTTTTTTTCAAACTGTCCCAACTACAGACATACGTTCTATACTACCCACTCTGACGCCCCTCACTTTCCCAGCTTCAGGAATCTTCACCTTCAGTCAAATAGTATCTCATTTTCTCCTGATTTTGGCTTTCAGTGTTAACCTATTGGTCCTCTTTGGTTGAACCACCTTTCCATGAAGACCCCTTCCATCGACTGCCCTCCCCCAATACACACACACACACCTGCCCTAATGAACAGAACCAATTTTATTTCCCTTACTTAAAAGCTCCATGCCAAAAATCATGTCACCTGTCTTATACAAAATAATGTTGAAGAAGTGACAGCTTTTCTGGTAATTTGATTCTACATTTAAGACCCTATCCTTTTTGCTATAAATAACCAAGACTCCTTTTGCAAAAATTCCAGGACCATTTTTTCACCCAGAGGACAAGACTCATTTGCCTCTATCCTCTGTAGATAAGGCTCTTTATCTACAGGTCCTATTACATGATTTCCTGATATAATACACATTGCTAAAATCTAACCCAAAATGAAAAAGTTTGGGTTTGGAAAATCCAAAATTTGGAAAAGTTTGAATAAATGCTTCTCACATTAGTCTTTGGAGAGGCTCTACAGCTTAAATAAAACAACAAACACAGTCACAGAGTTAGATTAAAAAGTTTGTGATGTTCTGTCCAAGAGCTCATCACTAGCTTCATTTGTCTTTGCTTAAATTGTGTCTCAGAGAATCCTTCCTGACATACTTGAAGTAGTGATCCAGGCCTTCTACCAACACTCCCAAGCTTCTCCCCCCTCAACGTTTCATCATAGTATCTATCACTACATGACATTATATCATATATAATGTTTCTGGCAGAATATTTTTGGTTGTATACATTTGATAGTAGTATACACTCACTCAGTTCAGTTCAACTGCTCAGTCATGTCTGATTCTTTGTGACCCCATGGACTGTAGCATGCCAGGCTTCCCTGTCCATCACCAACTCCCAGAGTTTGCTCAGATTCATGTCCATCGAGTCAGTGATGTCATCCAACCATCTCATCCGCTGTCTTCCCCTTCTCCTCCTGCTTTCAATTTTGACCATTCCAATGAGTCAGTTCTTCACATCAGGTGGTCAAAGTATTGGAGCTTCAGCTTCAGCATCAGTCCTTCCAATGAATATTCAGGACTGATTTCCTTTGGTATTGACTGGTTGGAACTCTTTGCAATCCAAGGGATTCTCAAGAGTCTTCTCCAACACCACAGTTCAAAAGAATCAATTCTTCTGCATTCAGCTTTATTTATGGTCCAACTCTCATATCCATACCTGACTACTGGAAAAACCACAGCTGTAACTAGAAGGAACTTTGTCGGCAAAGTGATGTTTCTGCTTTTTAATATGCTATCTAGGTTTGTCATGGCTTTTCTTGCAAGGAGCAAATGTCTTTTAATTGCATGGCTGCAGTCACCATCTGCAGTGATTCTGGAGCCCAAGAAAATAAAATCTCTCACTGTTTCCATTGTTTCCCCATCAATTTGCCATGAAGCAATTGGACTGGATGCCATGATCTTAGCTTTCTGAATGTTGAGTTTTAAGCCAGCTTTTTCACTCTCCTCTTTCACTTTCATCAAGAGGCTCTTTAGTTCTTCTTCACTTTCTGCCATAAGGGTGGTGTCATCTGCATATCTGAGGTTATTGATATTTCTCCTGGCAATCCTGATTACAGCTAGTGCTTCATCCAGCCCAGCATTTCTCATGATGTACTCTGCATAGAAGTTAAATAAGCAGGGTGACAATATACAGCCTGGACGTACTCCTTTCCCAATTTGGAACCAGTCTGTTGTTCCATGCCCAGTTCTAACTGTTGCTTCTTGACCTGCATACAGATTTCTCAGGAGGCAGGTAAGGTGTATTCCCATCTCTTGAAGAATTTTCCACAGTTTGCTGTGATCCACACAGTCAAAGGCTTTGGCATAGTCAATAAAGCAGAAGTAGATGGTTTTCTGGAACTCTCTTGCTTTTTCGATGAACCAACGGATGTTGGCAATTTGATCTCTGGTTCCTCTGCCTTTCCTAAATCCAGCTTGAACATCTGGAAGTTCTCAGTTCACATATTGTTGAAGCCTGACTTGGAGAATTTTGAGCATTACTTTGTTAGGATGTGAGAAGAGTGCAATTGTGGGGTAGTTTGAACATTCTTTGGCATTATCTTTCTTTGGGATTGGAATGAAAACTGACCTTTTCCAGTCCTGTGGCTACTACTGAGTTTTCCAAATTTGCTGGCATGGTAAGTGCAGCACTTTAACAGCATCATCTTTTAGGATTTATAATACCCTCTTGGAGAGTACCCTCACTAGTTTGTAGTTTTTTAAATTTTGGTTGAATATATGTGACATAAAATTTACTATCTTCACCATTTCTAAGTGTACAGTTCAGTAGTGGTATGTATATTCATATAATCTCGATTGTTACCTTCAAAACAGAAACTTGGTACTCATGAAATATTTCCTTATTTCCCCATTTTTTCAGCAACACCAGCAACAACTACTACTATTCTCTCTAAGAATCTGATTATTCTAAGCATTTCATAAGTGGAATCATGATATCTGTCTTCTCATGATGAGCTCATTTCACTCAGCATCATGTCCTAAGGTTCATATGTTGTATTGCGACGTATTTTTAATATAACAGGAGAGCAAGGACTTCGCCTATCTTGTTCATTGCTATATTCCTAAGGCCTAAACCAGTCCCTGGCACACAGTAGGTGTTCAATAAGTATATATGAGATAAATGTCCCCAATGCAAAGCCTTTTATCAATGGTTCACAGCTTAAATAAAGGAAATGTTCTGCATCATTTTATTTACTCAGTATTAGAAGATAATTTGAGAATGCCAAACATATTTCAGAGTAGTTGACAAGTTCATAACCACTCTAAATTATCCAAATGAAAGCAACCATTTTCTTAGTATTGTATTGGCTCATCTTTCAAAAACATGAAGCCTGCACAATGCATTAAGGAGGAAATATATGTGCCAATTCCAAGAGTGACGTGTTGCTTTCCCCTGGTTTCTGTGCTGGATGATTGTCAAGGGATCTGAACAACAACAAGAAGGTGAAGGACTGAGTGTCTCAACTAAGCTGCTCCCCCAAAAGTCTCAATGCCTCTCCCTCCTGAGCAGTGATGCTGGTTTATTTAATGCCTCATTAAGAGTGAATTTCCTTCCATCTTTATGAGGAGAACCTACATAATGAGTGTATCATCATGGAGGCTTCCTTTCCACCCCACAATACTACAGTGTTGAGATGGCTTTGTGCCACACATGGGAGACCCCCCAGTGTAGGGCAGCAAACCAACCTCAAAACAGGTGAAAGTGGCTACAGGCTGCTGTCACTATTATGGGCTGTTCAGAGCTTAGAAGATCAGACCACTAGTTTCCTGCCTAAAAAACTGAGAAACCTTCCCCGCTCTTCTTCAAAATGATAACCTTTTCAGAGAACTCTCTTAGTAAGTTCCGAAAGACTAAAATCCAAATGCTTAAGCTTGAAATTCAAGGTGCTCCATGGCCTTGCTCCAGTCTACCTTCCCAGCCCTGTCACCTAGTATATTACCCCCTTTTGAGTTTATATGTAACTCCTCTCAATTTCCATTTACCACCTGTGACCTCTTGTTTCCAGGTCTCAGTCTAAAGGGTTCATTCTTCCTTCCCATCCACCCTTATTTCGGGATATATCACCATGTCAAGCTGCATCATCCCCATCAGTCTATCATCACACGACAAGCATTTGGCTTCCTCCTGGAAGCCAACAGGTTTAGCAGCTGAGGAGAGCAGGAAAAACTAAACAGAAAAGTCACAAGCCATCCCTTCTCTCTCAAAGTACTCTTCCTCAGCTACAAGTGGTATCTCCTCCTCTGGGGTCTTGCTGTGCATTTTCTACCTTAAAGGGGGTCATTTACACACATTCCTCATCTCCGCCTCAAAGCATAAGCTCTTAGAAGGCAGCTTTATGAATTTTTTGGTCCTGGAAATTTTACCACAGTGTTATCTACCTGATTCCTTAACATAGGAGGCACCACAGAAGGATAAGAGGCTTTTAGACTCTGGAATAAGAAAACCTGACTTCAAGTCATCTTTGACCAAACCGCTAAAGACTTGGGACTCATATCTACAAAATATAGACATTTACCTCTCTCAGGGGAAACAGGAACCAAACGAAATAACATGGGATCAGAGTTTTTACTGGGTTAGCCAAAAAATTCATTCGGGTTTGTCCATTAACCTGAACAAACTTTTTCGCCAAACCATACATTAGCAAATACTTTTTGTCAGTATTCAACTGGTGCTAACAGAACATGAGTCCCTCATATTCTCCTTAGAGAAAGCAGCATCACAGAAACCACATGTGCTAGTTTAACAATTATGATTGCCTTTCACACTCTCTCTGCAAGTAAGTTATGCCAGACAACAGTGTTATTTTATTTGAAATATTCTGGTTGTGACAACATAGAATATCCATATTCTTCTTATTAGAAGAAGTTATAACTACAAACAACAACTTAAAAGTCCCAGGAGGTCATCTTCACTACAACCCCATGAAATGCAAAGAATCCATTAAAACAAACAACAGTTAACCTGCTCGCCCACCCAACTCGGGATATGCGTCCATCTTGGAAAAAAAGCAAAGGCACTTTCTACACCAAAAGCTGCTTTTTGAGATAGTGTGCAGGGGCTGTGTGGTTTCTGAGAGCTTCTACGATGGCACACCGGGCCCAGGGCCAGATGGTGAAAAGGTGATGGTGCAGTCCATCGATCTCATCTTCAGACACTTGCAAATAGATCTCAGATTCAAGTGTGGCTTTATGAGCAAGTAAACATGCATACAGAGGGCTGTCTCAATGGTTTTGATGAGCATATGAACTCGCATTAGATGATATAGAAGAGATTCATTCTAAAAATCAAGAAAACTGGGTCAGATCATGCTGAAAGGAGAGAAACGTTACTCTGTACCACAGTGTCTCCAACTAGGAATGATCAATGGAATGAGAAATCACTTGGCAATATGGTGTGTTTTTTAGGTATCCTTCGTTAGAAATGTTCTAAAACATGTATTCATATTGTTTAGCTCACCCTCATGTTATTACCCTCTGGAGGAGGGCATGGCAACCCACTGCAGTATTCTTGCCTGGAGAATCCCCATGGAGAGAGGAGCCTGGTGGGCTACAGTCCATAGGGTCGCAGAATCAGACATGACTAAAGCAACTCAGCAGCAACAGCATGTTATTACCAGAGGACAAAAAATGCTGTGGGATTGTTTTTATTAAAAAAGAGAGAGAGAGGGACTTCCCTGGTAGTCCAGTGGCTAAGACTCTGTGCTCCCAATGCAGGGGGCCAGGGTTCAATCCCTGGTCAGGGAACTTGATCCCACATGCTGCAGCTAAGGCCGGGAACAGCCAAATAAATAAATAAAATAAATAAATATATTTAAAAAAAAAAAAAAGAGAGAGAGAGAGAGAGGTAAAGGCAGGAAAGTGCAAGGAGGCACAAGTCAGAATGCCACCCAAAAAAAAAAAGTCATATTTAGAGTTTGCTTCACAGAGGATTCCACTTAATGCAAGTATTCTGTTACATCATGTCAACATCACATTCACAAAATAGAGTTTATCCTAGAATCTCAGAGTATTTCTTGTGGACATCGTCTTCATTCGGGCTTCACTTTCAGAGTCGAATTAAGTAGAAGTTATAGTTATTTCTCCCACTGAATTACCAGGAAAAGAGACTAGATGCTTAATGGTCACGAGAAAAGCACCTGCCTCTCACATCTGAACAGCGCAGACTCACAGTCACCACAGACCAGAAAGACAACACAGAAGCAGCACCAAGAACCAAAGAAGGAGGGGACTGCCCTGGCGGTCAAATGGTTAAGACTCTGCACTTTGATTGCAGGGGTTGTGGGTTCGATCCCTGGTGGGAACTAAGATTCCACATGCCACAAGGTGCATTTCAAAAAAAAAAAGGAACCAATGTCACCCCTGTGCCTGCTATAACCCTCAACCTACCCACTATCCCCTGCATTGTGCGGACGAGTGACCTGGACCAGGAGAGGACCGAGAGCCAGATGAGCACCACCCATGGACACGAAGAAGCCAGTGTGCAGACCCGCGGCTCTTAAACACCAGCTGCTTACTCTCTGTGGTAACGTCCAGCCTTCTCAGAAAACCCAGCTCCCTCAGGTTCTTCCTTCACTTTATCCCTCCTACACATCACAGTCAGACTCCAGGGAGGTAAAGCAGACATGAGGAGAGCTGGGCTTGAGCCCCAGCTGACTGACCTGCGTAATGAAGGGAAGCCCGTGTGCCTCAGCTTCCTTGTCCAAAAATATGGCGACACTAACGTCTATTCTACCTGGACGTCACCATGGAAATGTTAAAACTTATTTCTGCTATTCTGATCATCAAAATGGATTATTTAATTAAGGTGCCTTGACTACAAAATCGATATTGTTTTCCCTGGATTATTTTTTTGGCTCCTTGGGGGCAGGAGTCAGCAAATGCTGGCACTGGAGTCAAATTCAGCCCATCGACGGCTTTATAATGCAGCCACACCCATTCCCATACCTGCCATCTATGGCTGTTGTCACCATACCACACAGGACAGAGTGCGACACACACGGGGTGGGCTGCAAAGTCTAAAATATTTACTCTCTGGCCCCTTAAAAGTTTGCCAGTCCCCACATTTCAGTAGCCTTAAATATCACAGGCCAAAAAGTAGCTGACAAATTACATTTTGAATTTTCCTCAAACCACTATTTTCCATGTAACACATCTGATTTGTTAAAAGATTTAACACCCTGTACATATATATACATAGAGAGAGAGTACATACATAGAGTGAGGAAAACAAATTAGAAAACCACTTTCTGCAAGGAATAAAATCATCTTAAACTAGTAAATCTCAAGAAGATATCTTAGATGCCTAAAAATGAATTTCTGAAATTCTCTATTGCTAGAGAATCATAATCTCCAAATTCTACAAAATTACCATCTTCAACAAAATAATTTTTAAAACTTGTCTGTCAAATCACCCTGTACGGGAATTAAAGTAGAGACGAGAAACAGCTCAGGGTATAAATGAAACATTTCCCATGATTTCCGATGTGAAACTATTCATTCCTCTGCCCTCTCCCTTTTATTATTACTTCTTAACATCAAACTACCTTGTCAGTCCCCTTGCGGCAGAGTTGAGCCTGGCTCTGAGATTTTTCAGTAAATAGCTGTGCTCCGTTTTGTATTTTGAACAGGCTGTGTGCATCCTGTCCCTAAACATCTGCTTAAATGCCAGAGAGGAAAGTGCAGCATGTTTTAACAAGTAGACTTCCTCTGCTTCTCAAAGCCCTCAAATATTTAGTTTCGAAGTGAATACACCATAAGCCAAAAAATTACCACCCGCCCAATTACTCTGTCATTTCTACTGTGAAGGTTTATGAAAAGAGACAAAAGGAAGCGAAGCAGGCGTTATCGATGATGGAGAAGGAAGAAAAGCAATGAGAATAAGGAAGGCAATCAAGGAACGTAAAAACGGAAAAAAAGCCATTTAGCTCATAATAACCTAATTGGGAACTTCTTTTTCCCTTCTTTGTCTATAGCCCTCCAAAAAAGCCAAAAAACAGTTTCGCTTATTACTGATAAAGAAAAAGTCCTAAGGTTTTAGAAATGGGACTGAATTTTAGAAGCCACTAAATATAAACCATTTATTTTATGGATGGGAAAAACTAAGGTCCAGAAATATTAACTGCCACATCCCATGTATTAGCCAGTTAGCAGCAGCACCAGGATCAAAATCCAGTTTCCCCGATCATCAGTTTAAACACACTTCCCATTAGACTTAGCTCCCTGCCCTGCTAAAGCATGATATGCCATTTGGCACCTAACAGCTAAATTTTTCTTAAAAATATGTCCGAAGTACCCCTATCATCACCAGGAAATTAACAATACCCCTTTAAATAGTATCTATGGGCACATGTTTTTTCCAAGTATAGACTTATCAAGAACAGTGCTTCAACCTCCAAAGAAACCCAAGTCACAATAAAGCAGCAGGATAATCAAAGAGCTAATGAGGACTTAAACTGCCTCCTTGTATTTTGTCTTGATGGAAATCAGTTTGAAATAGACACCACCCGCCCCCCACCCACTAGACACATGCTCCCAAGACTAAACAGCAATATTCCATAAAAAGACCAGATCTAGCCAGTGTTATTATCTGTCTGACATTTGGGTTATTCTTGTGAGTAACTCATAAAGTAACGTGGGTGTCTGTGATTATTTGAGTACACATGGCAAACCATAATTGGTCAAAAAATAATAAAAGACATTTTTCCGTGACAAAAATACCGTATTGAATGACAACATGGCAGTGTGACAGCATTCAGTGGACCGCAATACTTTCTCCATTTACAAACTAGTAAAAAGAAACAAGAATGTAAAAGGAAAAGTCTTTCTGCAGTAACTACCATAGTTCATATTTAGATTATGAAAGATTAAAAGGTTTTAAGTGCTGACAGTAATCCAGGAGCACATCTTCCCCCAAATCCATGTCATACATCAAACTTATAATTCTGCCTTTTGATACGCAGCAGAAACGTGGCAAAAGATGCAAGTCTGTATCCCCTTCTACAACTGAAATACACATATTTGACAATTTTAAGGAATTTTTTAGAACCTGGCTGTTTATGAAAGTTTCATCACCACCATCCAAATTTTCTCACATGAGTCAAATCTAACATAAATTTGACTTATCACCGAGCAGATAAAATTTGAAATGGATCAATGCAAGCTGTACACTGGGGTCTTAACTTAAAGCCTCTTTCCTCCTGTCCCCCAATACCTCCCCATCACCACAGGCTGTGTCCATGATAAGTAACCAAGGGTAAGACTCTCCTAGCCATCTCTCTCAGAAACCAAAAACCAAGTTAAAAATGATACCGAAAGTAATTTAAAAGATCTCATGAAGGCAGCATATTCGTACTGGTAGACAGAAACCCATTCAAGCAGAGAGCGGTGTGAATGGAGGGGGTGTCTAAATGCTACGAGCTCATCAAACGCTGGTCGGTCAGGACAGTTAGGGACCGTGGAGGAACTCACCCACTCGGAAGTTCGTGGCTGTCAGGGTGTCGGCAGCGTGACCATTCTCACTAATGAGAGTGGTGGTGTTCCCCTTCTCACAGCTGTTCTGACAGCTGCCCTTGGTGCAGGTCACTTTACAGATGCTCGGAGTAAAGACCACCTTGATGCGGCCAGTGTGGTTACTCACTAGGAGCGGAGGCAGAGAGAAAAAGAACAACAAACACATCAGCTTAGTATCCATGAACTTGCCTTGGAAGGTTTAAAAAAAAAAAAAAAGGAAAAAGAGAAAGGAAAGGAGGGAGAGGGGGAAAGAGAGAGCCCACAACCCGGCAGGTTTAAGGAAAGAGGGAAGCCTTCAGTGCTCGCTGCTCTGTATCCAGTGGTGTCTCTGAAACAGGAGTAGGAAGCTTAGCAAACAGAACTCTGGGATGCACTCCAAAACCACATTTGAAGTCGAGTCACTGGAGTGGGATTACTAACCACAATGCTGCACTTTATTCACGGGCAGACAAAGAGCAGTACGGAGGGCACGACAGATGAAAGAGCCAGCCCTGACAGGCAGATGTAACGCACAGAGGTTGGCCGTGCACCTAGTGCTGAATAAACTCCTGTGTCCTCGGCTTGCATACTTTCCCTGTTCCTCCACTTATTAAGTCACTATTTGCAGCCCGACCCCTGGAAATGTTTTAGGCATGCGGCATGTCTGAAAACATCTGTCTCAAATCTCCTGGCACTCCCAGCTGAAGTGATCAAATCCTGTGACGCAGCTGCGGGAGCCCAGTGCTTTTTGACAACTCTGGGGCACTCTTTCTCCATATAAAATTTTTCAACCTATGTTTCGTTTTACTGTGAACAAGATCCATCTAAAAAAAAAAAGGGGAGGCCAAGTCCCTGGGGCTAAAAGGTTCGTCTCTGTTAAAATGCCATCCCGGAGCTCTCACTGTGGCTCTTCACACGTCACCTAAAGCAAGTATTTCTTTCACTCATACAGCCCTTTAAAAAAATAAAACCCAGGTGCTACCACCTGTTATACGGCAGAGGCAGCACAACATCGTAGAATTGGCAGTCATCTTCAAGTCAGATTCTGGGTGGAAATCCTGGCTCTACCATGCTGTGACCTTGGACCTGTCATCTCACCTTTTCTCCAAAATTTGAGAGAATTAGCACTGATATTTTCCAGCCAGTTTTAACTTGTCCTGTTTATCAGGGGCCAGCAAGCTATGGCCCTGGGATCAAATCTGGCCCACTGTCTGCTTTTGTAAATAAAGTTTTATTGGAACACAGCCACTCATGCATTTCCGTATTGTTTACGGCTGCTTTTGCGTGGTAACAACAGAGCCTCACAGAGAAGAGACAACTTCATCCAGAACTGCCACTTGCAGCCAAGCCCCAGTATAAAACTCTGGCAAGGCACAATGCAGAAGCCCTATTTGGATATCCACATTTGTGAAATGCCCCCAGCCAGGTTCTTCCACTTCTCAGGGGCCTAGGCAGAAAACAAAGATGGTAGCAGCAGCTCAAGAGAGTGGAAGAGAGATGATTCTTCTCTGAAGCTTTAAGGCTGGGTGGAAGCAGTGCGCTTCCTGGTGTCACTGTGTTACTGCTGTGGTCATAGGAAAAGCCTGCCTTTGGGTCAGCCTATCTTCTGCCATCCCCTGCCCAACAGAAGAGATTCTTCCCCCTTTACACTGCTTTGCTTTGACCAGGATTGTATTTTCAGACAATCACCAAAGAAGCCTCTATAGGCCCTCAACAAAATGTGGTCAAATCTGAGCTTGGAAACAAAAACATTACACCAAAGGAGTCATCAGAATTTCAAGGTAGGAATGGGGCTTCAAATACATTCTGACTTCTTTTATTTGAACATCTGTAGGAACAGGGAGCTCATTACCCACTAAGATGGCACATTCTAGTCATGAGCTGTTTCTCACAAATGCTATTCTTAAGCTGAAGTTATGTCCTCACAGTCGGCTATACTCATTAATTCTAGTTCACCTCCCCTCACAATCTAATGCCTCTTCCACATGGCAGCCCTTCAACTCGTCAAAGATATTACAACAGAAGCCAAGAAGGCTGACGTTACAAGGGATCTGAGAAGATCCGCTTGGGTTGGCCCTCTCACTGAAAAGAAAACGATTCTTCTGGAGCAGAAATACCCTCAATTCTTTTCAAATGTTTTCCTAAGACTGTTTCTCATTCACCAGTGGTTCTAACACAGAAGATCAGGATACATACTCTGGGGTGTGGGGGTATCTTAGTGGCCTACCAGGTCTTCCAGCCCCTTCCAAGAAGGCACCCAGAAACTTTTTCTACAAAGAGCTACACAGTGAATATTTTAGAGCCGTAGACCTACAGGACTCTGCTGCAAGCAATCAACTCTGCTGCGGCAGCAGGAAAGCAGACTGCAAAAAACCATATGTCAATGAATGAGTGCGGCTATGTTCCAATAAAACTTTATTTAAAGAAACAGTTTTCAAACTAGTGCTTTACATGCTTTCAGGACATTTAAAATTTTGGGTGGACGATGAAAGTGAAAGTGTATTAGTCTCTCAGTCGTGTCAACTCTTTGCGACCCCATGGACTGTAGCCCACCAGGCTCCTCTGTCCATGCAATTCTCCAGGCAAGAATATGTGTTGCCATGCCCTTCTTCAGGGGATCTTCCCAACTCAGGGATCAAACGCAGGATTCTTTACCATCTGAGCCATCTCATACATTTTAAAAACTACAATGGAATGCTGATTCTAAAACAGACAAAACTCACCTAGTTTGATTTTTTTTTTTTTTTTTTTACAGTAGAAGGGAAAAAAATCAGCTTACGTTGTCAGACCACACTTACAAATATCTTGAGAATACTTTGTGTGTCTAAGTGTGTGAAGCCCAGGGGGAAAAAAAGAGACAACATCGTCCCACTTCAAAAGAATATAAACTTCTATTTTTTCTGGCTCCTAGTACAATAATGAAGATGGAAATGTTGTGCCAAATATTTTGTCTTCTCTGGCATTAACTCGTAGTACCAGCAGCTGCCATGCAGATGCCCACACCGTTACCTAAATTATGCTCACTTAGGTGAACTGAGACATCCAAAGAAAGCAAGCCCTTCATCATTATTCCCATTTTACCTTCCAGCTACAGTAGTCACTTTATAGGCACTTGAGATTCTCTAGGCCTATTGTTTTTAGTATGTTTCTTTGCCAAAAAAATTCTTTTTGGCCTAGAATTATCTGGATTTTCAAAAGACAGAGACAGTTTCACATGCCTTAATTCTGAGTTTTTAACACTCAACTTCTTGGAAGCAGAAGATATATTTTCTATTTCCCCCCTTGTGTTTCATAAGCATTCTGTTATAGTGTAATCTAATTCTAAAACAGACATTTGTATTCTCAGTGGATCCCCCTGTGTCTACAGAAAGCATTTATAATATTTCTTCATTATAATTAGTTTTAGTTTTCCACATCAATCTCAAAATCAATACTGAAAAACTCAACTGTTTGACATTTTGTCATCCAGAGCTCTGAGAGGATCTGTGTAGACATTAAATGCATTAGAAAATAGTCTTACCTATGTTCACTCTTTCCAAATCATTTCCACTCCTTTAAAATCATTTCATCATATCTAGGGTATTATGTGAAGAGTAAGTTTTATAGTACATACAGCTATGATACAGTACTGAGTTTGAAATTCTTGGCATGTGATGAGCTGAATTTACTCATCTCTCAAGAGTTCAGTGGGAAATTCATTTGGTCTTTAAGAGTCATCTCCCTCAAATGCCTTGAATAAATTAATACCCAAGGGCCCTGTGAAAGGGAAAGTGAAAGTCACTCG
Source organism: Cervus canadensis (assembly GCF_019320065.1). Lineage (NCBI taxonomy): Eukaryota > Metazoa > Chordata > Mammalia > Artiodactyla > Cervidae > Cervus > Cervus canadensis. The sequence goes on along the minus strand of NC_057390.1, from coordinate 15,121,761 downwards.
GTTGTCTCCAACTCTTTGCGACCCCATGGACTATAAGTCCATGGAATTCTGCAGGCCAGAATACTGGAGTGGGTAGCCTTTCCCTTCTCCAGGGGAATCTTCCCAGCCCAGGGATAGAACCCACGTCTCCCGCATTGCAGGCAGATTCTTTACCAGCTGAGCCACAAGGGAATAAAGTAGGTAACCCAATAAATGTGGAATAAACAAAGTGACTCAAAGACTAAACAACCCCACAAAGATCAGGGGCTCACAGGTCTCTCTGGTCCACCACTGGGTTTACCAGTGATGAAAGCGAAGCCCACGGTTCAGATCAGTGGAAGATCATCCCTAGCTGCACCCATTGGCTGACTGAAGTATTTCAACTCTCTGAAGCCGAAGTCAGCCCAGTCAGAAGTTAATAGGGCAACTGTTGGCACAGCTTTCATGCTCAGTCCCTCTAACAAAAACATGTAATTTGTAGATCCTCGTAGGTAAATCAGTCCCAGAAATCTTTACCAGGCGCTTTCAAACTTTGGGTTTTAGAGTCCTTGGCTACAAACAGATTGCCCGAAGCAACACAGCGCCTCCACTGAGCCTTCGAGTCAGTCAGTTAAGACACTTGAGAGTCCACATCCCGTTTACAGCTTCTGCCAGACCCTGGGTGCATTCACACCACCAAGAGGAGGTGCTGGCACATGGGTTAAAACACACCACAGACATTCAGACTGAAAGACAGATGGGGTGGAAGCGAGGCCGATACCCTCCCCAATACAAAAACCTTTCATTTCTGCTTCCCAATCCTAACAACAGAGCAAAACTTAAAAATGCGAACACTGTCCTTGACAAATGGACTTTAGTCTAGAAAAAAGCACAGCTGCCATCTTTCAGTCATGAAACTAGGATGTGACCAAAAGCAAAGGCAGCCAAAGAAATAAATATAACAAGTTCAAGACTCACATCATAGGTCATGAACAAAGTCTCTGCTCGCATCCAACCAGAATGCTGTGACTCAGCACTCATCCAACGTCAACAAGAGGGGCCAACCAGCACCGGCAACATCCTGGGAAGGAGAAGCCTCGTCTCTGTGGGTAAAAGGCACCATCCTGCCTGGGGGACTGGGGCCTATTTAAAGAGACTGAGGAGCCGATTCAATACCCAGGTCACGTGGGAGAGAAACAAAGTGAACAGCTCATTCTCCAGCTTTGCAACCCACTGCCTGCCCCCAGGCCGAGGATTCTTTGAAGGACAAATCATAAACACATTAAATAATGCTTAGAATAACAGGACTTGATTGTTCAGCTCTCTGGCCTTGCTTAACTCCTCCTGGACTATTAAAATAATGCCAATAGAGTCCTCTGTTCTCAAGAAAGGTGCTATGTAAACAGAAATCAGTATCAAATCCATTACTTCATCAGGTTGCCCCAGTCATGGAAAATTCTTCAAGAGGGAAACAGAGGTAACTAGTTCTGCTGTGGGCACTTTCTCAGATGAGAATCTAGGGTTACAGGCCAGCACCATCTCTTGGAGCTCTTCCACAGAGAACTAACTGAATGAAGAGGTACGGAGATATAGTTGCTACGCTGGTGATATAAACTAAAACATCTGTGCTCCCTCCTTTCAATGCTCCCTTAATATTCACTGAAGGAAACTCTATCAGTTCCTCACCTCTTACAGAGGCCTCTATGATTTCCTTACATTTTTATACATGTAAGAAGATAGATATATAAAGAGGCAAAGGAAACAAGTATATTAAATCATTTAAGACTACATTTCTGGATATATTCTGAGTTTCTTGAAGAATGGCTTATTTCTCATAAAGCAGGTACTAAACATATGCCATGTTTAAAAATGTACATACAGCCCCCAAAATATTCGTTGGGCAGAAATGCTGCAGCTAATTAACTAGCTGTGCTCAAGTGTGACTTCATTTATTATCTCATGGAAAAAGGAGAAGCTACAAAGCTAAGCTACCAACTTACCTGGATCGACAGTTATCCTGCCTTTCTCCCAATAAAGGAGGTGGTCCTCCCTAAGACCAACTCACCATTAAAGCAATGGATCCCCTTCCCCTCTTGCCCAAAGACTTCCTCCCTGTTTGTTCCTGTTAGCAGGCACACCTGCCGTACCACATCCCATCTGTCAAGAACACCTCTGCTCTCAACATCCCCATTCTACTCCCCTGCAGGTACCACTCTATTTCCCAGCTCTCCTTACAGCCAAAGCCCCCTGAAGAGAGGCTCTGCTGGTTGCCTCCACCACCTCCCCTCCCATTCTCTCTTGAACCTGCCAGAGCCGAGCTCTTGCTTTCAACACTTCAAAGCTGCTCCAGTGAAGGTCGCCACTGGCCTCCAAATCCAACGGTAAATCCTCTGGCTCCTTATGAGTCAAACTTCCAGCCTGTTTGACACAGAACCACTCTGGTTCATGATACACTTTCTTAACTTGGCTTCTAGGTTATCCTATCCTCTTATGGTTCTCTCCTACCTCGCTGATTCTGTTCAGGGGAAGGCTCCAGAGCTCAATCTCTGTAGTCCTTTCCTTTTTATATGGACTTGCCAGATGCTATCATCCTACCTCATGGATTTAGATGCCTTATGCAGATTTCTGGATAGAGAATGTTTAGCTCTAGCCTGGACCCCTCAATCTTGCATATGTGCATACAGGCACTGGAGATGTGTGTGTTTATGTGTATATGCAAGTACCCAACTGTACCGCTACCTCCGGGACTCTGCCAGGTAGGTGTCTAAAGTCTAGTGGTCATCCCAAGCAAACATTCAAAATTAAGCTCTGGTTCTTTCCTGTACCCACAATCTAATCTGTTCCTCTTCAAGTCTTCCCCTATCTCTGCAAATGGCAAATCTATTCTTGATCCTTTTTCGTTATGTGAGATGCAATACAACATGCAAGTCCTGGTAGCTCTATGTCCGGGGGGATGATATCTCACCACCTTCATGGCAAACACTTTGGTGCAATTCACTACCATCTTCTGTCTGGATTATTTCATGTCTCCCAGCTTGACTTCCTGCTTCCAGCTCTGCCTTCCTACAGCTTTTACCCCCACAGCATTCAGAGCATCCTTAAATGTACGGCAATCAGATCACGGCACTCTTCCCTTCAGTGACCTCCCATCTCATTCAGAATACAAGTCAAAAGACCTCCCAAGGGCCTAGTGGGCTCTCCACAAGCTGTGAGCGCCCCCACACCCCGACCATGTCTCTCACCCCTGTTCCCAATCCACTCATTCTGGCCTCCGTGCCTCCTTCAAATACTGTGCATATTCCTGTCTCAGGGAACTTCTTATTCCCTCTGTCTAGAATATGCTTCCCCAGAGATACATAGTGTCTTCCTCCCCTTCAAGACTGCTCCAGAACATCACATGACCAGAAGATTTGTCCCAACTACCTGGCATAAAACTGCACATTACTGATTCTTTCTGTGCCCCATTTTCCATTTCCTATTTATTCTAAAGACACTTTATAGATTTGGTATTTCACTACTGTCATTAAAAACACAGACTCCATGAGGGCGGGAATGTGTCTGGTCACTACTAAATACTGAACATGTGTTTCATAGCAAATGCTCAAGAAATATCGAATGAATAAACTTCACTGACAGAGAACTAAGGAAATAATATTTATCTAAGGGATAATTGTCAGTAATTTTTTTTAAAAAATAAAGAAACTTCTATGAAACCTTTAGCCTCAAAACATTTATTTAATGCTATATTTGTCAGAGAAAAATATTTTAGTCATAAAAGTTTCAGATTAAGGGAAAGCACAGTTGTTGCTCAGGAAACCCTGCAATAATTACAAAAATTTTTTTCCCAAAATCATTAAAATGTTACCAAAAAATGGTCAATGACATAAAGTAAAAAATTTCAATTAAACATGCCAATGACCGAATAACTGAACAAACAGGAAATAGAAATTTCTCAAGAACTTTTTCAAAAGAAAAACAGACAATTACTTGCTCCCAAAATTTCACAACATATTATGCAAAAACCAAAATGACACATAATGGAAATTTCCACTAATTTTATAAATAAAATTTAAGATGATGTCTAAGGAGTTTAGTTTTTTAATATATTTCTGATTTACTTAGCATTCATTCTCTTTGTTAGGCTAAGAACAACTAGGAAATTAAAAACACTTCTACTCAGATTCTTCAAGACTGATGTGAATTGCCATTAAGCCATAAAATCCACCCAGAAAGAGAAATACACTTTGGTTCGAAGTTCAGGCAGACTGGCAGAGGAACTAAGCAGAGGCCCAGCAATAAAGATGGTAGATTTCATCCCAAATTTCCATTTATTTTAGGAGTTGGGTCTCATTCCCCATTTCACTCATTTAAGCTTTGTTTTAGCTTGACTTGAGATTTAAGGACCAAAACTTTCACTTAGAATTGTACATTTTCTCAACTTCAATCTTGCCTTGCCAGCCAGTCTCCACTATCCCCAGCAAGAATTTAAAAGGCGCACCTTGAGTCTTCGGGATTGTTTTAATAAGCTTCCCTTTTTCTCCTTGGAGTTCTCCCTTCTTAAATAACAAACCTAGGTTCTCTTCTCTAGAAATACAATAAAAGGTCCTATTTTCATCCCTGGAACAAAATCCAGTATGTTTGAAGGTATAATATATTTTATAGTCAAAGAGGCTCACTTTTACCCAACAAATAGTTTACTTACCCAGCAGACTCTTACCAAGCATATTTGGGAAAAGAAAATATAGTTGGTAATTAAAGTAGAGAACTAGTAAAACAAACCAATGGCTCTCTGATATTTTCATTTTCTGATCTTTTCAGTAAAATATGCTTCTTTAACACTGTAGACCCTGAGGGGATGCAAGCAACTGACCAGCCATCCTTCTTGGGGTACCCTCCTCATTTCTGGGGTCCTATAACTGCAGCAGGCCATCGCTCCATGGTGCTTTCTTCAACAAGACTTGAAAAACCCTATCTAGAACATGTGGGAATCTCTCCTCTGCTCCTAATCCTTAATACCAGAGAACCAGCCCCTCCAGAATGAACTGTGGTTTTTGAGATATGGTGACTGCAGAGTTGAAGAAACACAAGACTTAAGTTCATAACTTTAAAAGTACCAAGAATACTGGGAGGAGCACAGTAGACCCACTTTCTCAATCCTGAATTGAGGGTGCAATTCTCTGCCTGGATCTAGAATCCTGACAATCATGGCAACCATCCTTAGTGAGGGTTACATGAGTTTGCCTAGGGATTTTTAGTTCTTTGGCATTGTGGTTCAAGATGTTCAAGAGTTTATCTCCTGAGGGATAAATACCATTGAAAAGATGCACTTTTTCATGTGAAAAGTCTCCACTTCTCTCAAACAGCCTACGTCAGCCTTCACAGCAGCACAACTCTCTAGATTCCACACTGACCAGGGCAGTGGAAGAGGCTTAAGAGGACTTTTTCCACTGTTCCTGAATCAAAAGAACAAGCTGCAGGGCAGTAAACACTTACCTGTCTTCCATCCCTAGCACTCATTCGATCTGGCTAGTTTGTGTGGGCTCCTTACAGAAGGAGGGGGCTAGACACGCTTTACATGATTCAAATTTTCTGTCCCTTAATTTTAGAACAGAATCAGCTTTTATTTATCCCCACATTTGTTGTTTTTCCAAAGAGAAGTCAATGAGGGCATTTGTTATCGGTCTATCACTCACCATTTCCATAAATAACATCTGCTTGTTTTGCACATGAGAACCAAGTCTGACTAAAAGGATACATATCTGCTGGGCTTCATGTTTACCAAGGAACAAATTTCACGGCTTGTTCACAAGCCTGATCAAGTGGGGGCCATTCCTCATGAGAATCTCCAATGGTCTCTACTATCTACTTGGAGAATTAGGATTCCACATAGTCTATGCAATTGTTAAAAAATATATATATATTCCCAACAAAATCAAACTCCCTCAAAGGAAATGAAGACTCCTTCCCATCCACATTTGATCTACCTCAACTTCACCAACCACATATAGCCAAGACATCAGGCAAGCAGGACCATCCCACCATCCTCACTCACACACCTGCTTCCTTCTCACGCAGCTTCCTCTCCCCTCCGCGCCCCCAGAAAAGCTTTGCTCCTTTCTGTCCAATCTTCATTCTTTCACTCCCATGCATGATTCTCACCAAACTAGGCAGGACCAAACATTCCAACCTTCGACTTTTTCTTGGCTCTTTGCACATGCTTCTATTTATGTATGTTTCTCTCCTCCAACCTTCCCTTGGCCACAATCAAGCCAAAGAAAACAGTTTGTATTCTCATCCTCCTTTGCTATTTTTAACATATGTCCCACCTGGTGATTCTCCCTTTTTGGGAACGGGAAAGAGTACGTGGCAAGAGGGGAGTGACAGGGGAAAGAATGCAGGGGAAGGAAATGAACTCAGGCTGGGAAGACAGGGGAAGAAAGACAATGGAAAGGGCAGAGAAGTGACTTTTACTCAAGTAACTAATACCTGGAAGTCACAAGACATTAGCGGAGTTAAATGCCATCAAGGTTCTCTTAGTTCCATAAGGGCACTTGGAAACTTCCCTCTTATATTAAAGGCAGACACAAAAGAAGAAAACGACCCGCTACACTTTACAAAAGCGAAATTTGTTTGAAAGAAAAAGTCAAAGGACAAGGCAGAGAAGGAAGTCAAAACCTATTGTACCCTGGACAGGCGTTCTGAATCACTGGAGTTGCCAGGCCAGGAGTAGACACCTTGATGTGCCTCTGATAGATCTCAACGCTTTTATGTAGGTAATGAGAACCCACTGCAAATAAATATTATATATTAGAAAGCCATTTGAGAAGTACTAAGGAAGTTGAACATATGAATATTTTTGTTAACTATCAAAACTCCTCCAAAATTTGATGGATTCAACTGAAAGAAAAAAACTATTGAAAAAATTAGTTATATAGAAGAAAACTGGCATTTTTAAAATCTCTCAAGTAATTTAGAACTATAGAATCAGGGATATTCAAGCTTGCAGAACACCAATTCTGTCATTTCTTCTTTCCCCAGCACAAATTTCTCTGGCTCAGTTTTTAAATGACTCCATCAAATGGCCCCAGCTACTCTCCCCAACGGATTACTGCCAAATTCAATATATCTCATCATTAGGCAAGATTTCAGCCTAAATATCCCTTTTCTCAAAGTCTTCATATTATATCTAACTATGCTCTAGTATCATGTGATAAATAAAATTGAAAACTGATTAGTTGCCAATAAAAAATGAATTACTGATGTGTAACTACACATCATAAGTTTTTCAGCTGTCAGCTAATTCTTTTTAGGTTACTCATTTTCAACTTTTCCCTTTTGACTCTCCTCAAGATAATGCCTCTCCCGTTGAACATGGATGGTTTTAAAATGTGTCTGCAAATTTTTTTATGTCTTTCTTCAAAAGATGATGTCCAACTCCTCTCCCCTTGAGCCTGGATTGGTCTGAGCAACTCATGTCTAATGAACAGATTAAAGCAGAAGAGATAGTATGTGACTTCAGAAATCAGATCATAAAAGGCACTGCACTGCAGCTTCTGTCTTGCTCTCTTTCTTGGATCACTCATTCTGAGGGAAGCCAGCTCCCAGGCTGTGAGAATACTCGAGGAGTCTATAGAGAGGCCTGTGTGACAAAAAATAAGCCTCCTGCCAATCCCCATGTGATTGAGCAATCCTGACAGCACATCTTCCGGCCTCAGACAAGCCTTCAGGTGACTGCTGCATTTCCCCTAGAGAAGGATTTGAGCCAGAACCAATCAGCTAAGTTGATTCTTAATTCCTAACCCACAGAAACCATAAGATAATGTTTGTAGCTTTAAACCACTAAGGTTTGGAATGATCTGTTACTCAGCAATAGATAATGTAAACACACACACACACACACCTACCTTCTTCTTCTCTTCTTTTCCTTTTGCATAGATCTGAGAACATAGAAACAATATGTATGGACCTTTCTAAATGTACAGAGCACTGTCTGCATGATTGATGAACTCAAGACACATGTTGTTCAGTTGTTCAGTTGCTCAGTCACGTCTGATTCTTTGCGACCCCATGGATTGCAGCACACCAGGCTTCACTGTCCGCCATCTCCCGGAGCTTGCTCAAACCTCTGTGCATTGAGTCGGTGATGCCATCCAACCATCTCATCCTCTGCCGCCCCCTTCTCCTCCTGCCTTCAATCTTTCCCAGCATCAGGGTCTTTTCTAATGAGTTGGCTTTTCACATCAGGTGGCCAAAGTGCTGGAGCTCCAGCATCAGTCCTTCCAATGAATATTCAGGGTTCATTTCTTTTAGGATTGACTGGTTGGATCTCCTTGCAGTCCAAGGGACTCTCATGAGTCTTTTCCAACACCACAGTTCAAAAACATCCATTCTTTGGCACTCAGCCTTCTTTATGGTTCAACTCTCACATCCATACTGACACTGGAAAAACCACAGCTTTGACTGTATGGACCTTTGTCAGCATGAAATGTATTGAGCACTTTCTAAGCTACAAAGTTCACATACACACCACAACCATGTAAGTAACAAACTCACAGCCATTTCATAGACTAGGAAACTACAAAGACATTCATCAGAAATTTGACTAAAGTCGTTTTGTTAGGAAATGACAGAAACTGGGTTCAGTGCAAGCGCCATTCTTTCCTCAAAATCCCAATGCTTCTCCTATACTTTTAATGAGCAGTACTGTGAAAATCACATGACACTAAGTACTTGGGAAGGTTGGAATGAATGAGAAAAGTCAAGATGGAGCACATAAGGGAAGGACAGGATGAAGGAGGGAAATTAACATAGAATGGAGCACAAACAATGTATTTGGCAGTCATGTTCAGTCGTGCCCTTCCTCTCAGCTCAATTTTACAACAGTCTTATGGAATAAGTGTTAAAATTTTTATTTGACCAAGAAACTAACAGAGGTTCAGCAAGATAGGGCACAGTGAAACCCCTCACTAGCTCCACCCTCCAAATCTTTCAAACAAGAGTAGAAAATAAGACATGCACAATAATGCCATTCAACCCATCTACCACACAAGGTTGTGGAGGAGGCCATATGAAATAGTTTGTATGGATATGACTCATAAGCTGTTAAATATGCAAATTCAAGAGGTTATCATTACTTGCAGTCAGCTCTTAGTGGGGAAACTCAAATGACCAGCAACACTTTCCCCATGATATTATATATTATATTATATATTATATATATTATTATATATTATACAATATATATTATATGTTATATAATATATATATATTATAATATATTATATGTTATATGACACCCAAGAGCTTGTAAACATGGGAAATTTTCATCTCGAAATGTTTGCTTTCATGATCATAATGTTTACTAACACTCTACAAAAAAGTAAAATTCTACTATCAACTTTGCTCTCTACACAATCTTCAGGTAAGATCTGACTGCTTCACTTTGTCTGAGAGGTATCAAAATGGATCTCAAATAGCAGTAGGAACCCACTGATTAGAAAGGTTTATTTTGCGTATGGACTATTTTCATTAAAAAATATTCCTGTCAGGACTTCCCTGGTGGTCCAGTGGTTAAGAATCCGGCTGCCAGTGCAGGGAACACAGGTTCAATCCCTGGCCCGGGCAGATTCCACATGCCACAAGCAACTAAGCCCATGCGCCACAACTATGAAGCTTGCACACCACAGCTACTAGAGCCCACACACCTACGGCATGCGCTCTCCTCCACAACGAGAAGCCTCTGCAATGAGAACCCCATGCATCACAACTGGAGAAAAGCCATGCACAGTAACAACCGAAAGTTAATTTTAAAACACAGACAGGAGCTCTATATTTAAATAATTTTTGTAAAGTCTTTACTGAATCTGTCACAATATTGTTTCTGGTTTATGTTGTGGTTTTTGGTTTTTTGACCAAGAAGCATATGGGATCTTAGGTCCCTGAACAGGGATCCAACCCCCTCCCTGTGCATTGGAAGGTGAAATCTTAACCACTAGCCCACCAGAAAAATCCCCAGGTAATTTCTTAAAAGTGTCATCAACATTAAAGTCCTACATATAATAAAGTTGAAAAATTTTTAAATATAGTCAAATTTTGACTTTGGACTCCCCTAAAAGTACCGTAGGCTAACTGAATTCTGCCAAGAGTCATAACAAACACCCTTTTTCAACAACACAAGAGATGACATGGACATTACTAAATGGTCAATACCAAAATCAAATTGATTATATTCTTTGTAGTCAAAGATGGAGAAACTGTACACAGTCAGCAAAAACAAGACCTGGAGCTAACTGTGGCTCAGATCATCAACTTCTCATAGCAATATTCAGGCTTAAACTAAAGAAATCAGGGGAAACCACTAAGCCAGTCAGTTCAGTTCAGTCGCTCAGTTGTGTCCAACTCTTTGCGACCCCATGAAGCACAGCACGCCAGGCCTCCCTGTCCATCACCAACTCCCGGAGTCCACCCAAACCCATGTCCACTGAGTCGGTGATGCTATCCAGCCATCTCATTCTCTGTCATCCCCTTCTCCTCCTGCCCTCAATCTTTCCCAGCATCAGGGTCTTTTCAAATGAGTCAGCTCTTTGCATCAGGTGGTCAAAGTATTGGAGTTTCAGCTTCAGTATCAGTCCTTCCAATGAACACCCAGGACTGATCTCCTTTAGGATGGACTGGTTTGATCTCCTTGCTGTCCAAGGGACTCTCAAGAGTCTTCTCCAACACCACAATTCAAAAGCATCAGTTCTTCAGTGCTCAGCTTTCTTTATAGTCCAACTCTCACATCCAAACATGCCAGCCAGGTATGACTTAAATTAAATCCCCTATGAATATGCAGTGGAGGTGACAAATAGATTCAAGGGATTAGATCTAGTAAATAGTGTGCCTTAAGAACTATGGATGGAGGTCTGTAAAACTATACAGGAAGCAGTGAACAAAACCGTCCCAAAGAAAATGAAAAGCAGGGAGGCAAAGTAGTTATCTGAGGAGGCTTTACAAATAGCTGAGGAAAGAAGAGAGGACAAAAGCAAGGGAGAAAGGGAAAGGTACACCAAACTAAATGCAGAGTTGCAAAGAATAGCAAGGAGAGACAAGAAGGCCTTCTTCAATGATCCGTGCATAAAAATAGAGGGAAAAAACAGAAAAGGAAAGACTAGAGATCTCTTCAGGAAAATTAGAAACATCAAGGGAACATTTCACCCAAAGATGGGTACAATAAAGGACAGAAATCGTAGAGACCTAGAAGAAGCAGAAGAGATCAAGAAGAGATGGAAAGAATACATGGAAGAACTGTACAAAAAAGATGTTAATGAACTAGATAACCACAATCATGTGGTCAGTCACCCAGAGTCAGACATTCTGGAATGTGAAGTTAAGTGGGCCTTAGGAAGCACTGTTGTCAATAAAGCTAGTAGATGTGACGGAATTCCACTAGAGCTACTGAAAACTCTGAAAAACGATGCCATCAAAGTCTTGCACTCAATACATCAACAAATCTGGAAGACCCCAGGACTGGAAAAGGTCAATCTGCATCCCAATTCCCAAGGACAGTATTAAAGAATGTTCAAACCATCAGACAATTGACCTCATCTCCCATGCTAGTAAGGTCATGCTTAGAGTCTTCCATGCTAGGCTTCAGCATTATGTGAACCAAGAACTTCTGGATGTCCAAGTTGGGTTTAGAAAAGACAGAGGAACCAGGGATCAAATTGCCAACATTTGCTGGGACCATAGAGAAAGCAAGGGGATTCCAGAAAAAAACACCTACCTACCTCTGTTTCATCGACTATGCTAAAGCTTTTGGCTATGTGGATCATAACAAACTATGGAAAGTTCTTAAAGAGATGGGAATACCAGACCTTTTTAATTATCTCCTGAGAAACCTGTATGCGGGTCAAGAAGCAACAGTTAGAACCCTGTATGGAACAACTGGTTCAGGATTGAGAAAGGAGTATGACAGGGCTGTCTGCTGTCACCCTGTTTATTTAACTTATACGCAGAGCACATCATGAAAAATGCCGGGCTGGATGAGTTACAAGCTGGAATCAAGATAGATGAGAGAAACATCAACTACCTCAGATATGCAGATGATACTACTCTAATGGCAGAAAGCAAAGAGGAACTAAAAGAATCTCTTGAAGTGGGTGAAGTAGGAGAGTAAAAAAGCTGGTTTAAAACTAAACATTTAAAAAAAAAAAACAAAAAAAAACTAACATCATAGCATCCGGCCCATTAGTTCATAGCAAACAGAAGGGGAAAATGTGGAAGCAATGACAGATTTCTTCTTCTTTGGCTCTAAAATCACTACGGATGGTGACTGCAGCCATGAAATCAGAAGACGATTGCTTCTTGGTAGGAAAGTATGACAAACCTAGACAGTGTGTTGAAAGCACAGACATCACTCTGCCGACAAAAGTCCATATAGTCAAGGCTGTGGTCTTCCCAGTGGTCATGTACGGTTGTGAGAGCTGGACCTAAAGAAGGCAGAGCACCAATGAATTGATGCCTTCAAGCTGTGGTGCTGGAGAAGACTCCTGAGAGTCCCTTGGACAGCAAGGAGATCAAAGCAGTCAATCTTAAAGGAAATACTGAATACTCATTGGAAGGACTGATGCTGAAGCTAAAGCTCCAGTATTTTGGTCATCTGATTTGAATAGCTGACTCATTGGAAAAGTCCCTGATTCTGGGAAACATTGAGGGCAGAAGGAGAAGAGGGTGTCAGAAGATGAGATGGCTGGATGTCATCACAGTGCAATGGACATGAACTTGGGCAAACTCTGGGAGATGGTGATGGACAGGGAGGCCTGGCATGCTGCAGTCCATGGGGTAGCAGAGTCAGGCATGACTGGGCAACTGAACAACAAAAACAAAAGTAACTTACACAAAGAGCTAAAGTGGCAATCTTGTCAGTAAACACTATCTGTTTTGGCAATTTTCAACTCACTATACTTTTGGTTTCTGACAAATACATGTGTAACGTGTAAGGTGATGCTTTAAATAGTCAAATAATGTATGAATGCTACTGATACAATGTAATACACTGAATGAATGCATATGAAACACTTAGTACAGTGGATGGCAAGTAGTAAGTGCTAAATAGGTAAGGAGAAAGACAAGGATGCAATCCACATATTGTCTTTGGGGAAGACAAATGAGCCTATGTCCAAATTTCCTAATTAGCTGACCTTCAGAGACATGAATGTAACTTACAATGCCAAAAGCAGGTTTTTTAAATATATTTTTTATGTTCCTGAGGTATATTAAGGTGTGGTTTGGAAACTGGGATCCCTGACAAGAAACATTATGAATCACTTTCTCCACTAAGAGTATTTTTAAAACTCCTTTTTAAAAAGGCATCTAATTTTGCTGTATTTCCAGGTTCAAGACATGGCAGGGTGCGTCTGATATGAATTTATACACTCTCCCCACCAAGCACCGTGGTTGCCTGAAAACCCATACCAAAAACAGTGATGAATGAATAAAAGGTATAATGGGGTTTCGGAAGTCTTATGGAAAGTGTTCCTACTCACACTCACTAACGAACTGTAAACTGGACATTCTCCATTCCATATGAGCAAGAATCCTGAAACCAAAAATCCTAATGGCTGCTCAGACGTAAATGTGGTAAAACAGCAGGTCTTACTGAAACCAGGCCAGGCAGAACAATTCTTTACATGTTTCAATAGTCTTGAGGAAATGATGGAACTGACTCATCCACTTCTTTGTCCATTGCCGGCCCATCCCAAGTTTTCTTAGAAGTAAGGGGGTGGACAGGAAAAAGAGCTAGAAAATAAGAGTGAAGAAATATAAATCGACTTGTGTTTCCTTCTGTCAAATGCAACATCTGATGCTCTGAGATGTCAAGACATGCAGTGTTAAGAGGGAAGGATACAAACAGGACATGTGTTAGCTACAGTCTCTGCCCACAATGCAGTGTGTGTGTGTGTGTGTGTGTGTGTGTGTGTGTGTGTGTGTGTGTGTGTGTGTGTGTGTGTGTGTGTGTGTGTGTGTGTGTGTGTGTGTGTGTGTGTGTGTCATTCAGTATTGCCCAACTCTTTGCAACCCCATGGACTGTAGCACACCAGGCTTCTCTGTCCATGGAATTCTCCAGACAAGAATACTGGAGTGGGTTGCCATTCCCTCCTCCAAGAGATCTTCCTGACCCAGGGACTGAACCTGGGTCTCCTGCATTGCAGGCGGATTCTTTCCCATCTGAGCCTCCAGGGAAGCACACTGAGAGAGGTGCACATTATATCTCAAGTGATGGAATGGTGCAGTAAAGCTGTGTGCGCAGCAGTAAGGGGGATAAGCCCCAAGAAGGTCCAGAACAGCCAGCACTCATGGAGACTAGGCATATTTCAGTAACTGTACTGACGGTGAGAACCCACAGGACTTTCAGCACCCCATTATATGCTGCCATGTCCCCAGTCCTTTTCAGAAAAGGCTCATGAACTCCTTCTACCCAACATTAATGTGACAAAAAGTTTCTCTCTGGCTGATTCTGCTTCTATGCGGTGTTATGCTTTTGTCGCAAATGTGTACTGCTTAGCTCTAACTTACATATACCTTAAGAGAGATTCTGATTCATTTCCTCAATATCATCCCTGCTGGGGGAAGCTCTTCTGCCAAGATACCTTCTAAGGCAGCTCATCAGCTCAGATCACTTTTCGTGACTTAAACACCTTTCAGTTTTCTAATCCACTCTGGCAAGAAAATGTAGTCACCCATAATAGGTTTTGTTCAACTACATATATCCTATCTAATTAAAACAGTATTGTCTACTCTGCTGGACTAACAGACTTATCCAGATTATTTCAGAAATTAAGTCTTCTGCCCTTCTGATAAGGTCACCTAAGTTAAGAGGTAGACATTAAAGGAGACCAGATACATGTCTTTCTCATTAACAAAGAGTGGAACCACACCAGGCCTCTCACTGGCTCCCTACCATTTTACCCACACTCCATCAGTCAAAGCAAGTCACAAGGCCAAGACCAAAGTCAAGGGGTGGGAAGGTCCACTAGACCCACTGGGAAGCTACAGCAAGAGGGAGGCCTCAAGAATATAAGAAATAAATAAGATGTATATTTTTATTCATTCTAGGATGAATAAAATGTCATGGAAAAAAAAAAGTTTAAAAGGTCAGGAGAGCATTAACAGAAATATATGCACCTCCTTCTCACGCTATAAAAACAAACCAAACCACACTTAAACAGTTCTCCATTTTCATTAAATCTTTACAGTCAAACAAAAACAAAGGGGAAAAAAGTCTCAGGGCAAGAAAATATCTACCTAACTGAATCACAAAGGGAGAAGATAAAATTAAAAGGTTTTGTTTAGGGGAAGACTACTCTGTAACGCTGAAAACCAAGGCAGAGGCCCCTTCAGCAGCCTGCTGTGGAATGTCAGCTGAACACGTGGGAGGAAGCACTCTGGTTTCTGCTGGCTCTGAGGCAGGCGGCTGTGATCATGAGATGCACCTGTAGCTGTTAAATGGTGATCGTTAAAACAAGCAGCGGCAGCTGTCTACTGCATGTGGTTCTGGGCGTCATTAAGGGACATGGCTCAATCCCACACAAGAAGCCCAGTGGCCATCGACCAGAACCACGACCAACACCCTCTCACCATTCCTGTGGATGTTAGCTTGCTTGCTTGCTTTCAGCAAAGCTTTCCAAATCTGTTTCTAGGATACAGGGATTTTTTTTTTAAGTAACTATGATGTTTTTCCCAAGACCAACCACTGCCCACTTAAGATGTTTTCATTTAGTTAAACCAGTACCTTGAAAGAAACTTGTGAAATACAGATAGGGCTACAAGAATTTTTTTTTTTTAATGGACACTTGAAAAGTGAAGAGTGACAGTTGCTCAGTTGTGTCCAACTGTTTGTGACTCCATGGACTGTTGCTCGCCAGGCTCCTCTGTCCATGGGATTCTCCAGGTAAGAATACTAAAGCAGGCAGCCATTCCCCTCTCCAGGGGATCATCCTGACTCAGGGATCGAACCTGGGTCTCCTGCATTGCAGGCAGATTCTTTACTGACTGACCCACCAGGGACCTTGGGAGAAACGTGTGAAGCACAGTTAGGGCTATAAGAAATATTTTTTTAATGGATACTTGCTATATAGACAATGTAAGAAGCTCCAAAAAGTAAATGTTTAAATAGTATATATTTATATATTTGATCAAATTTTCATCACTGAAAGCTTACCTGCCAGAAGAATTACTCATACAACCATGCTGCAGTTACCTCTTAGAGAAAAGGGTTTTCCTCCTACTTCAGCCATGTATTAACTTCTACTTTTGCATGAGAGGAGCAAGGGAGAAAAAGGGCAGCTGGCTTTTAGCTTAGGTACATTTCAATTTCACAAGAGGCTAATACTAAGTCAAGGCTGAAAGTTAATGTGCAACTAAAATCACAGAAAATTACAATGCAAAAACTTCTTTAACAAATGTCATATAAAAACACACGCAAAAAGGTCCTGAGGTCTTTACCTCCACAAAGTGGGTACAGATTCACCAAAAGGCCACTATTTCAAAGCTAAGAGGACCTTTCTATAAGGAGACTGACCCACAAGAAAACAAAGCATTCTACTTTAATTCCTTTTATTAATATGACATCTCATGAACAGTATTCTTGTATCAAAAGTATCATCAACTCTAATGATGATTAATTCTACAGCAGATTAGTTTCCCATTTAGAAGAAAAATCAAGGCAAGCCCTGGGTTTCTGGTAAATAAATCCTAAGGCTGAGTAGGCACCAGCTTTTTTCAAATGCAATTTTTCTCCTCCCAAAATGCTGCTTTGTAGTTTGCCTCAGGCAAACCGTAAATTCCTGTGTCTTATTTTTCCTTAGAAATATCACAGTTTGGTCACAGAATATTCTGGAGCCACACAGTGTTTCTCAATATCTTGAACTCAGTCTCAACACCCAGAAATATCCTTGGATTGGTTTATTTGTTATGAAATCTTGGGCCTTTTGGGATTAAAGAGCCTCTTTCTCTGGCACGGAAGGCTACCCACTGGGGAATTTAAGTTACATAATCCTCTCACTCTAGGTTTTCCTCCACTGTTTTCATATCGCTGGATAAGCCTCTTGGCAGTGTTTATAATCAATCTGTGTCTACCACCGCCTGCTATCTTAAACTGCGCGTGAGTAATCAGGCTGCAAGAAGTTCATGTTCACATACCTTCTGGACTGAGATGTGACCAAACAACCCCTGGATGAAACAAACCACGCACCCTCACCCCTCAACTGAGACACAGTGGCCACAGCAAGACCACACATGAAACTACTTCTACAACTACTTCCCTTTAATGGAATCTGAATTCTTAAGGACATCAACTCAGCAAACCCTGGTGTTCACTCACACGCACCTGCCTGCCTTCTCAAGCACTTTTTATACCCAGTGTGCTCATGCTTTGCTGTCTAGGCTTTCAGGCCAACAAGGATATTACCAGGATTATTAAAGACTGGGTGATTTTCTTCTGGCCATCTCAGTGCTAAGATCCACACTGCCACACGGCTGGGAAACTGGCTCAAGGTTCTCGATTCCCACTCAGACTATGTGGGTGATCAAGTAGCTTCAGGAACTTGTTGATTTTACAAGGGAAAAAGCACAGAGTTTCACCATCATGCCTTCTTCTTCAAGGCAGTAGGTATCTTAATATCCTTTTTAAGTGCTAAATTGCTTGTTAGTTTGCTTCATGTAAGCTAGTCAGCCTTATGTGAGGTCATTTCTGGCTGGAACAACTTCCACTGTCACTCAGCGCTGGCTGGACTGGGATGGGGCTAGTCCCTCGAGACACTAAGCTGCACATGACAAGCTAAAGCTGGTTTCCAGGAGACCAGGACTTTCAAGCACTGAAGAAAATACATCTACAGAATTCTCCTCTCTCCAAAGTGCCCACTTTGTCCATCTGCAAAGCTTTACCCTGGTGGGGCTCCCATCCAATCAGGATCTATCAGAGAGGGCATCTCAGAGACCTGGGACTGCCAGCACACTTGATTTCTCCTTCTCTTTTCTCCCTTCACCAGGGAGACCTTCCCATCCATCCACTAGGATGATCTTCTTATTGTTCGTATCCTAAACTTCAACACCCAGATGAGGTGAGGGTGGTTCTCAGGACCAGACTCTTCTTCACTCATATTTTCAAATTGTTCCCCCTCTAGAGGTCTCCCACACTGCAAATTCATCCTGCACTTAAGAATCTTCTTCCAACGCTTCTCATCTGTATTTATTATGTCTATATTTGCCTTCATCTAGCTGCCACTCCATGGTTTCTCCCCTTTTTTTTGCAAAAGCCCAATGCATGGAGGATGAACTGGGTCTTCCTTACTCTAAAGCCAACTTCCATCTACAGTGGGTGCTCTGAACTTCACCACTGACTCCCTCCCTGTGAAGATTCTGCAATTGGCATTGGGCATCCAGAGCCTTTAATGAATATTCCTGCCACCGTCTTGAAATGGCTGGCACAAGCACAACCGTCCAGGCCAAATACTGCCTGCCTATCCTTTAAACTTCAGACTTGTTTTGCTAAAGCAAAATTCTTGGATGTTCTCCTCTAACCTTCTGCAGAACTACTCTCTTCTCTCAGGACAACCGGGAAGATGCAATTTTAATGGTAACATCTTCGCTCTATCAGTCTGCAGCCACAGAAAATCTTCACTGCAGACACAGGAACTTTTTCTCCAGGGGAGATACAACACTTGTCACGAAATCCTGAGATACTTTCAAGTCTTACGCTTCTTGGTGGTAGTGCGAACGTAGCCTGACAGCTAATGCTAGCACTTTCTACCACAGTTTTGCTAAAAGAGGAAGCCATGTGCCCAAAGGGCCTGTGCAGTTCACGGTATGGAAACACGGATGGCAGGCTGGCAAGAACTGGGCTGCAGGGACCTGGGCAGCAAAGTGGCCCACTGGACTCTGCCTCCCTCTTAGACCTGCTGCGGGGGGCTGCCCCATCTTCAAAACGGGTAGCCAGGAATTCCAGTCAGCCCATGACTGATGGGGACAGAAGCTGGGCTGACTGGCTTGTTGCAAAGCCTGGGAGGGGTCAGCACAGACCACAGGATCCAGAGCTAAGGTGTTTCCTGGGGTCCCAGTGCAAGCAGGATAAGGTTTTCTTCTGTCAGAGGGGGACTAATGGGGCTGATGCCTACTTCCTGCATCACTAACACTGCTTACCTAGGCAGAAAGGTTATGTTTAACAATTTAAGTAAAAATTAAAAGTGGGCTTCCCTGAGCTTTTTATAATTGAACAGTTTCATGTTTGCAATGCCAATAATCACTCACTCATGTCCCTCAACACATTAGGAGATAACCTGGTATTAATAACTCTTTTAAGAGTCTGATTTGTATCAATTTTAAAAACTTTAGGCAGTATATAGAAAGATGGTGTTTGCCTTTACAGAAATTTAAGATTTTGATTTTGCTGAATCTGAAGTAAAATTTCAATAGGCAACTTTAAAATATAATTAAACTTTTTAAAAGCTAAGAGCATCTTGATAGGAAAACAACTGGAATAAACAATGAGAAACCTGATTAGAAAAGTCTACATTTCTAAAAATTTCCAAATATCAAACTGAGGTAAGAAGGGAAAAAAGTTGAGAGGGTAAATATTTAAATCAGAGATTCCCCAATTTCCCATCTCAAGGACTCTTTGTATAGTTTGCAAATTAATAGTCTAGGGAACTATTCCAGCTAAAAGGATATTTCTGCTCATCCTAAAGCACTCTTTTATAAGTAACTCCACATTCTACCTAGGAAGCTCTCCATTATTAACACTGAGACAAAAAAAAATGTCCTTCAACCATTGACCATAATATAAATATTATTTTCTGGTTTCAATATTATTAAGCATCCCATGGTGGTTTTTTTTTTTTAAAAGCACAACAGCAGATGGTCTGGGGTGAATACTTAATACTCTCAAGGTCTTTTTCTAGTACTTTATATCAAACTAATCTCTTTAAGTGTGAGATATTTGGGTTTGCACTTCAGTAGATACTAAGATGGAGAAGGCAATGGCACCCCACTCCAGTACTCTTGCCTGGAAAACTCCGTGGATGGAGGAGCCTGGTAGGCTGCAGTCCATGGGGTCGCTAAGAGTCGGACACGACTAAGCGACTTCACTTTCACTTTTCACTTTCACTCATTGGAGAAGGAAATGGCAACCCACTCCAGTGTTCTTGCCTGGAGAATCCCAGAGACGGGGGAGCCTGGTGGGCTGACGTCTATGGGGTCACACAGAGTCGGACACGACTGAAGTGACTTAGCCGCAGCAGATACTAAGGTAATCTGAACTGTTTTTATAAAATCATCTTTAAATGTTATCATCATGTCATTTCAACTTTCTTCCCTCTAGACTAAAAATATGAATTCTACTAAACCAACAACAGAATTTGGTTTACACAGTCAAATCTGTCCTACAAATTACCAAAGAAAGTATGGGTAAAAGCAGACCTCCTCTACCCAACACCATTCTTAGCACTTCTCAGAGAACCAGTGGCCTCCATTTCTGGAAGCTTTTATAATTATTTATTTACTTGCAAATAACTAAGACTTTTCATGTTATTTTTAACATAGCATGGGTTTACCATATTCACAGTTTGTGCAACAATCATAACCATTTAATTCCAGAACATTTCCATCAGCCCAAAAGAAACTCTCTACCCATAAATGGTCATTCCCCATGGCAGTTTGCAAACTACAGCCCATGGGCCAAATCCAGCCAGCTACCTGACTTTAAAAAAAAAAACAAACCTACCAGCTAAGAATTTTTACGTTTTAAATGTCTACATTTTAAATAGTTACATAAGTACCTATATTGTTGTTGTTTAGTCGCTCTGTGTTGTGTCTGACTCTTTTGTGACTCCATGGATGTAGCCCGCCAGGTTCCCCTGTCCATGGGATTTCCCAGGCAAGAATACAAGGGTGGGTTGCCATTTCCTTCCTTAGGGAATCTTCCCAATCCAGGGATGGAACCCACATCTCCTACTTTGGCAGGCAGATTCTTTACCACTGAACCACCAAGGAAGCCCAGGTACTTTATACAACATCCTCAATTTGCGTATTAGCTCCCAATGCCTAAAATATTATCAGGCCCTTCAAGAAAAAGTCTGCAGACTTCTGCTCTAGATGATACTCATGCAAATTAAGCTCTACTAAGACCAACGAATAAAGAGAAGCACTATTATTAATTTATCACTAGAGATATCCAGTAACCAGAGAACACTCAACCCAGGAAGGAAAGTTACAAGGAAGTAACCCAGAAAACTGGTAAATGAATTAGATCAAAATAGGAAAAGCAACATGCAGACACTGGAGAGGGATGGTGAGTTATATCATCAAAACCTTAAAAGATTCCAGTGAAGTATTGATTGCCCCTAGCAACTTGACAGTCTGTGTTTCCCGACCTAGGCTGTTCTACCTGGTGAGTGCTACACTGAACACTTAAAACACATCTTGCCTTACTAAACTGATCACATACCTCCTCAACATTTCCCTGCTATTCTGACCAACTCCCTCCTCCCTCATCAAAGGGCAACAGCAAATCTTTATTCACTTGCTCTTGCAGGGTTGCTGCCTCCTCCTATGATAAGCTGATTAAGTTACTCAATGCTTAGAGCTCTAGGTTCACATCCTTATTGAACAACTGTTGTGGCATGTGTCACATTCCTTTTAATGGCTGAACAACCAATTGTAGGATATAGTACATTTGTTTGTCCACTATCAGCTGAGGAACATTTTGGTAATGTACACACTCTTTGGCTATTATGAATACTGCTGCTATGAACATTTGTATATAAACTCAATATAAAACAACATTTGTATATAAACATCAATATCATACCAAGTGGTAACCAGTTACTGTAGGCTACCTTTTAAAAATATGTGTATATATATCCCATTTAAAGGGGGAAACATTTGTTCTTGTTCTTAGTGTTTTCTCTAGTCCTCTCTGCTTCTCAAAAGCACTAGCAGTGGACTATTATGACACATTAACCCCTCATTTTCATCCCAAGATACAGCCTGTCCACCTGATTGTATCACCTTCTGTTTTTCCAGAGTCAGAATTATCTACTCTCCATTGAACCTTCAAATTCTTCAGCATAATAAGCTAATCTGTTTGCACTGGATCCCTTTTAAAAAGATTAAAGTGAAGTGATTAAACATTTCTGCCTTTTGCCTGGGGGCGGGGGGGTGCAAACCATATACCTACTATACAGCTGGATGTAGGGCAACAATACCTTTAGGTCCTTCGACTGACACAACTTTTACCTCTTGGATCCTAGTTTTAATCTTCCCACTGTTGTTCTCACTCAGTTTTGGTATTTTAGTCTCCTTCATAGTCCTGCCAAGTTATCTGTTTTTAAAACCCTGATCAGCCCTCCAGCTCCCAGTAGTGCTCTGGTCTCCACGGGAAACAGCCACATCTGTCACATGGTCCTTCCTACATACCTGTCTCTTGGGTTTAGTTTCTTGGCCTCTTTTTAAACACCAACTTTTGATAGGTTTGAGACAGAACGCAAGAGTGATCATCATCAGTCTAAATTACTTAACTAGCTCCCCACTACGGAGAAACTACATTTAAAAACATGATCAGTGGGACATTTATGGATAGTTCACATTCTCCTGAAATGTAATTTCATCTCCAACATTCTCCTAAAATGTGATTTCATCTCCCCAAACATAGTTCAACAAAGGTTTGAGAGTTTAAAATATATACAAACACACACGCACACACACATATATATATACACACACAGTGTGAATTTTCATTTCAGTAATAATCGATAACCAACCCAAACCACAGTCTAGTCTCCAGTCTTAATATCAGAGATTCTCAAAGCATATTTTTTTTTCTTTCAAAGCATATTTTCTTGACACCTTCATGAAATGCAGAATTCTTTAATCAGTTTGATAGTAAGCTTTCAAAACCTCTTCCCATTACATTCTAATTTGGAGAGCCTCTACAAAAGACAATCTATCTAAAGCTCCAAGAAAGTAAGTTGTAGCTCTTTTTTATTTTTTAGTTTGAGATTAGAAAAGTATTACATACTCAGCAAGACCTCTACGGAACAAGCTATCAAGCACTGATATCAAAGGATCTTTAAAAACAAGATGGATACATCTATTGTTTTGCAAATATAACTTGGAAGTTATCTTGCCTAAAGGGCAAGGAGATGATCTATACAATTTCTCCATTCTTCCCTCATCATCCCAATAAATCACCTCAAACCATTGCTCTGGGGTCCAGCCTCAACTCAAGAGCACAATTTTCTCAAAAGATGAAAAGTGTAATGTACACACCTTACATTAGCTACTCTTTTTGTTAAGTGAGCAATTCTGGGAGGTGGGGGTGGGCCTTGGGAGTCAAGTCTGTAGAAACACAGTCTTCTGAAGTGCCAAACAGTAGTAAGAATTCTCTCAGCTCTCCACACTACCCTAGGTGGTGAAAGACAGTCCTTTTCAACCTCACAACTGGCATTCTCTTTCATTACTTATGGCGCAGGCCATCCGTCAACATGAGACAGAGCAGGAAGCTGCTGGAAGGCGCGAGCATCCAACTCTCCCCTTTGAACGGTCTGCCGCCTCACTGAAGAACATTTTCTCCAGATGCTGCCAGCAGACACTCTGTAATACCTAAACCACAAATCATCCATTCCCCACCCTTTGCGCCAGGGCTTGTCCCTGAACTTCCCCCACAGTGAGATATTAACCACGCTGGCCACTGATGCACTAGCTCTTTACAGACTTGGTAAAACCTGCCACACTGTCTAATCGCTATAACAAAAACGTGGCCCTCCTAACATAAACACACTCACTGTAGGTGAACCTCGGAGTAACTAAGGACACTGCAGACATCTCACAAGGAACAAATCCTGGCTAACTCACCAAGGAAAATATTTTATCAATGTAAACATGTCAGCCGTACAACTGTACAGAAAATTAGAGCAAGTATATTATGGAAATGGAACCACCTTGCAGAAACAGATATACAGGTGGGTCACTCCAGAGTTTTCTGCCTTTCCTCTGAAGAAGGCAACTGTCTTGCTGTCTGATGGTTTTAGGAACCAGCATGGGCTTTTCAAAACACAATTCTTGAATTTTGTCTTCTGTGCCACATTAAAGCCATCTACACAGAGCAAAGTGTTTCCAAACCGTGACACTGAAACTTAGAAAGATGACTCATAGGACATACTCACACTGAAAAGGTGCTGCCATATGATCCTGCCCGAATCTTAAAGGGAACGAACCTTCAGTGGACTGCTCTCCGGAAATCACCTTCTGGGCTGTGAAGTACGTGGGCTTGAGCACGTATTCCTGGGTCTGGCCATGATGTATCATCACATTCTGTGAAGAAAGGGGTGTCATCCTGCAAAGAAACAAAGTAAGGATAAGGAAATTAAAAACGGACTTTTAAAAGTCAACTAAGAACGAAGGAATAAGAAACCAGTTAAACTTGGAAAGGGGCATAAAAATGCCATGCCAGGATAATTTTTTCCTTCAAAACTGTAGTCATGGCACAGAAAGAACTAATCGCTGACCTCCAACAGAAAGGGGATCCTGTCTGTCTAGTCTTCTTGATAAGGACATATAGGCCATCACTGATGGAGTTTATCAAAGTATTTAAAAAGTGCAGCTACCAGGACTTCCTTGGTGGTCCAGTGGCTAAGACTCTGAGTTCCCAGTGCAGGGGCCTGGGTTAGATCCCTGGTCAGGAAACTAGACTCCGTGTGCCTGAAGTAAAGATCCCACATGCCTCAAGTAAAAATCCCACATGCCCTAAGACCTAGTGCAGCCAAATAAGTATGTATTTATAAATGTAATATTTAATATATTAAATTAATATAATTTATGTTAGGTATATTATATAATATATAAACATGTAATATGTATTAAACATAATATTTACTATAATATAATATATAAATATAATGTATACCATAATTGGAGGAGGTCTCAGTCGCATCCGACTCTTTGCGACCCTATGGAAGGTAGCCTACCAGGCTCCGCCGTCCATGGGATTTTCCAGGCAAGAATACTGGAGTGGGTTGCCATTCCCTTCTCCAGGGGATCTTCCCAACCCAGGGATCAAACCCAGGTCTCCTGCATTGCAGACAGATGTTTTACCGTCTGAGCCACCAGGGAAGCCCTTATACCATAATTACTAGTCCTTAAGAACAGTAAGAATGACAACTTATGCTACCATTTAGTCCATAAGTCGTGTCTGACTCTTCAGCGACCCCACGGACTATATTAGGGCTGTCCCTGCGATTTCCCAGGCAAGAATATCGGAGTGGGTTGCCATTTCCTTTGCCAATACAATATATGAAAATCTTATAATTTCATCAATGACATGAGTCAAGATCTGAGAATCTCCCTCCCACCCCCCACCCCAAGGGGATATATATACACACACACACATATTTATATATGTTTCGCTTCATTGAACAGCATAAACTGGCTTCCCAGGTGGCTCAGTGGTAAAGAATCCACTTGTCAATGGAGGAGACACAGGTTCAATCCCTGAGTTGGGAAGATCCCCTAGAGAAGGAAACGGCAAGCCACTCCAGTATTTTTTCCTGGAAAACCCCATGGACAGAGGAGCCAGGTGGGCTACAATCTATGGGTCACAAAGAGTCAGACACGACTGAGTGACTAAGCGTGAGCACAGCAGAAACTAACAACACTGTAAAGCAATTATACTCCAATAAAAAAAAAACACCTCTGAGGACTCCTGAACACAATTACTGTGTTTTCACCCTCCTGGGTGAACCTTTCTGTCTTCTATGACAGTTCTCTACTGCTGCATGTACTGTATACTTTAAAATAAGCCTTCTCGTCCAGATTTAACCATTCCATGAGGGACTGAAATCATTCGCTAAGACAAACAATGGAAAATATAAAGATATACCAATTAATTCCAGAAAATGCAAACTTGCTATTAAAATTGTTGGGACAGGGACTTTCCTGGTAGTCCAGTGGCTAAAGACTCCATGCTCCCAACACAGGGGGCCTGGGTTCAATCCCTGGTCAAGGAACTAGATCCCACATGCCACAACTAAGAGTTCGAATGTCAAAACTAAGACCCAGGGCAGCCAAATAAATAAATACTTTAAAAAAATAAAAAAATAAATAAAATAAAATAAAATAAAATTGTTGGGACAGAGCATTTTAACAGCAAACCGAGATTTTGGAAGGAAACCTGCTCTCTAGTGTGGTCTTGAATTTTATCAATTGTGACAGGTTAAAGCCATTTGAACTGAATATTTCCAAACTACCATAAGTTGGGAAAATGGTTGACTGGGTTATACTCAAACTAATAAAGTGCCAGGAAAAGCCCAAAGACTGGCCCTAATGAGGGATTATATGACCAAGACAAAGAAATGACACAACTGGTGAGTATGAATGATAAATCATCAAGCCACCAAAAACACCCACACAGTGTCTCATCAAAAGCAGTAGCAGAGTCTTGAATAAATCCAGTCTTTTGGAGTCATTCCAGTTGGGATGGATGAGCTTTTCTGTGAGATAAGGCATCCATGAGACAAAGGAACAAAAGAGGCTGGGATTAAGGGTGCTTCCCTCTTAGCCAGTCAGTGATTAAGTCTGTTACTTTCAACCCTGTAGTCCCAGGAAAGCCTAGGAAAATACATCTTGTGCCTAGATTTTCCCAGACTTAATGCCATGGAAGGACATTCTCTTTGTCACCAGACAAATGACTTAAGTTACTAAAAGCCTAAGGCTTAACATTGTAAACACTTTTGTTTTGATGATGTAAGTGTTGATTTGAACTTTAAGTATGTTTGACAGGGATGAAGTAGAAAGTGGAACAGCTGGACACATCTGGTGGTGACTGATAAGAACCACAAGGCGACTCCGTTGGTCTTGTAGAAAGGAAAAGTCCTCTTTTTCATCTCAGGGGCAACTCGCTTCCCAAGCCATGCCGTCAACCTCATGACTATACCGCTGGGACCTGCTGAGAGACGTATAGGCCTGACTCCCCTTCGGAGGAGGACAGCCCAGCATTCCAAGAGACCTGAGAGCTGGAATAACTAATTCCTGCTCTGACTACTGCCAAGGAGACCGTGGGCTCTGCCTTCTAAGGTGAGGTCCTCCCTTTCTCTCCCCTCTGAATCATGGAAGTGAGAGGCAGCAATAAATGAGCTGAAAGTACATGTGTATAGAGGCTGCTTTTCCCTAACAGAAAGGTAATGAACAAATAAGACAGCTACATCAGGTCTAGAACTTGAATAACAAATCTCAGCCACCACTAATCAAAGGAAACGGATAATATACTAGTAATGGCATTAGATCTTACTATAGTATAGCAATCCTGTGAGTGACAAACACATTACAAATATGAAACCATGTGGAGCTTGCTTCCTCACCTTCCATGTCCTTCACTTTTCTCCACTGTGAGGACGTAAATAAATACTTGTGCTCACAAAGACACAGAGACATACGAACAGACAAGCCATTTCATCTCGTAGCCTCATGAAGAACCCAAGCCACAAGAAGTAACAGCACGTGGGGGCAAGTCAAGGCCACTGTCCACTCAGTCATTCCACTAACAGACAGTAAGTGAAATCACCATTGTACTCTCTCTTCCTCATTTTCTCCTTCATGGTTGGCATCTATCTTTTCCTCTAATTTCACCCTTCACAGTTATTGCCTCTTTGGACCACCTCTCAGCCTTCCAAATATATATATATACACATATACACATACACATACACATTCAGTTCAGTCACTCAGTCGTGTCCAACTCTTTGCGACCCCATGGACTGCAGCATGCCAGGCTTCCCTGTCCATCACCAATTCCCAGAGTTTATGCAAACTCATGTTCATCAAGTTGGTGATGCCATCCAACCATCTCATCCTCTGTCGTCCCCTTCTCCTCCCACCTTTGATCTTTCCCAGCATCAGGGTGTTTTCAAATGAGTCAGTTCTCCACATCAGATGGCCAAAGTATTGAAGCTGAAGCTTTAGCATCAGTCCTTCCAATGAATACTCAGGACTGATTTCCTTTGGGATGGACTGGATTGATCTCCTTACAGTCCAAGGGACTCGCAAGAGTCTTCTCCAACACCACAGTTCAAAAGCATCAATTCTTTGTTGCTCAGCTTTCTTTATAGTCCAACTCTCACATCCACACTTGACTACTGGAAAAACCATAGCTTTGACTAGGCGGACCTTTGTTGGCAAAGTATGACCATTGCTTTGGGAAGAAAAAAATCTCCTTTCAATTGGGAGTTTTCTCCTCTCTTCCCTCATCCCTTTTCATTAAAAACAAAACAAAATTCAACAATCACTAATGAAAATCAGATTTCTCATAGCATTATACAAAATTCAAGGGAAAGGCAAAAATGTTTAAAGAAATTAGATTAAAATGAAAACTAGAGGACCTCTGGTTCAAAATGTATTTGGGGCACCCATATATTTTCCCTTCCTGCA
Organism: Cervus canadensis; assembly: GCF_019320065.1. NCBI lineage: Eukaryota > Metazoa > Chordata > Mammalia > Artiodactyla > Cervidae > Cervus > Cervus canadensis. The sequence goes on along the minus strand of NC_057390.1, from coordinate 15,093,348 downwards.
AAAAAGCCCCAAAAGTTATAGGTAAGCATAAAAAGAGAAATCCAGAGTTGACATTTGGCTGTTAATCAACAGGACAGCCACATTCGTCACTGAAACATTGAAACACTGTTCTGACAAACATCTACTGTCCCAAACCCTCAGAGTTCCTCCTTCCTCAAGACACTGGCCTCCCCAAGTATCAACTCAGTCTCACAAGTAAGAAATTCACATTTGACAGAGCTGGAGAGCTTGGGGTCTCGGCTTCAGCATCCTCTCTAATGTGTGGCATAGGTACTGACAGTATCTTTCCTTATGATGCAAATGACACAAATATCCTCTCAACTCCTTTTAAATGCCAGTCTTGTATCTTTCCTTATGATGCAAATGACACAAATATCCTCTAATCCTTTTAAATGCCAGTCTTGAACCACTACATTGATGTCATGACTTTCTGACTCCTTATAGGTCACAAGGCAGCTTAAGGATGCTGGTCTAAAAATCACACCATGAGTGCAGGCTCAGAGGAAGCTGTCTTCCCAGGAGACCATGGGCAAGTTCTGGATACTCACACCAAGGAAAGCACAGGGTGACAAGGAGAAGTAGGGCTGAACACTGCTGTCTTCACTAAAAAGGCTGCATGTGAGAGCAGCCGTTCTGCCCAATTCGAGCAAAGAAACGGGCAAAGTCAGGCTTCTACCCCCATCAGGGAAAAAAAAAATGAGTCCTCTTCTCTAAAAGAATGGAACTGTGTGGTATAAACCACAAAATTTATTCCCCCAGAGTAAGGCCTTCTCATTCTGGTGTTTGGAGATCCCCTAGCTTCCAGACTAGCTTCCCGTGTTTCTCCATAAAAGGAAGGTTGCCAGGCAACTAGGAGGACAGGGAGCTTCAGGAGAGTAATCCCAGGAGGGAGAGGGGGAGTCATGAGAATGGAAAACATGATTGAGATGTTGGAGAAACCTGATCCTATATATATGCAATTGATGGAATGGAAACAGGGAGAATCCATACCCACTTGATGCTAGGAACACACTCCTTCAAAAAGCACAGAAGTGCTGGCAACGGACACACACAGAGGGAGCAACCTAAGCACCCTATACTCTGCTTTGCCTTGAGTGGAACGCCACAGACAATACCGCAAAAAACAACTCATGTATCCAGCTTAGGTGATATAAATGCACATGTTTAGCTGGAGGAGGTTGGCAGGTTCTGGAAGAGGAAGAGGAGAAGAGAAGGGAAGATTAGGAGAGTCACTGCCCTCATCTTGCAAAATGTAGGGTCATGAGAGAACACTCACAATCTTAAACGATGAGGATGACAGAAGAGGAAACAGAGGCTTCAAAAGACAGTGAAACTCTGAAAAGTAAACAACTCTTTTGAGAGGAAGGGTGGGGAGCAAGAGGTGAAATGAGTAAGCTGAATCTTCATCTCCTACGGCAAGAAGTTTTTAGACAACATCTAAAGGGAATAAATCTCCAACTGGCCAGAGGTCACTACCAGAAGGGGTAACAGGCCTTGAGAATCAAATTAAGGTGGGGAAGAGAAACAAAAGGAAAAAGAGGCAAGTGAAGATGAAGATTTCCAGCCTGGTTGACTGGACAGGTATTTTTGGCTCAAGTCCAAGACGAAAAGTAAAGGCAAAGAGGTCTGCAGAGTCAAGGTGGTCAGGAAAAAGGGCTCGTGTGCAAGGAAGAGAATTACGTTCATTTGGGAGACAGAAATGTGGGGTGGCTCTCTGGGGAGAAGACACAGAAAGCCTCTGGGTTTAGGAACCCCCATGTTCTAGGAGGGGCCAATTTATTCAAAGGCAGAAAGAAAAACTATGGAACTACCATGTTGGAGGATAGTCACACTTAGCGGTGGGGACATAAAGAGAAAATGGGAAGAAAAAAATCAGGAGGAGATAAAAACAAGAGTAACACAGATGCAGAAATGACAAGCGAAAGAAAGTTTCTAGGTGGAAGGCAAAGAGAACCACCTGAAAACTGCTGTAAAAAAAGGCAGGGAAATAATCAATCAGTAAAAGGCCTCTGGGTTGGGTGGTAGGTCGCCAGCCCCCTCGGCAGTGTTATTTTATCAACAGCAGTGACAGGAGTGAGACTGCGCTGGGTCCTACTCAGTAGGTGCTGTACTAGTGACCCTCTGAAAAGGAGAAAAGTAGGCCAGAAGGTAGGGGTACAGCCGGTCATCCAAAGACCTGAATCTGTGGAAACCTCTGTATCTTTGTGAGCAGAAGGGAAACAATTACATAAAACTTCTTTCCTTCAAAGAAAGGATTAGTCACACACTGTTTACACTTCTGCCTTCATAGTGGCAATTTTTGGCCTAAGAATGGGCTAAATTTTTCCATATTTCCACTAAATCCATTATTTGACCTGTGGAGCGGGTGGGAGGATCTGGCAAAACCTAAGCCCCTTTCCACTTAAGAGCGTGGACCTCACAGAAGGGAGTCTCCAACAGGCCATAAAATGTTTCCCACAGGAGGCAGGTTCTGACGGAAGCGAACTCTTTCCCCTACGATTAAGGCACTCAGGTTTATCACCAGGATGAAAGAGAAAAAAAAATCGGGAGAGCAAACTGCTGCCACAGAGAAGTCATCTCCCGTGTTTCAGCGCCTGCTTCTCGTCACAAAATTCATGCTATCATATGTACCCTGGTGTGTTCCAAGCTGCTCAGAAGCGTGGGTGAATGAATGCTCTTCAAAGAACAGAATGCACCAAAGTAAATGAGAAATATGAGGTACGATTTGATGGAGAAAGGCTCTTTCCTGCAACGTTCAAGGACAACATGCACGCAGAGATGGTCAAAGACAAATAAACCTTTAGGAAAAGGTCGCAAGGGAGCTTCTCTCTCTTTCTCACACACACACAGGTAAGAAGGGACAAGTGTTTGTTGTCAGTGGCCCCATTCATAAGAAATTATCTATCCAAACCAAAAAAAAAAAAAAGAGAGAGAGAGAGAGGAGGTAAAAGGCTGCTGATGAGACTAAAAGACAACACAGACTTCCAGTAACAGTAAGTGAGGGCTGGAGCATGCCAGAACAAACACTGTGAAAGGAAAACGAAACAAGCCAACACAGTGGTGAGAACAGGAGGAAAGTGAAGATTACACCGAAAATACCCATGCAGGGAACAGACTAGGAAAAAGTCTTAGCCTTCAAATGAGATGAAAAAGAGATTGAAAAAACACAATGGAAGAAGGTAGATATTGGGGGAGGGGTAGAAAAGACAGGAAAATTAAGGGAACTTGGGGGGTCATGAATAAACACAGTAAACGCAACCAAGTGGAACCAATTTTCTTTTTATCAGTGGTTCTTAACTGGGGGTGATTCTGCCTCTCAACCAAGAGGAGGCATCTGTAATTACCAGGACTGGGAGGTAAGGTGCTTACATCTCATGGGTAGAAGCCTGGGATACTACTAAATATCCAACCAGGTACAGGACAGTCCTTCACAAGCAAGAATTATCTGGCTAAAAATATTAACAGTTCTGAAGTTGAGAAACACTGCTGTAACCATGAGCAATTATCACAAAACAGGTATAATGGACACCTGAGAAAAGAGCCTCTGGGGGTAGCAATGAAGCTGTCCACAGAAATGATGCAGTCAGGCACATAATGATCTAATGACATTAGATTTGACAGTAAAGAAATGTATAAAAAAAAATACAGCCTCCTCCTGTGCCTTTTGGAAGCCCCATTAAAACAGGAAGGTGGCCCTATACTCAAGTTGCTGGGGTGGCTTGGGGGTCAGGAATGCTAGCACATCACTGGGATGGCCAAGAAAAAAGTCATTTTTATTAGAAAACCTCAAAGGAACAGTATAGAATGTGGCTAGAGAAAACCATTTATTAAACTGCCTAGCGATGGGATGAGGGCATGCCATGAAGACATATAACAGCTGGACAGTCACTGAAGTGCTTTCTGAGGGAAGTGAGTCTGATCGACTGTATGGCTTTGGTTAGGCCAAGAAGGTCAGACACGTCTAGGGCCACACATGAACCACCTGGGACAATGACGAAGAAAGCCTCAGTGCTGGGGCGTCACCTCTGCATGCTACTCTTCCCCTCACAGCCCTCACACTCTCCACAGAAGCCATCCAGCGGATCGCCTGTACCACACGCTGGCCTGTTCCATGTCCTGGAACAGCCCTGGTTAGCAGAGTCTTCGGGACCTGACTGCTCCATGAGAACCTTCAAGGAGTTCTCCAACCTTCTAATCCCAAGTTCCTAGAGGAGAGGAGACACAATAAAAAGAGCTGTAACGAAGAGACTCCAAGAAGCAGAGTGAGCAAGGTCTCCTCTTAGGATGTTTAATAATCATAACACTTGGGAGACTTTTTAAAAAATGAAGTGTTGAATTATTTGAAATATGTTTAAATGTATCCATGCATTAAAAAAAAAAAAAAAACTAAGTCACCACTGGAAGATGTCAGTCAACTCATTTGAAAACTGGTCAACAACTAGCATTATACCCTCAAGTGATGGTTAATTTTATGTTTCAACTTGGGAGGGTATTTTTGGATGAAACTAACATTTAACTTGGTGGACTCTGAGTAAGCAGATTGCCTTTCATCATGTGTGTGAACCTCATATGACGAGCTGAAGGTCTGAACAGAACAAAAAGACCAGCCTTTCCAACCAGGAAGGAATTCTGCAGCAAACTACATTCCAACTTTACCTATACCATTGGTTCTCCTGGGTCTCTGTCAGCCCTCACTTCAAATCTAGACTTGCCAGCCTCCAAAACAAGATGAACCAATTACTTAAAATAACCTCATTATATATAGTATATACACACATGCACACACACACTCTCATATATGCACATATGCAATTGATTTCCTCTGAAGAAGCTCAATACTTTTACTTGCTACTTTTTTAACCTTTTTTTTTTTTTTTTTTTACTTTTACTATACAAACTGAACCTCAAGCAAACAACTGAGGAAAAGAAAGCTGATTTGCAAAGTTTTTCTAGCAGAAAAAGGATAGAATTAAAAGACCATATTTGCTACCCCTATGGAAGTGTAGGCAATAATAAATGATCACTGACCTCACAAGAAGAGATAACATGCCCCTTGATGGAAGAACACATTGCCACTTAGGAAGTAGTCCTACCAAAAATCAAACCTGAATATTATCAATCTCCTAGACCTACACACCACTTACAGCAAATTTAAGGGGCAGGATACATGTTAATTTCCCAGCATCACAGTCAGCAAAATCACAGTTCATGGATGACAAGATTTCAAGGAAATAGAGAGGGAAGAGGGACTCACAAATCAAAATATGTAAGACACATAGACTGTCATCACAATGAACATTTTTTTAAATTCCAATCTAAACTAATCTAAAGCCTCAGTGTATATGCCCAGCAGGAGGATTGCTGGGTCATATGGCAGTTCTATTTCCAGTTTTTTAAGGAATCTCCACACTGTTCTCCATAGTGGCTGTACTAGTTTGCATTCCCACCAACAGTGTAAGAGGGTTCCCTTTTCTCCACACCCTCTCCAGCATTTATTGCTTGTAGACTTTGGATAGCAGCCATTCTGACTGGCGTGAAGTGGTACTCATTGTGGTTTTGATTTGCATTTCTCTGATAATGAGTGATGTTAGCATCTTTTCATGTGTTTGTTAGCCATCTGTATGTCTTCTTTGGAGAAATGTCTGTTTAGTGGGCATACACACTGAGGAAACCAGAATTGAAAGAGACACGTGCACCCCAATGTTCATCGCGGCACTCTTTATAATAGCCAGGACATGGAAGCAACCTAGATGCCCATCAGCAGATGAATGGATAAGGAAGCTGTGGTACATATACACCATGGAATATTACTCAGCCGTTAAAAAGAATTCATTTGAATCAGTTCTAATGAGATGGATGAAACTGGAGCCCATTATACAGAGTGAAGTAAGCCAGAAAGGTAAAGACCAATACAGTATACTAATGCATATATATGGAATTTAGAAAGATGGTAATGATAACCCTATATGCAAAACAGAAAAAGAGTTACTGATGTATAGGACAGACTTTTAGACTCTGTGGGAGAAGGCGAGGGTGGGATGTTCTGAGAGAATAGCATTGAAACAAGTATACTATCAAGGGTGAAACAGATCACCAGCCCAGGTTGGATGCATGAGACAAGTGCTCAGGGCTGGTGCACTGGGAAGACCCAGAGGATGGGATGGGGAGGGAGGCAGGAGGGGGGATCGGGATGGGGAACACATGTAAATCCATGGCTGATTCATGTCAATGTATGGCAAAAACCACTACAATATTGTAAAGTAATTAGCCTCCAACTAATAAAAATAAATGAAAAAGAAAAAATAAATAAAATAAAAAGAATACATTTGAATCAGTTCTAATGAGATGGATGAAACTGGAGCCTATTATACAGAGTGAAGTAAGCCAGAAAGATAAACACCAATACAGTATACTAATGCATATATATGGAATTTAGAAAGATGGTAACAATAACCCTGCATATGAGACAGCATAACGGTCTTGGGGGGGGGCGGTGTTAAGAGCCTTTATCTTTTACAGATATATGCTAAAAATATTTACAGATTGACTTCAAATAATCAGGGAGAAGAAGAAAAGCAGGCAGAGTACAGAAGAACACAACCAGCTCTGAGCTGATAAAATGGTACTTTGAGGCTTCTTCATTCTGTTTTCTCTGTTTCTGTGTGTTTAAACCATTCTCAAAGAGTTTACAAAATACAAGTCTATGAAATTATCTTCTCTAATTTTTTAAACCTGTATCAAATGAGATCATCTATTTACAAGTACCTTGAAAGGTGGGGGAAAAAATCAATAGGTAGCAATATTACCTAGTATTTACAAAAAGAAACAAATGGCAAGAGAGAAAAAAAAGACAACAAGTTCCAACAATGTCCATCCCCACTTTTCTTCTAAGTATCAAAGCTACACACTAATAAGGCAGACATCCTATCCACAATGGATGAGGTAACTGTTCAAAATCTCCAAAAAGCACAGATGACTATACTTATTCAGTTCAAGGTTTTGATGATTTATTTAGCAAGTCACCATGGAAGGAAATATTGTTAATAACGAAAGTCCTTAGTTTTGTCAAAAATGAGCTGCTACATTTGGTTACTTGGGACTGAGCACCCCTGAACACAAATTTAAAAGCAATTACAGCCATGTCCTATTTATCTAAACTAAGAGAGGCCAGAGTAAATCTAACTAAATATAATCCAAGAAAAATGCAAAATGTAAACAATAATCAAGAGCTTCTATGCTACTGAGGAAGTGTCAACTGCAAAACCTTTTCATCAAATTCTAGAAACCAAATTCTAACTCTACCACCTGCCGAGGGAAGGAAGGGAAGAATTATCTCAATTTTCTCACTGCAATATAAGGGGAATGACACCTACCTCACAAAGTGAAAGACAACGTGAAATGGAATTCTTTTTAAATGCAGGGAAATACCCAGCACAACACCTGATGCACACACAGGGCTGTCAGACCCGTTCACTCCCCTACACCAACAAGGACAACAAAATACTGGATTTCATCCCTCTGGTAACATCAGAGTTCATATTCGGAGACTGCTCAAATGAATAGTTAAAAGCAGTATTTATTTTTTAAAAAAATGTTTATTAAAAAAAACTCTGAAGTTATATGTAAATATTGAGTTTGGAATTTACAGTCCCATTCAGCATCCCTGAGGTCAGTTATCTGTACAGTTACACCTACCACTGAGAGACCTCCACCAGTTTCCAATAAAGTGAAGGAACCCAGCGCCACAGCCACTATGGAATATAGTTTGGCAGTTCCTCAAAAAGTTACAGCCAGAATCATCAGACAGTCCAGCAATTCCACTCCCAGGTACATGCCCCAAACAAACTCAAAACAGAGACCCAAACATATACTTACACACCAATGTTCACTGCAGCATCATTCATAATAGGCAAAAGGTAGAAACAACCCAAAGAATGTCCTTTGACAGATGAATAAACAAAATGTGAGATACACACAATGAAATATTACTCAAACATAAAAAGGTATGAAGTTCTGATACATGCTGTAGCCTAGAAGAACCTGGAAAACAATGTGACGTGAAATAAGTCAGATACAAAAGGACAGATTCTGTATGATTCCACTTAAATGAGGTTCATAGACTAAGTAAACTTAGAGAGGCAAAGATAGGATAGAGGTCACCAAAAAACAGTGGGAGGGAGGTGGAGCTGTATAATTTAACAGGTAGAGAGCTTCTGTTTGCAGTGATGAAAGTTTTAGAAGAACAGAGGTCCTGGCTGCACAACAACATGAATGTAATTAAGGCCAATGACTTGTATACTTAGGTTAAAATGGCCAATTTAGTTATATTTACAATTTTTTTTAAACTATGTAAAAAAAGACCCCAGATTTCTTACAAACAAACCCAAAAATAAATTTAAAATTTTAAAAAGAGTGGAAGAGGTAAGAAAAAGGCAGGTTTCTTATGCTTCCTATTCCCCATCCTTCAGTATTTCTGGACGATAAAAATGTAAGTCTTGTTCATCTCAGTCATTTTAAATGTCTTCATCTCCTTTCAGCCTGCTGCTTAAGATGTAATTCAGAGTAATAATCAGGTATATGCATCTAATTCCCCACGTTATCACTTCAATTTTTTCCCCTCCTGCTTTACTTTGGTAGCTACACTTCGGTAGCTGCTCCGTACACCACCTGATGAGATTTCAGCCTCAGCTGCCGTGATGTTACATTCTCTAGTGACCCACGTCTTACAGCACTGCAAGGAATTAAAGTCTGGTGGGCCAGATGTGGGAAATAAATATCCACTTGTCTGGAAAGCCTTTCATAGCTAACTTTGCTCATTCTCCAAATTCTTCTCCCACAGCATTGTTAGAGCTCTTGCATCTACATGAATTTTGAGTTCGTTCTCCATCATGGACCCCAGTGGCAGCTACAAGAGACATTCATGGCTTTAGGGTTGGGATGTTAACACTACACACTCCCTCTCGTTACCTATAGAATGAAAACAGTCGTGGGAACATGTCAAACAAGTGTTCTTCCACAATCTTTCCACTTCCTAGCCAGAACCTTCCTTATACTGAGCTCTGAGACAGGCAGCTAGAGAGTCAAAGATGGATATAATGGAACAAAGATCCAAGCGCTCATTCCTCCAGGACATGGCATCCACAGCACTCAAGATGGAGAAGGGAAAAACACTGGATTAGATTTTGGAAATTCAAATTATCCTTCTGCCTGTGCCACTGAATCTTTGAGAGCCATGGATTAAATTCCTCTAAGTCTGTTCCCTCATTTATAAGGTGTAAAGCTCTGAGACGACCTCAAAGTTCCTCAGCTCTGAAACTCAGTTATAAGCACATCAAGAACTGTAGCTGCAAGACTGTCCTCCGGTCATATCAACAAATATTTCATATGGGAAACTACTTTTAACGAAGTATACATATAAATATCTGTTCAAAGTGGGAAGAGAATCTCTCAGTGCTTTATTCCCACATTCAAGCTAAATAAAATAAAAGGGGGAAAGTGTTTTCATTTTTAAGGTGAATGCAATAAACTCTGTTTTTCCCAAATGGCCTTGCTTTTTTTTTCTATTACAATTGCTGCTAAACTAGGTCACCTAAGTAATAAATATTGAAAGCATTTAACCAAATTCAAACATCTGTTCCATTCCTCTTTCAGAGTCTGATCCAGCTGAAATAAAATATCCACTGCCCTACAGGACCTGCAAGATCCACGCTGCTGGAAATGATGTTTTCCTACAGCCAATATCACCTAGTGTAAAAACACAGCCTATTTCAAGAAGTCTGAAGCAAAAGGAGGACAAAACTATAGCAGAGGCAGCAAAATGCAATCAGGTAAATCTTGCCCTGTTGGATATTCCCATGGTAGGGCAAGGGGCTCATGACAAGCCTTGGTTAAGCCCAAGTTAAGCCCCTGTGTGGCAGGCTGATCCAGAGAACACGGCGAACGCAATGCCACCTCAGCTCCCATGTACATCAGGAGAACTTGCTCTCACAGCAGCAGTATTTTGCATTGGAATTTCTAAGCAGATAATTCAAATTTAACTTTGGGAAAAATTATGTTGACCTTAGAAAACAGAACTTAGCTTGTGTATAAAGAGACATCATAAATAAAGTTAATTATAATATAAGAGATCAGAAAAGATACCTGCAATGCACAGAGAAATAAGGGAATGAGATGCCAAGGTCTCTTATAAATTAACAGCACAAATGGTAACTCAACGGGGACAAAACCCAGTAAGAAAATGGACAAAGGACATGAACATGGAATTCCCTGAAGAGAAAATTCAGAAGACTGATTAGATGCCCTGCCTCACCAGTAATGCAAACTTAAAACTGCATTTTGCACCCACTCTGCCAAGACTTTTCCAAATCACCAAAATGTGAGGGGAAAAAATGGAACTATGGCTGACACGGACACAAAATGGGAGAAGAATACTCTCTGGCATCACTGGGGGAAATATGAGTTCTAAGACTTTGCAGGTCAATCTAGAAAAACAAATTCAAGATATCCAATGACCTAATAATCACATCCTTTATACTTTAAAGAAATAAATCCAAATACATAAGAATATATATACTTAACACGTTTACTGAATTACTGTTTACAACAGCAAAAAAAAAAAAAAAGCAAGCATACTGGAAATAAGCTGAATGGCCAATAGAAGAATAGTTCAGTAAGTCAGCACATTTACAACATGGAACATTATGTAACCATTAAAAATGAGTTTTACCTATGTCGGAGGATTTTCTACAACCTATTTTAAGTTATAAAATCAAGATGCAGAAACATTCATATACTATGTCCTTATTTATGAAGCAATGAAGAGCTATAACTGACTATACGGATACAGGAAACACAGTGTAGCTTATTCACTAGGTTATTAGGTTATCCACGGGGGGGTGTAGTATGGGTCAAGTCAGGAGGAATGATAGTGAAGCTGAAAAACAAGATTGAATTTTACAGCTGTACATAATTTTTAAAGACATATGATACTCTAGTTGTATAAAATTTTATATATACTCCATAAATAGAAATATAGACAGACAAGCCAAAACAAGTAATTCCAAGTACATCCCAGTACTGTATTCTCATTGCAGAGGTCTTCAAACTAGAAACCATCTCAAAAGCTACAAAATATAACACTGTGATCCAACAGTATTAGAACTTTTTCTACTTTTGTTTCTTTGTACTTTTCTTCCTTTTTATCTCCTGTTTAAACTGTTTTATAACATCATAATGTATTAGCTCAATAGTTCATGGGCTACATATGTAGGGTACATACTAACACATTTTTGCTGATACCAGATGTGCAATCCAAAAGTTTGGAGGCTATGTTGGATAGATTTGAGCAAGATACTTTTTTACACCAAAACTCCTTCAGGAACGGTTTGATCACCTAGTCACCTATGGATTCTGTAGATGACCTAATTCTAGATCATCTAGATTCAGGCCACTGTTTCTACTAAGAGTGACTTATCAGTGGCTTCCTCTTCCCCTTCATCCCCACTTCTTCCCTCCATCCCTAACCCATCTACCCTATCAGAGTTACTGTAAGAGAAGGATCTCTCAGAACATACAGAAAATAATTTTGTAAAAATTTTGTTTGCCCCTGCAACTCTCAATACTTCTGGTCCTGTCAATATGTGGCTGATCTACACCCACTACACACCATTACTTTCTTTTCTGTTACAATCTGATTCTCATATTATCTAAGTTCTTCTTCCCAAACAATCCTGTGACAATGATTTAACAAACGACCAACACATTTTTTAAAAACTAAAAGCTACAAAACACCATAAAACTCTTGTTTTTCTTGCAAGAACATGGATGGTTTCACAGATCTCACTATCCTTAAGATTTCTACAGCACTCGTAATATATGTTAAAATGTAAGAATTTTATCTCTACTTATGTCATAAAACCCCACACTATTATGCTCAGTTCCATCTGGTGTCATTTCCCTTGAGCCTGAAGAACTTCCTTCAGAATTTCCTGTTGGACAGATCAACAACAAATTGTCTCCATTTTCATTTCTCTGAAAATATTTTTTATTTCACCTTTGTTTTTGAAGGATTTCTCTTTGGACATAAAATTTTGAATAGATTCTTGTTCCTTTAGCACTTTAAAAATGTCCCACCACCTTACAACCTCCTCCCTTTTTCCTGATGAGATGTGATCCATCATTTGTATCACCGTTCTACTGTATGTAATTCATCTTTTCACACTGGCTGCTTTCAACATTCTTTGATTTTCAGCTGTTTTCTAGAAAGTCTAGGTGTGATTTTCTTTGTATTCATCTTGAGGTTTGCTGAGCAGCTTTCCTATTGGTTTCTCACCTAATCTGGGAAACTGTCAGCCGTTATCTTTTCAAACACTTTCCTGTCACATTCTCTTATCTTCTGAGGTTACAATTACATATGTACTATTTGATATTATCCCAACAGCCGATATTAGGATAATATCTGTTAGGATAATAGCACCAAGACACTTTACCATTTTTCTTGAATCATTTCTCTTTGTTCAAGATAGAATGACTAAACTTGAAGAGAGTTGATTGAAATTCTTACTTCCAGGCTTCCTTGGTGGCTCAGATGGTAAAGAATCTGCCTGCCATGCAGGAGACTCAGGTTCCATCTCTGTGTCGGGAAGATCCCCTGGAGAAGGGAATGGCAACTCACTCCAGTATACTTGCCTGGGAAATTCCATGGACAGAGGAGCCTGGTGGGCTATAGTCCATGGGGAAGCAAAGAGTTGGTCATACCTGAGCAAATAACACACAGGTATCTTACTTCCTCTTGGGTTTTCTGTTTTCCCTTTTTCTATTAAAATTCTCCATCTGTGGTTGCATTGTGACCATATTTTAAGTCTACTGTATTTATAATAGCTGCTTTTAAAGTTCTTGTGCATTAAATTCCAGTATCTTAGTCATCTTGGGGTTGTTTTCTAGTGACTGTTTCTTCTCTTGACTATGAGTCATTTCCCTTTTCTTCACATGATTGGTATTATGGGAGGAGTATTATGAATACTATATTGCAGAGACTATCTTTTTCTGAAGAATAATGATCAGACAGTTATGTGGCTAGAATAAAACTCTAAATTCTGTCTCCCTATGGGGTATGGTGACTGGAACTACTTGATTCTTTCAGCTTTCCAGCTGTTTCTTTTCACTGGGAACTGCAGTCTTTCCATGAATCAGACAAGAATTTAGAGAGAATTTATGTACAGAAGTTGGAGTTTCCTCTTCTGTGACTTTCTCCTTTCCTGGATGTGTCTCCTCACTTTCCAGTCACTCTGGCAGCCACAAATACCGTTTATCTCCTAATTCCTCCTGCCGGTGACTGTCATTTTCTGCTCCATGTCTAGCCATCCCACTGTGCACAGACTGGAGAATGCCAACAGGCCAAACAGCATATAAGCATTAACTTTACCCAGTGCAATTCACATCTCTCAAGAATCAACTTCCCTCCAATTTCTGCCAGCTATCAGTTGCTCTTCAATGGCTTCAAATAATGGATTTTATATTTGGTCCACAGTTTATAACTGTTATCTGCATCAAGGCTCATCCAATAAAAGCATGGTGCTATTGGCATGGCCAGAATAAGAACTCTCCCACAGTGATATTTTAGAAACGTATTTTTCTTTCATTTCATTTAATATTCTTATATCCCTAAAGACGAGACAGCGAAATTTGGTTACACTAAGCAAAAAATAGTATAAACTTGGAAGTGATCACATCTTATTATACATGTTTACATTTGGTAATGAAATTTTTTTAAGTGGGGAAAACATGTTCTCTTTAGAGAAACAGGGTCCACCCCACATTTGGAAGATAGCATTACATCGTAGTTAGCTCAGAAAACCAGGAGGTTTATCATCATGTGCTATGAGACTCATGACACATACTGCCAAGGCCAGAAGATTCATCATGGTTTTGGCAACTAGGGAATTTGTAAGATCTAACTCACTGAACAACAAAACAGCATCATTAGGTGATACACACTGAGCATGGCAAATCAATTAGAATAGTGGCTTTATATAAGTCCCTAGACTTACTCTGTAATTTGGGCTTCCCTTGTGGCTCAGCTGGTAAAGAATCCGCCTGCAATGCAGGAGACTTGGGTTAGATCCCTGGGTTGGGAAGATCCCCTGGAGAAGGGAAAGGCTACCCGCTCCAGTATTCTGGACTGCAGAATTCTATGGACTATATAGTCCATGGGGTCACAAAGAGTTGGACACTACTGAGCAACTTTCACTTTCACTCTGTAATTCATAAGATAATAATCTTGTAATCTACATTCTGCAGGGAGGCCAGTTACACCTCCAGATGAAAAGCAGGGTTCAGACAACTAAGATTTGGACATCATTTAGTCCAATCACATCCTCTCTCAGATGGGGAAACTGAGTGCCAGAGGAATTCAGTAACTTATTCAAGACCAAAAAATTAAGTAACTGTCAACAATGGCAGAAATAAGACTGGCACCAACTTCTTGCTCCTGTATTTCACACTACTTGAAAATTAAATATAAAAGACAAAAATATTAAGGAAACAAAATCCCTATATGTTTCCCCCTCACTGTTTCACAAGATTGGGCATTTAACCTTCTTGTGTCTTTAAAAACTAAAGACAGCAAAATAAAATTATTCCAAAAGAGAAGTCTTACAAAATTGCAAACAGTTCACAAATATGAACAACTGTAAGAGCTCCACTGAAAGTTGCTTATCATGAACTTACTTTACTAACCTGCTACCTTTTATTGACAGAAACCATTGGTTGTTCCCTGTTGCTTCCCTGCTGGGTCAGATATAAAAAGTATGCCTGCAATTCAGGAGACCCCGGGTTTGATTTCTGGGTTGGGAAGATCCCCTAGAGAAGAAAATGGCTATCCACTCCCATATCCTTGCCTGGAGAATCCCATGGACAGAGGAGCCTGACGGGCTATAGTCCATGGGGTTGCAAAGAGTCAGATATGACTGAGCGACTTTGTCCTGTTAAAATCTCTTTGCAGGTAATTCAGTTCCCATATGGGTCCCAGAAGATACTGAGTTCTAATTTGTTGAATTGCTAAAGATAGAATTAATAACTTTCTCATTTCTGTGAAATATTTCATAAACACCAAGGCAAGCCCATGAATTCATCATTATCATTACTTGTACCTGATAATACTATACTGCATAGAAACACTCTGCAAGGAATTCAATTAGTTGACTTCTGATAGTTAACTTCAGTCACCACTTCTCAACAAGAATAACTGCATTTTTAAACTTTAAAAAAAAAACACCCATGTATCCTTTGTGTGTATATACATTATACCAGTTGCCTAGGTTCTTAAGAATGAAATCAAGAGAACAATTTGGAAACATTTACACTGGCAAACACAGAGCTCGCTAAGGTAAAACATTTTTTTAAAAGAATATTCTGAGCAGGCCTATCTCAGCTGCCAAAAATTAAAAAAAAAAAAAAAAAGAAAGAAAAATTCAAGAAACTGTTTCAAAATGCCTGTATTGTTCTAACTGCTTCCCCTACCCCACCTTCCAAGTGTTTCCAGCAGGCAGTAAATAAAACCCCATCAGAGTCCCTGGGCAACAGGCTATCTGACCACCTGGGAGGGAGCACAGAGGCACAAGAGCAAGGAGCGGGGCAAAGGGGCGAGCCAAGAACGTTTGCATTTAACCATCTTAACTGCTGTAAACCAAATATTTGATTTTGCTCACTTATTTCCCTTCAAAAATACATGCAGGTGAAACAAAGGTTTGATTCAAATGTACGAGGGACTGGTTAGAATGTTATGAATAAAATGCTCGTCTGTTGAAAGGTATGTTCCACTTTAGAGAGAGTCTGCTGGAGTGAGCGTTGTGGGTACCACACAGCCTCTCGTGCTGGGAGATGCCCATGAGGTGGTCTCTCTCCCCCATGCTTTTGGTTTCCTACCTTCCATCTAAGACAGGCATGAAAGAACATATGTAAAATTCTAAGTGACTGAAAATTTCCCTGTGATTGGAAGGAGCCCAGATCTCTGAAGCAGCCCCAGAAAGGTGGGTGGGATTTGTACAGAGACCAGAAATTACTGGCCAAAAAAAAAAAAAAAAACAACCGCCAAGAAAGGCGGTGGGATGTGAAGAGGTTCAAAGCGTTGAGGGTCATGGGAATGGGGACCCTTGGTGGGTAGCCGCTAGGTGCAGAGATCAAGAGGAACGAAGAGAGAAGATTTCGAGTTTTTCTGTGGGATCCAAGAGCTCTTCAATGCTTCACCCATTAAGCGTGTAAACTGGAGATAAATTACTGATGTTCCCCATAAGGCTAAAAGTCCATCCACAAAATATCGCTCCACTATTTACTCCTCCAAGAAAAACACATTCATCTTTTGTTTGTATATAACATAATAGATGAGAACATGGGGTTAAGAGTCAGAAGGAATAATCCAGAAGTCTTAAAGTCTGGAGTTGTCAGCACCTCTTTGATAGGAGCCTACACCAAAACCCTCGATCTTCTTCTGTGTCAGAGCCCAGGTTGAAAGGCTTAGGAATTCGACTAGTCTTAATACAAACTGTCTTCACAATAAATCTGCTAATTAAAAAGAATGCAATGTTACTGTGGCATGCCGTACACTGTCAGAGATGGAGACAACCCAGTAAAGAAGAGATCCTTCACATGGCCTAAGTGGTAGATGGATGGGTTTTGTGTGAGGCGGAACCTGAGTCCCACAGAATTATGTGTTTTTAACAGATTCTTAAAGAAGCTAAATGGCGGGGGGCGGGGCTATAGAAATAGACTACCTGCAAGTCCCTCACTTACAGGGGAGAAACTTGAGAAGCAAAGAGGCCAGCCTCTCTTCCACAGTCCCACAGCTCGAGGGGCCCCACACCTGGACCCGGGGGTGGGCAGGCCTTCCCTTCGGGGAAGCAGGGGAGCCACCATCAGGGCGTGTCAGAATGAAGAATCAGACTGAAAGTCAAAGTCCAAACGGCATCAAGGAACATTTGGAAAGTTTTCCCTGGAAGGGCTCCAGAAGCCGATTCCGAAGCTGCACTGGAGCCTGGGAAATCCAGACCTGACAGACACAAAAGGGCGGAGGCCCTGAGCAGACAGGGCTTCACTCTCCCTTTATTCTGCAACTCTGCATTGTGTTCAGGTGAATGCAACGCTTGGCTTCCAGCTGAAAGGGCCCAGACATCGTGCATTCCTCCAACGAACATTAACTACCATATGCCAGAGATGGAGAAGAAAGTGGAGAAAAGATGAAAAGGGGGTGAAAAGGGTCAAAGGGGTGTTGACCTCAGACCATCTTGTGTAGGAATCTCAGCTCCTCCCCTCCCTGGCTCATAACTTCAGGCAGTTGCTGATCCCTCCACGGCTCCATTTCCTTGTCAAATGGAGAACTAGAACACATCGGGTCTCTATTATGACTAGTATTAACACATCAACCAACCTAAAGGAACTCACAGACCCAAGATGACTAGGCAGAACTAACTGGTTACACTCCCACGGGGCCAAGTTCTAGCAGGCGAGCACCCAGCACCCACAGGAGAGACCATACCTCCCTCATCCCGGCCAGTGGGAGTCTCGAGTCCTACACACACACACACACACACACACACACACACACACGAAGCAGAGTGCAAACCTCAATTCATTTAGCTTCTGTCAACGACATATTGGCACTTGTCAAGAGCATCTGCCAGCTACTGAACAACAAGAAGGGCATTTGCCATCTGCCTCTGGGAAGACTGAACCCTGCACTGTTGCAGCTGCTGACCTTCAGCACCCTCTGAGGGGCATTCAGGGTGGAGAGTGAGGTACTCTGTGCTCCGGAGAAACGGGTGGGACAGGTCTTCAGATGGTTAGATATTTTCAGGAACTGATTTCATGATCCCAGTTCTTGCATCTCTTCCTATCTAGAAAAGCACTAAATCCCTTCCTGGTGACATCAACTTCTCGTGACTAGCACAGAACCTTTTGTAAAGTAAGCATGTGATTGCACTGAACTCCTCCTTCACCAAAATGTATATTGACCTTCCCCCTCCCTGGAGCACTTTCTCAGACCTCTCTGAGGTGCTGTCTCCCGGGCTGCAGTCCTCATTTTGCCCCAAATAAAACTCACAACTCTCACATTGTGCATCTTGTTAGTCAACACTTCCTGGACATGAAAACCCTTTAGAGGTGCTTCCAAACCAGAGATACTGCCATATCCTAGACAGCCATCAGGCACAGCTGGAGGGTCGTGTGGCCTGCAGAGGTCTGTCGAAACGGAAGCAGCCAGGCCAGGCAGCTTCTTCTCAGGTCGTCGATGTTATTGCAAGTCAGTACCTCCCCATTCTGCCCCCACTGCTGAGCAAAAGGGAGGGACACCGACTTTACAAGGTGATCCTTTTAAAACCTCATTTCCACAACCTAGAGGGGTGGAATGGGGTGGAGGTGGGAGGGAGGGGACACATATATACTTCTGACTATTGATGTTGTTGTATGGAAGAAGCCAATGCAACACTGTAAAGCAATTATCCTCCAATTAAAAATAAAGAAAACGGACTTCCATGGTGGTGCAGTGGATAAGAATCCACCTGGCAATGAAGGGGACATAGGTTTGATTCCCGGTCCAGGAAGATTTCACATGCTGCCGTGCAACTAAGCCCGCGTGCTGCAACTACTGAGCCAGTGCTCTAGAGTCCACAAGCTGCAACTACTGAGCCCGTGAGCCACAGGCACTGAAGCCCACTTGCCTAGAGTCCGTGTTCCACAACAAGAGAAGCCGCTGAGAGGCCGCAGGAAGCAACTAGAGTAGCCCCTGTTCTCCGCAACTAGAGAAAAGCTGGGGCGGCAATCAAGACCTAGCACAGCCAAAAATAAATAAATAAAATTGTTTAAAAAAAAAAAAGAAATTCAGTTTCATTAGGTCCCATTTGTTTAGTTTTGCTTTTATTTCCAATATTCTGGGAGGTGGGTCACAGAGGATCCTGCTGTGATTTATGTCAGAGAGTGTTTTGCCTACGTTCTCCTCTAGGAGTTTTATAGTTTCTGGTCTTACATTTAGATCTTTAATCCATTTTGAGTTTATTTTTGTGTATGATGTTAGAAAGTGTTCTAGTTTCATTCTTTTACAAGTGGTTGACCAGTTTTCCCAGCACCACTTGTTAAAGAGGTTGTCTTTTTTCCACTGTATATCCTTGCCTCCTTTGTCGAAGATAAGGTGTCCATAGGTTCGTGGATTTATCTCTGGGCTTTCTATTCTGTTCCATTGATCTATATTTCTGTCTTTGTGCCAGTACCATGCTATCTTGATGACTGTGGCTTTGTAGTAGAGCCTGAAATCAGGCAGGTTGATTCCTCCAGTTCCATTCTTCTTTCTCAAGATTGCTTTGGCTATTCAAGGTTTTTTGTATTTCCATACAAATTGTGAAATTATTTGTACTTAAAAGCTTTTGCACAGCAAAGGAAACTATAAGCAAGGTGAAAAGACAGCCCTCAGATTGGGAGAAAATAATAGCAAATGAAGCAACAGACAAAGGATTAATCTCAAAAATATACAAGCAACTCCTGCAGCTCAATTCCAGAAAAATAAATGACCCAATCAAAAAATGGGCCAAAGAACTAAACAGACATTTCTCCAAAGAAGACATACAGATGGCTAACAAACACATGAAAAGATGCTCAACATCACTCATTATCAGAGAAATGCAAATCAAAACCACAATGAGGTACCATTACACGCCAGTCAGGATGGCTGCTATCCAAAAGTCTACAAGCAATAAATGCTGGAGAGGGTGTGGAGAAAAGGGAACCCTCTTACACTGTTGGTGGGAATGCAAACTAGTACAGCCGCTATGGAGAAGAGTGTGGAGATTCCTTAAAAAAACTGGAAATAGAACTGCCATATGACCCAGCAATCCCACTTCTGGGCATACACACCAGGAAACCAGATCTGAAAGAGACACGTGTACCCCAATGTTCATCGCAGCACTGTTTATAATAGCCAGGACATGGAAGCAACCTAGATGCCCATCAGCAGACGAATGGATAAGGAAGCTGTGGTACATATACACCATGGAATATTACTCAGCCGTTAAAAAGAATTCATTTGAAACAGTTCTAATGAGATGGATGAAACTGGAGCCTATTATACAGAGTGAAGTAAGCCAGAAAGATAAAGACCATTACAGCATACTAACACATATATATGGAATTTAGAAAGATGGTAATGATAACCCTATATGCAAAACAGAAAAAGAGACACAGATGTACAGAACAGACTTTTGGACTCTGTGGGAGAAGGCGAGGGTGGGATGTTTCGAGAGAACAGCATCGAAACATGTATATTATCTAGGGTGAAACAGATCGCCAGCCCAGGTTGGATGCATGAGACAAGTGCTCGGGCCTGGTGCACTGGGAAGACCCAGAGGGATGGGATGGAGAGGGAGGTGGGAGGGGGGATCGGAATGGGGAATACATGTAACTCCATGGCTGATTCATGTCAATGTATGAGAAAACCCACTACAATATTGTGAAGTAATTAGCCTCCAACTAATAAAAATAAATGAAAAAAAAAAAAAGAAATTAAAGAAAAAAATACATTTGGGGAAAAAAAAATTCTTCCATCAGTAAGTGCCTTCCCTGTACTGGCAGAGCTATAAGAAATGGTGGTACTCCACAGTTCATGCATTATTTCTGTCGCATTTTAGGGTTCATGTCAGATCTCTCTCTGTATTATCCCTCAAGGTACACCACCATCACCTAGATTCCCTCCTCAGAAGAAAGTGAAGGTCATTAAGCTGGCCTGGCCCCACCACCCTCTAGGTTGTATTACAACCACAGACAAGTCACTTGACCTCTCTAATAGGGGAATCATAAGAATAGTTACACTCCACAGCATCAGGATGAGGATAAAACAGGTAGTTCATGAAAAGCCTTTAGTGTTGTACCTAAAACAAACTCAAGTACTAAGTATCATCAGTGTCCACTACGAGAAACTATTTCTGAGACTGCACCCAGGAGTTGAGCACAAAATCCCAAGAGTGAAGGACTGAGCAACATCAGAGCCCCTTCGGAGAAACATCAGACCACCAAAGTCAACAACTGCCACCCTACCAAGTGAGTAACTGATGTGTCATGAAACATCCAGGGAAGAGGGTCAACTTTTAAGCCAACAATAATAAACACAAAATATATCTTCAAAGTCTCTTCCATTCTGTACAATTAATTCAAACATGATATGCCGCCCAATGTCTAATGAGAAAGGAAACAGTGGAATTACCCAAATTTTCCAACTCTCTTCTCTTGCCTCAGAAATCCACAATATTCTTCCAGGGAAGTAGAAATCTTATTTTAATGTTTAAAAAAATCAAGAGCTTACCAGATTTAGAATGCAGGCTAGGTGCCTATGAAGCAGATAACATCATTAAGTTTCATGTCATCATTAGCTAACCAACATTAGTAAACCAAATCAGTAAACCAACAAGTAAACATTAGTAAAACAAATCAAAATGTATTTTGATCAAACTAGCAAGTTAATATTTTCAGTCTTCTGTGGCAGTTGTAACTGTATCAAATAATACTGTTTGCTGAGCTCAGCAATGATTCACCAGGCATTTGTTTATGCTACTATTTAGAAAGCAAATAACTTCTTAACATATATAAATATATTGGTAAAAAGAATCCCTGATATTGACAGAAACTAGGAAAGCTAACTTAGGTCAGGAGACAAAGTATCAAGAATTGAAAAAAATTCATTTGCTACATATTAACAGAATAATATCTTATCCAACTTAAGATATGCACAGTGATGTTTTTTAATTTGCTCAATACTTTAATACTATACTTTCATGACTGACTAAGACAGTTTTTCAAGCTCAGCACTATTGATGCTTTGTATCAGAGAATTCTTTATTGTAGTGGCTTGTCTTGGGCATTGTGGGATAATTTAGCACATCCCTGGCCTATGACCACAGAGGCCAGTAGTAGTCTCCCGGGTCCTGACAAGCCACCACATCTCCAGACATCGCCAAATGTCCTGTGGCGCCAAATGTCCAAAAGGACTCTCAATGAGAACTACTGACTTAACACATGACAATTTCCTTCTCAGTTTTGTCCGAAAAAGCACTAATGAGAACAGGAAGAAACTGTTCTATGCTAAGGATTCGACACACACATGCCCTATCTCACAGCTGTATTTCTTCCCATTAAAGAAAAACACAGGGGGGATTCCCTCGTGGTCCAGTGGTTAAACTCTGAGCTCCCAATGGAGGGAGCATGGGTTCTATCCCTGGTTGGGGAACTAAGATCCCACATGCTGTGTGTCCAATAAATAAAATAAAACAATTAAAAAAAGAAAAGAAAAACACGGCCAGAGCAGTCTTTCTAGCCCTGTAGCCCAAGCTTTGCCTGTTGTTATGCAGTTACAGTGTACATATTTAAATGATAAATTTAAATAATAAACTCATATCACTATGATCACGCTCAAGAAGCATACAAGCACTGTTATTAAATGTATGATTTCACTTACTAGTCCATTAACAAAGATGTACCTTCATTTCTTGCAGCCTTTATATACGCATTCATTAACTCACTCAACAAATAATATTAAGTCCCTGCTTTGCACTGTTCTGGGCCAAGGGATTCACCAGTGAACAAAACTAACAGCCTTGCCCTCATGAAGCTCAATCCCATGAGACGTTTCTGAACAAAACACATTGAAGGCACCAGCATAGGCAAAACAACAATCTGCTTTCATATTTTCTGCTTCAAAATCTTGAGTCCAAGAAAGGCTTCTATTTCATTACTCTGTACCATGAAGACAACCACTTTCAAACACTTTCTGTGAAAGCATTTATCCTTTATGTGCCTGGTCCTATCCAGGAATTTTATCAAAGTGAATGCCTAAAGACCAAAGTTTCCTATTTCAGTACCAAAAAATCTAGTTCTTTGAAACTGTATGTAAATTCTGATGTGTCAGACAAAAATCACTTCAAAAGTTTGCACCCCTACACCGTACTTCTACACACAAGTCACATCCAATTTTTGGAATTCTCTAAGACAGCAATCAGAACTCGATGGTATGGCGTATCAAGTAAACTCATTTCAATTTCTGCAAATTGAAATGTGCTTAAATAATTAAGGTAGGACTTCTCTGGCAATCCAATGGTTAAGACTTCACCTTCCAACTCAGGAGGTATGGATTCGATCCCTGGGTGGGGAGCTAAGACCCCACATGCCTTGCAGCCAAAAAACTAAAACATAAAACAGAAGTAATAATGTAACAAACTCAATAAGGACTTTTTGTTTTTAATTAAGGCAAAGCAAATTCTGTTTGGATAAACTCCACTGGCGTATTTTAAACAAAATGACAGATTTGTGTCCAACTTTCCAAAAGATGATTTCAGACAAGGCTACCATTTATATTCTGCTTCCTTCCTTGCTGGAAGCTGGGAGCTGGGTGGAGGGTAGGGTGGTAAGTGATCTGCAGGAAAGAATTAGAGGTTTCTGACCTTGGGTCTAATATTGATGTACTATATGCTACCTCCATACCTTTATTCTAACAGAAGTGAAGTGTTTATCACTCAGTCATGTTCGGCTCTTTGCGACCCCATGGACTGGGGCTCAGCAGACTCTTCTGTCCCTGGGATTCTCCAGGCAAGAATATTGGAGCAGGTTGCCATTTCCTTCTCCAGGAGAACTTCTCAACCCAGGGATAGAACCCGGATCTCCTGCATAACCAGACTCTTTACCATCTGAGCCACAAGGGAAGCTCATACTAATAGAATGCATAACCTATTCCTTAGGATGATCTGAAGGATCAAATGAAATCATTTTTAGAAGACTTTGAAAGCATTAAAAGTGAAATATTAAGGGTAAAGATAAATCGTTATCACATGAGATTGTCCCGCAACCCATCTGTCCAGAACCCAGTGTGACAGCAACATTGGAGACCAAAGAAGTCTTCAAGAAGTACATCTATGAGAAAGTGCACAAACCAGTCAAGTTTGATTTGTTTTTTTGACCTCACTGCACAGCTTACAGGATCTTAGCTCCCCAGCCAGGGATTGAACCTAGGCGATAGCAGTGAAAGCCCCAAATCCTAATAACTGGTACGGCTTATCAAGTAAACTCATTTCAATTCCTGCAAATTGAAATGTACTTAAATAATTAAGGCAGGACTTTCCTCATGATTCAGTGGTTAAGACTTCACCTTCCAATGACAGGGGTATGGGTTCCATCCCTGGCTGGGAAGCTAAGACCCCACATGCCTTGGGAACTCCCCAGCCAGTTTCTATTTACACCTGTAGAAGCTAAAACACAACACAAGATGGGGATATTTTCCCACCAAAAAAAAAAAAAAAAAAGTGTTATTCTATTTTTCTTTGCCAAAAGTTAACAAAAGATGGAACAAGGCCCAGTGAGACAAGGAAGTAAAAACAATCTGGCTGCTGAATCAACAGAAACTCTTCTAAATGTTCCTAATCAATTAAAAGACAACAGTAAAGGCTATAATTTTACTGAAGATAAAAATTAAGCAAACTTAATCATTAGGTTCACAGAAAGCCTATGTTGTACTGCTCGGAAGTTGTGTGGCTGAACCCTCATGTTCCCTAGTTATAATAAAAAGATAAACAAGAAACCACACTGACACCAAGTGAAAGTCACTCAGTCATGTCTGGTTCTTTGCAACCCAGTGGTCTATACAGCCCATGGAATTCTCCAAGCCAGAATACTGGAGTGGGTAGCCGTTCCCTTCTCCAGGGGATCCTCCCAACCCAGGGATCGAACCCAGGTCTCCCGCATTGCACGTGGATTCTTTACCAGCTGGGGGCTCCCTTGATAGCTCAGTTGGTAAAGAATCCTCCTGCAATGCAGGAGACCCCGGTTCAATTCCTGGGTCGGGAAGATCCCCTGGAGAAAGAATAGGCTACCCACTCCAGTATTCTTGGGCTTCCCTTGTGGTTCAGTTGGTAAAAAAAAAAAAAAAAAGTCTGCCTTCAATGTGGAAGGCCTGGTTTTGAAAGATCCCCTGGAGAAGGGGAAGCCTACCTACTCCAGTATACTGGCCTGGAGAATTCCATGGACTGTAGAGTCCATGGGGTCACAAAGAGTTGGACACAACCGAGCGACTTTCACTTCACTTCACTTTTTTTTTTTCACTTCACTTCTTTACCAGCTGAGCCATCAGGGAAGCCCAAGAATACTGGAGTGGGAAACCTATCCCTTCTCCAGCGGATTTTCCCAACCCAGAAATCGAACCAGGGTCTCCTGCATTGCAGGCAGATTCTTTAACAGCTGAGCCACCAGGAAAGCCCAGGGCTTACTCAAAAAACTTCTGGACTGAATGTAGGTCACCTACACCATCAGGACGTAACCCTGGGGGTTTCAACACCAAGCTTTACCTCTTTCCCATCAGCCTGCAGCTGCTCCACGCTTCCTGGGGTTCCCCAGTGACGTCTGGACTTGGTGTAAGTCATTCTTGTTGCACGTTCACCGCTGGCTGCAGACCCCAGTTACCCTGAGTTGACAGCCTGAGCCAACATCTCTTTCTTGATAATCTACCTGGTACACCGGTTCCTCCTGAACAGACTTCTGCTGCTTCGTGCCCTCCCCTCACTCAAGAACTTCTCTGTACCTGAACTCCAAGAAGTTACACCTCACAACTTACGGACGGCCCCTTTCGGTGCTAATGTATCATTACTTGCTTCATAATGGGCTGCCAAGTCACTTCAGTTGTGTCTGACTGGGTGACCCCATAGACGGCAGCCCACCAGGCTCCACCATCCCTGGGATTCTCCAGGCAAGAACCCTGGAGTGGGTTGCCATTTCCTTCTCCAATCACAGTGGGCTAATATGTGCTAAACACTTAGAACACCACCTGGGATATTAAAAAGGCTCATAATAAAGTTATTATTGGTGTTCTCACTCCTGGATTTTCAGTTCACCTGCTGGCACCCCACTACCCTATCAAGGGCCACGCATGGGGCTGTTTTACCAACACTATATGCCCTATGGAGCCCACATCCTGTCAGACCAGATTTCTTCCTGAAATTGCAGCCAAACCTGTCACCACCCCACACCCAGCGGCTAGCCCTTGTCCACACAACATGGCACCCCAAAATTTAAAACGTGCTTTATTTTTCAACCTAGGCCCTGTCTCCTACTTACTTATGATCTTACACAAGTGACTTTAGTTCTCTAACCCGCAGTTTTCCATCTTTAAAATGAGATGCCAGTAAGTACGTGAAAGAGTTGCTATCGGTGTAGACACAATGCTTAACACACAATGAATGTTCAATACAGTAGTTGCTTTTCACATGATTCCTAAGACAAGGATGCACACGATACATTTGAGGGGGAAAATATTATCAGGACTCAGAATGAGAACTCCACTTGTGGAGATCTGCCCTATTGATGAGCTCTAGAGGGTGTGCATGGATGTGCCTTAGGAGAGAGTGTTTGGTATCTTTCAGAACATGAAGAGAGGTCTTCAGTAGTAAAAGAATCTGCCTGCAATGCATGAGACACAGGAGATGCAGGTTCAGTCCCTGGGTCAGGAAGATCCCCTGAAGGAGGAAATGGCAACCCACTCCAATATTCTTACCTGGAAAACCCCATGGGCTGAAAATCCCTGGCGCACTGCAGTCCATGGGGTCGCAGAGTCAGACACAACTGAAGTGACTGAGCAGAAATATGTTAGTTTTCTAGGACTGTCATAAAATTACCACAAGCTGAGGCCTTAAAGCAGAAATTATTCTCACAATTACAGACACCACAAGGACCTCCCCTCCAAAAAAATCAAGGTGTTGGCAGGACGGCACAACCACCTCCAACGACTCTAAGGGGGGATTGTCCCTGCCTCCTCCGGCTTCTGGGGGCTCCAGGCAACTCTTGGCCTTTGGCTTCATCCTTCCCAAGTCTGCCTCTGTCTCTAGGTGGCCTTCTCTTCCTCTCCCTGTCTTGTAAGGATATCTGTGATTGGATTTAGGGCCACCTGGTTAATCCAGGACAATCTCATCTTAAAATCCTTCGATGAATGACCTCTGCAAAGACTTCTGCCAAACAAGGGCACCTTCCCTGGTTCCAGAGATGAAAATATGGATTAAGCTTTCGGAGGCCACCATTCAACCCACTGAAGGCTGGAAACCGGGGACAGCTGAAGTGTTGATTGGAGACCCTGGTCAAACTACGGAACATCGTGGAATACTCCCAGTCACAGGAGATGCTCAGCAGGACTGATCTGCTGAAGGCAGCACCTGAGGACAGGGCTGGCATTTGCACAACAATGTGTCAGGTGGCACAATCTGAATGGGGAAAAGACTACTCGGGTTTTTTTTAAAGGTGCACCTATCTGTGCAAAGAATTTTTGTTTAAAGCAAGAATAACGACAAAATAGGTAGCAACTAAACAGTGGGATACAGTGAGAAGATGACCTTTACCTTTTTTTTGCCACTTTATTTTTTAATTGAAGAATAATTGCTTTACAGAATTTTGTGATTTTCTGTCAAACATCAACAAGAATCAGCCATAGGTACACCCATGTCCTCTCCCCTCCCATCTCCCTCATCTCACCCTTCTAGATTGTCACAGAGCCCCTGAGTTCTGAGTTCCCTGAGTTCTGAGTTCCCTGAGCCGTACAGCAAATTCCCACAAGCTATCTATTTTACATAGGGTATTGTAAGTTTCCACATTACTCTCTCCAAGCATCTCACCCTCTCCTCCCCTCCGCCGTGTCCACAGGTCTGCTCTCTCTCTTTCTCCATTGTTGTCCTGCAGATAAATTCATCAGTATCATCTCTCTAGATTCAATATATATGTGATATTTATCTTTCTCTTTCTAACTTACTTCACTCCATATAACAGGCTTTAGCTTCGTCCACCTTTTTAGAACTGACTCAAATGAGTTCCTTTTCATGGCTGAATAATATTCCATTGTGTGTATGTACCACAGCTTCTTTATCCACTCATCTGTCAATGGACATCTAGGTTGCTTCCATGTTCCAGCTACTGTAAATAGTGCTGCAGTGAACATTGGGCTACATGTGTCTTCTTCAGTTTTGATTTCCTCAGGGTATATGCCTAAGAGTGGGACTGTTGTGACCCTTACTTTTTATATTACATCCTTTGGAAGAGTTTGAGTTACCTCCTTGCCGACAGAAGGTCCAAGAGAGTTCCTAAATACAGGTTATTACTACTGCCCAGGATCTACCAGTAACCTTGCACCAATTAGTATAGAAACAATGAGGAGACACACAGAAGCCTGGGGACACCCTCACTCACAGCATCCTCTCAGCGCCCAGGCTCACCTGCTTCAGTTCCCTCCACATTCTGAAAGCCTCCCTCCTCCTGTCTTGCCCTGAAGATGCCTATCTGAACGATCTTGGTAATTAAACCCGGTCTCAAATTTTAAAGCATAAATACCTATCTGGGCACACACACATAAATCTGATACACGCATGTGCCACAAATATGGGATCATCAAGTTTCACCAAGAAGTTTTTAAATTACATCCTACAAAAGCCTTCTTTGTCTGCTGTTTTCTGAAGAATCACAAAGAGTGCCTTGAAGATCCACAGCTCAGCTCACCCTTTGAATGAAAGGAGAAAGCATTTCTAGACCTCGGAATCCTCCACCAGTAATTCAAATTTAATTAACACTGGGCACTGCCTCCTCAAGTCAGCAAATTTAGGGAAGGCCCTGATCTTCTTATAGGAGCTTCCTTGGTTGGAGTGTCAAATGTCCTTCCAGGTCAAAAAACCACTAGGAATTTAAGCTTTCTCCATTTTACAGTGCATCAGGAGGTCACAATAGAAAAAGGACATTTCATTTTAGTGACTTTCTGGAACTTCCTTTTTCAGTAACTGATTGGTTCTTGACCTCTGAAGTTTCCCATTCAAATAGTGACATTCTGCAATCTGAACAGCCCTGCCTTAAGGGTACATCCAGATAAGAGCTAATACAACTTTTCTTTGAGATTTCCAGGAACTAAACACTTGAGTGAGGCTTGTGAGACCTCAGAGGTGCATGGTCAGGGAAATTCACCAAGGCACAGAAAATGACCCCTGCGCATGCCTGCAGGGACCACAACTCAACCCAGCTTCCAGACTTGCCACTGCGGTCACGTGCATCTTCCCAAAGCACAACCCCATCCCAAGTCATTCAGGCTTCCTGTCTGTCACCTCTCGAGTGGAGTCCAGACACACAGAGAGAGACACACACCCAGAGACACAAAGACACACAGACACAGAGACAAACACACACAGAAAAATGGATAAATAAAACTGCTTTCAAGGGTTAATTCCTATGTCAGTTATTTGAAACAGAACACTTTCATAGAACATATGTTTTATATATAATACCTAATATGAGGTAAATGTATAACTTTTAAATGATTTTATATTTAAAATAGAAATGCATCTGAGTCTATTTTGAACACAGATATAAAAAGAAGAGCTTAGATTTAAGGAGATGATGGACAAACAGATTAAGCCATGGAGATCTGAAATAGAACTTCTGGAATTTTTCAAGGGCTTAAACTAACGGGGACATTGCTTATAGTTCAAAATGTGGTCTGCCTTAACAGAGCAGTAACATTTGTGTTATTTTCATTATCTCCAATCATAACTAGGGTTTTTTTCTGGTCTACATTGCAACACAGAAAGGAAGGATATCAGGTCAAAAGACTAAGAAGATTAAGATTAATCAAAAGATTAAGAAGAACATTTTTTAAAAGGCCGTCTATCAGGGAGTTAGTTGCTACGCATGTAGTTAAAGAATTTCATTCTATGACCCTAATACCAAAACCAGACAAAGATGCCACAAAAAAAGAAAACTACAGGCCAATATCACTGATGAACATAGATGCAAAAATCCTTAACAAAATTCTAGCAAACAGAATCCAACAACATATTAAAAAGATCATACATCATGACCAAGTGGGCTTTACCCCAGGAATGCAAGGATTCTTTAATATCCACAAATCAATCAATGTAATACACCACATTAATAAATTGAAAGATAAAAACCATATGATTATCTCAATAGATGCAGAAAAAGCCTTTGACAAAATTCAACATCCATTTATGATAAAAACTCTCCAGAAAGCAGGAATAGAAGGAACATACCTCAACATAATAAAACCTATATATGACAAACCCACAGCAAACATTATCCTCAATGGTGAAAAATTGAAAGCATTTCCCCTAAAGTCAGGAATAAGACAAGGGTGCCCACTCTCACCACTACTATTCAACATAGTTTTGGAAGTTTTGGCTACAGCAATCAGAGCATAAAAAGAAGTAAAAGGAATCCAGATAGGAAAAGAAGAAGTAAAACTCTCACTGTTTGCAGATGACATGATCCTCTACATAGAAAACCCTAAAGACTCTACCAGAAAATTACTAGAGCTAATCAATGAATTAATAAAGCTAATCAATAAAGTTTCAGGATATAAAATTAATACACAGAAATCCCTTGCATTTCTATACACTAACAATGAGAAAACAGAAAGAGAAATTAAGGAAACAATACCATTCACCATTGCAACCAAAAGAATAAAATACTTAGGAGTATATCTACCTAAAGAAACAAAAGACCTACACATAGAAAACTATACAACACTGATGAAAGAAATCAAAGAGGACACAAACAGATGGAGAAATATACCGTGTTCATGGACTGGAAGAATCAATATTGTCAAAATGACTATACTACCCAAAGCAATCTATAGATTCAATGCAATCCCTATCAAGCAACCAAGGGTATTCTTCACAGAACTAAAACAAATAATTTCACAATTTGTATGGAAATACAAAAAATCTTGAATAGCCAAAGTAATCTTGAGAAAGAAGAATGGAACTGGAGGAATCAACCTGCCTGATTTCAGGCTCTACTACAAAGCCACAGTCATCAAGACAGTATGGTACTGGCACAAAGACAGAAATATAGATCAATGGAACAGAATAGAAAGCCCAGAGATAAATCCACGTACCTATGGACATCTTATCTTCAACAAAGGAGGCAAGGATATACAATGGAAAAAAGACAACCTCTTTAACAAGTAGTGCTGGGAAAACTGGTCAACCACTTGTAAAAGAATGAAACTAGAACACTTTCTAACACCATACACAAAAATAAACTCAAAATGGATTAAAGATCTAAATGTAAGACCAGAAACTATAAAACTCCTAGAGGAGAACATAGGCAAAACACTCTCCGACATAAATCACAGCAAGATCCTCTATGATCCACCTCCCAGAATATTGGAAATAAAAGCAAAACTAAACAAATGGGACCTAATGAAACTTAAAAAGCTTTTGCACAGCAAAGGAAACTATACGCAAGATGAAAAGACAGCCTTCAGAATGGGAGAAAATAACAGCAAATGAAGCAACAGACAAAGGATTAATCTCAAAAATATACAAGCAACTCCTGAAGCTCAATTCCAGAAAAATAAAAGACCCAATCAAAACATGGGCCAAAGAACTAAACAGACATATCTCCAAAGAAGACATACAGATGGCTAACAAACACATGAAAAGATGCTCAACATCACTCATTATTAGAGAAATGCAAATCAAAACCACAATGAGGTACCATTACACGCCAGTCAGGATGGCTGCTATCCAAAAGTCTACAAGCAATAAATGCTGGAGAGGGTGTGGAGAAAAGGGAACCCTCTTACACTGTTGGTGGGAATGCAAACTAGTACAGCCGCTATGGAGAACAGTGTGGAGATTTCTTAAAAAACTGGAAATAGAACTGCCATATGACCCAGCAGTCCCACTCCTGGGCATACACACTGAGGAAACCAGAACTGAAAGAAACACGTGTACCCCAATGTTCATCGCAGCACTGTTTATAATAGCCAGGACATGGAAGCAACCTAGATGCCCATCAGCAGACGAATGGATAAGAAAGCTGTGGTACATATACACAATGGAATATTACTCAGCCACTAAAAAGAATAATTTGAATCAGTTCTAATGAGATGGATGAAACTGGAGCCCATTATACAGAGTGAAGTAAGCCAGAAAGATAAACACTGATAGAGTATACTAATACATATATATGGAATTTAGAAAGATGGTAATGATAACCCTACATGTAAGACAGAAAAAGAGACACAGGTGTATAGAACAGAATTTTGGACTCTGTGGGACAAGGTGAGGGTGGGATGATCTGAGAGAAGAGCACTGAAACAAGTATATTATCATATGTGAAACAGATCACCAGCCCCAGGTTGGATGCATGAGACAAGTGCTCAGGGCTGGTGCACTGGGAAGACCCAGAGGGATGGGATGGGGAGGGAGGCGGGAGGGGGGATCGGGATGGGGAACACATGTAACTCCATGGCTGATTCATGTTAATGTATGGCAAAAAACACTACAATACTGTAAATAATTAACCTCCAACTAATAAAAATAAATAAAAAGAATTACAAAACAAGGTTTCTAAAGAGCAAGAGAGGTGACAGGGTGAAGTTGAGGATGGTGCAATCCCTCTAACAGGCCCTAGGTGGCGCCATTGGTCTAGGATAGCTTGGTTGCCTTTTAGCAGGGGTTCAGCTATACAATTGGGAGTGCAGAGTACAATTGGTTCCTTTGAGATATGGATCCTTTTTAAGTCAGTAATAGAAGTATGGCACATGGTACATTTATCTATCACAAGTTTTACTCCAAAGGTTCAGATTTTATCACCTAGAAAAAATGGAAATGCTTCTGGATAATTAATCTCATACACCCTATTAACATACTGTTTCCTAATATTTGTTCTATATCAATTCTCCAAATTCCCTGATTTGCTGAGATTAAGATATATAATCAGTCCAATTAAGTGAATTACATTCCCACCTGCTGGTTTTGCTGTTTTACTGCAGTAGTAACTGGAAACATCTAGAAAGCTTCCTTCATCCTACATCTGGACTCTCATTTCACTGACTATGATCCTTCTTATCCTGTGTCCTATGAATCTGGTTTACAGTTTCCTCCACTAGAATATTCCATCCCTGAGGACAAGACAGTCTCATTTATTTCTTTATACCTCCTGCACCCAATACAAAGTGCTCGATTAACAGTGAGTTAATCAGGGTTAAAACAATTAGTTAGAATATACAAGACAAAATTAACAGGTAAAATGAAAATGTAATTATCTTATCTCAATGCCACAGGAAGGTTAAAAACATAACCCTGCTCAACAGACTATATGTAGACCAACTTAGTGATTAACTATTTGAAGATTTCTAACTTTAAAAGTATTCAAGGGACTTCCCTGGTGGTTCAGTGGTTAAGAATCCACCTTCCACTGCAGGGGATGTGGGTTCCACACCTGGTCAGGGAACTAAGATCTGACATGCCACAGGGCTACTGAGTCCGCTCGATGCAACAAAGATCCCACATGCTGTAACTAAGACTTCATGCAGCCAAATAAATAATTTTACATATATAAGGGTGTGTTGTTGTTAAGTTGCTCAGTTGCATCCAACTCTTTGCGACCCCATGGACTGCAGTCCACCAGGCTCTTCAGTCCATGGAATTTCCCAGGCAAGAATACTGGAGTGGGTTGCCATTTATCTCCAAGGGATCTTTCTGACCTAGGGATTGAACCCAGGTCTCCTGCATATATATACATATATATATATATATATATATATATATATATATATATGAAGGTATTCAAGATATTCATTAAAATTAGCTCAAACTCACCTTTAGCTAAGTTGTGACTACAAAATCTGATATTATAAACATTTTGCTTTCCTTTGAACTAAAAATAATTATCTAGATAAAGATTCACTGCTCTGCCAATTTTTCTCCAAACAGATATTCCCACAATTATTTACCTCGCAGTAAAGATACACATATTCAAAATGAGTGCGACCTAACTGCTTCAAAATTCAGGTCGGTAGACCTAGGCTAACTGAATGGCGGCTTCACTAAAATTCTGTTGACCCTGTCCTGCAGAACACTTGTGAGGTTAAAAATGCAGCCTTTTCACTTCCTTGAGAGAAAATGTTGGGTGTGTTCCCACCATTTAACATCAGTTAAGTGACCAATTCCAAGTTTATGGTATTACAAGGGTTATCGCATTTCATGGTGAATGAGCAGATTGAATCATCTCAAGTATCTGGTTACACATAAATGTCTCCAAAATGCATATATCTAAAGAGGACCTTCCTAGCTCCCCGTATCAGCAACTGCATACTAGGCATCTCCATCATTTGAACATCCTCCTGCAGGCAAGTTCAAATGCAAAACATCCAACAATGAATTCATCAGCTTCACCTCCAGCTGGGTTCTCTATGACTGAACTGGTCCCTAACTGCCCCACCACCACACCTCACTGCCCACATCTACCAAAAGTTAGGTTTGAAAAGAAGACACAATTTATCAATACTACCTAATTACAGTTTCAACAGAAGTTTCTAAACATTATCTCTGAGAGTAAAATTCAGGAATAATAATGCTTTCCTAAAAGCAGATAAGCAAATGGGAGAAACTTTGAATCATCCTTCTTAATTCTTTGGAATATAAGCAAAGCATGCGAAACCATTCCGAGCGGTAAGAAGAACTGTGACCTGGCCATCGGTTTGAGAAGTTTAATTGGGGATATCCTGTTGAGCCACATGATCTTCTGAAATTAGTCATGGCTGACTCTGCCCAATTTTAAGACTGACCCCTTGACCTCCCTATGTTAGCGGTAGCAATACACCTCCCTACTGCTATCAGTTTATCTCCACTGGAAGAACAGAGACACAAACAAATCTCTCCCAACTACTCATAATCAAGCTATACACAACCTCCATCATGCCCTTGGTATTGCTTGTAATCATTTCAACAGCTCAAAAGAGGTTTAATACATTACCAAGAAATCAGAGGCTCTGGTTGCCTAACTACACTAATAATTTAATCACTGAACTTACATAATAACTTGGGGGGGGGGGGTGAAAAGGCCCAGTGTTTAGCAAAATAAGCACATGTAAACTAGAAAAAAAAGAAAAGGACCTTCAGAAGGATTTGCTTCCTAAAGCAAATCACTTTAAAGCACCTAGAAATGACTTTTATCAGAATACCATCCTATCCTAAGAAGTATGGATTATATCACTTGCTTAGAGTATTAAGTTTAATAACCACCTTTGAATAAAACACAACACCTAGTAAAATCAGTAAATTGGTAACAGGCAGCTGGTTAACTTCAAAGTCAGATGTGGGTTCAAGCACGCATCAGGCCATTTTAATGGTGCAGTTTTACAGCCCATCATGCTTGCATCTTGCCAAGAAGGTGGGAAGGAATTTTTCATAAACATCATTCCAGTATGACATTCACAGCTGAATAATGTCAATTTTTTGATGGGACCAAATGTTTTTTGTAGTTATATCAAGATTATCTCACATTATTAGTATAACTTTTACTGCATTTCAAATTTTAAAGTTGAAAAACTGCAAGGCAAATGAGTAAGCAATCAAAATATATACCTCATATTTACTTCTATTTCAGAAGTCAGCTCCCTCCAGCCCTTATCTGTTACTTACTAGAAATTCTACTGCCTGAAAAGAAATGGGAGATTAATGAGAAGAAAATGGTAGCCAAAAAAAAAAAAAAATCATAGACTTGATTTATAAGCCACAACTATTCTTATTCAATTCTTATAAGTTAATGAAGTGCCAACTTATTTAAATGTGTAGTTCAGGACAACATATTGCATATTAAATCTACTTCATGAAGTTCTGTGAAGTGTAACTGATGCCCCATCACCAGTTTCAGACCATCTGCATCTTGACTTCAGACCATTAGCTCACTACAGGAACAAAATGGTCACTCCCTTACTTTCTGAGCCCCAAGAAATCATGGAAAGAGAGGCAACAACTTATCACTTTACAACTTACCCAGTACTTTCAAACATCCTGGCTTCAGTACTGAACTCAGCAGAAATGGACAACTGATGTTTCAGAGCAAATTTGGACAATGAATAAGATCTAATTATTTCTAAACTTCCAAAAAGTCCTTAATAAAAAAGGCAACATAAAGAAAAGCAAACATAAAGTCCATTTCCTCAAAAAGCTTGGCAGTTCTCCTAATACCCTGACTTTGGCACAATAGGAAAATTTAGAAAAACAGGCGATTTCTTGTTTGAATACAACACTGCAAAGGAACACAAAGTTGATTCAACTCCCATTGGTTATTTCTGAGATTATTGAAGTGCACAGCAGTGCTTCAAGGTTAAGGAATTACCTGTTGAGATGTGTCTGATACCCAAAAAGAAACAAACATAACACCAGTCAATGATTAAATCAAGGAGGAGGAGGAAAGACTAGCGATCAGAGCTGCTTTTCTGCCTGGTGAAGCTGTTTCTCCAGCTTCCTCCTCCTGCCTCTCTGCACGTTCCCATCTGCCATTCTCTCCTTAACCCACTGCAATTGAGGAATACCTCATCTGTTCACAACCACCGCCCTGGCTGACACAACAAGGACCACATCACTGCCAATTCCAACACCGTGTTTAGTTGGCACATTGCCCCTCTGTGTAGGGCGGCACTCCTGACTACTCGCTCGGGGGTTGACCCCAATGCCAATCACTAAAAGTCTCTGAATCGCCACTCTCGGACACATGGTGAGAGTACATTTCCTCACTCCCTTTGAGGGGAGGCCGGTCCCATGACATCATTTATGTCAACGAAATGTGAAAGGAAAGAATGTGGGCTGAAATTCTGAGAGCTAATGCCTGGGTCTCCCTAACTTTTCCCCTCTGCCATGGCAACCAGCAATGTTTCAGATAGTGAAAGTTTCCCAAACTGTCAGCTTAGGTCCCTAAATTACCTTCATGGACGTGGTCCAGGGATGATTATGTGACACAGAGCCCAAAGTAACCTATGATGAATACTCGCATGAACCAGAAACAAATCTTGTTTTTAAGCACCTCAGATGAGTTATGTTACATCATAACCTAGTCTATGTCTGAATTCTTCCCTCTTTCCCATTAGCTTGTGGGACCACACTCTTCTGCTGCTTCTCTTACCTCCACAGTTACCACTTCTGCCCTAAAACCCACTGGTCAGCCCATCTCCTAGATGCTATGCTAGTCAGTCTCCAAGGGGCTCCCAGAGCCCCCCACCTCCTGTATTCAGGCTTTTGTGTAATCCCCTCCCCTTAGGAGGGGGGAAGACTAAGTGACTCGTTTCTAATCCATACGGCAAAAGTGATACGATGTCACTTTGGATACTGACTAGGTCTCTATCTTACTCACTCTGAGGGAAGCCAGCCAACAAGCAAATTGGGAAGACGCTGCTGTGAGAGGCCCAGGCGGTGAACTAAGAAGAACTAGGAAGCCAACAGGCAGCGAGGAACCAAGACCTATCTAAAACCACCAGTGACCTTGAAAGTTGGTCCTTCCCCAGTCGATCCTTTAAATGAGACCATAGTTTCAACAAACAGCTTGACTACAACCTTACAAGGGATTGAAACAGAGGTTCCCAGTTAGGCTGCACCTGGAAACTTGACCTACAAAAAGAGAAATAACATGTTCATTGTTTTAAGTCACTAAATAATGACTGCATCTTCTGGGACATGTGAGCCTGGCATGCTGCAGTCCATGGGGTTGCAAAGAGTCCGACACGACTGAGCAACTAAACTGAACTGAACGTCTGGGACAATTGTGTTACCTAGCAATAGAAAGTGAAAGTTGTCTCCAACTCTTTGTGACCCCATGGATTATACAGTCCATGGAATTCTCCAGGCCAGAATACTAGAGTGGGTAGCCGTTCCCTTCTCCAGGGGATCTTCCCAACCCAGGGATCGAACCCAGGTCTCCCACATTACAGGCGGATTCTTTACCAGCTTAGCCACAAGGGAAGCCCAAGAATACTGGAGTGAGTAGCCTATCCCTTCTCCAGCAGATTTCTCGACCCAGGAATCGAACCAGGGTCTCCTGCATTGCAGGTAGATTCTTTACCAACTGAGCTATGAGGGAAGCCCCAACTTTTGCATCCTCCTTCGAGCTGGAAACGAACCAGCAACCTAAGGATACCCCACATCCAAGGGCAAAGGAGAAGCCCCAGCAAGACGGTAGGAGGGGTGAAATCACATTTAGAATCAAACCCCATACCTGCCAGAGACCCTCAGAGGGCTCAAACATACCTTATGCGCATCAGGACCCAGAGATGCCACAGAGACTGAGACAGAACTGTGTTTGACTGTCTCCTGAGGAGGTACGGGTCAGCAGTGGCCTGCCGCAGGGACAGAGGCTCTGGGTGCAGCAGACCTGGGTATGGCATAAGCCCTCTTGGAGGAGGTCACCACTAACCCCACCAGAGAGCCGCCAGAACGTTCACAGGACTGGGAAACAGACTCGTGGAGGACACAAACAGAACCTCATGTGCACCAGGACCCAGAAGAAAGGAGCAGTGAGCCCACAAGAAACTGACCCAGTCTTGCCCGTGAGTGTCCAGCAGTCTCCAGCGGAGGTGTGGGTTGGCGGTGGCCTGCTGCAGAGTTGGGGGGACTGGGTGTAGCAGTGGGTGCATGGGACCTTTTGAAGGAGGTCCCCATTATCTTCATTACCTCCACCACAGTTTGGCCTCAGGGAAAATAACAGGGAGGGAACACAGCCCTGCCCATTGATAGAAAATTTACTAAGATTTACTGAGCATGGCCCCACCCATCAGAACAAGACCCAGTATCCCCCTCAGTCAGTCTCTACCATCAGGAAGCTTCCATAAGCCTCTTATCCTTCTCCATCAGAGAGCAGACAGAATGAAAACCACAATCACAGAAAACTAACCCATCTGATCACAGCCTTGTCTAACTCAATGAATACTATAAGCCATGCCATGTAGGGCCACCCAAGACGGATGGGTCATGGTGGAGAGTTCTGACAAAATATGGTCCACTGGAGGAGGGAAGGGCAAACCACTTTAGTATTCTTGCCTTGAGAACCCCATGAACAGCATGAAAAGGCAAAAAGATACAACACTGAAAGATGAACTCCCCAGGTCAGTGGGTGCCTAATATGCTACTGGAGATCAGTGGAGAAAGAACTCCAGAAAGAATGAAGAGATGGAGCCAAAGCAAAAACAACACCTAGTTGTGAATGTGACTGGTGATGGAATTAAAGTCGGATGCTGTAAAGAGCAATATTGCCTAGGAACCTGGAATGTTAGGCCGATGAATCAAGGCAAATTGGTAGTGGTCAAACAGGAGATGGCAGGAGTGAACATCGACATTTTAGGAATCAGTGAACTAATATGGACTGGAATGGGTGAATTTAACTCAGATCACCATAATATCTACTGCTGTGGGCAAGAATCCCTTAGAAGAAATGGAGTAGCCATCATAGTCAACAAAAGAGCCTGAAATGCAGTACTTGGATGCAATCTCAAAAACAACAGAATGATCTCTGTTCGTTTCCAAGACAAACTACTCAATATCACAGTAATCCAAGTCTATGCCCTGATGAATCTGGAGTTAAACAGTTCTATGAAGACCTACAAGACCTTCTAGAACTAACACCCAAAAAAAGATGTCCTTTTCATTATAGGGGACAGGAAGGCAAAAGTAGGAAGTCAAGAGATACCTGGAGTATTACGCAAATGTGGCCTTGGAGTACAGAATGAAGCAGGGCAAAGGCTAACACAGTTTTGCCAAGAGAACGCACTGGTCATAGCAAACACCCTCTTCCAACAACCCAAGAGACGACTCTAAAAATGGACATCACCAGATGGTCAATACCAAAACCAAACTGATTATATTTGCAGCCAAAGATGGAGAAGCCCTATACAGTCAGCAAAAACAAGACCAGGAGCTGACTGTGACTCAGATCATGAACTCCTTACTGCCAAATTCACACTTAAATTGAACAAAGTAGGGAAAAGCACTAGACCATTCAGAGATGACCTAAATCAAATCCCTTACAATTATACAGTGGAAGTGAGAAATAGATTCAAGGGATTAGATCTGACAGACATAGTGCCTGAAGAACTATGGACAGAGGTTCATGACACTGTACAGGAGGCAGTGATCACGACCATTCTCCAAGAAAAAGAAATGCAAAGAAGCAAAATGGTTGTCTGAGGAGGTCTTACAAATAGCTGAGGAAAGGAGAGAAGCTAAAGGCAAAGCAGAAAAGGAAAGATATAAGCATCTGAATGAAGAGTTCCAAAGAATAGCAAAAGAGATAAGAAAGCCTTCCTCAGTGATCAATGCAAAGAAATAGAGGAAAACAATAGAATGGGAAAGACTAGAGATCTCTTCAAGAAAATTAGAGATACCAAGGGAACTTTACATGCAAAGATGGGCACAATAAAGGACAGAAATGGTATGGACCTAACAGAAGCAAAAGATACTAAGAAGAGGTGGCAAGAATACACAGAAGAACTGTACAAAAAAGATATTCATGACCCAGATAATCACAATGGTGTGATCACTCACCTAGAGCCAGACATCCTGGAATGAGAAGTCAAGTGGGCCTTTGGAAGCATCACTACGAACAAAGTTAATGAAGGTGATGGAATTCCAGCTGAGCTATTTCAAATCCTAAAAGATGATGCTGTGAAAGTGTTGCACACAATATGCCAGCACATTTGGAAAACTCAGCAATGGACCCAGGACTGGAAAAGGTCAATTTTCATTCCAATCCCAAAGAAAGGAAATGCCAAAGAATGCTCAAATACTGTACAATTGCACTCATCTCACACTCTAGCAAAGTAATGCCCAGAATTCTCCAAGCCAGGCTTCAATAGTATGTTAACCGTGAACTTCCAGATTTTCAAGCTGGATTTAGAAAAGGCAGAGGAACCAGAGATCAAATTGCCAACATCCGTTGGATCATCGAAAAAGCAAGAGAGTTCCTGAAAAACATCTACTTCTGCTTTATTGATTATGCCAAAGCCTTTGACTATGTGGATCACATGAAACTCTGGAATATTCTTCAACAGATGGGAATACCAGACCACCTGACCTGCCTCCTGAGAAATCTGTGAGATTTTAAATCAGTTAGAACTAGATATGGAACAGACTACTTCCAAATTGGGAAAGGAGTACAGCAAGGCTGTATATTGTCACCCTGCTTATTTAACTTTTATGCAGAGTACATCATGAGAAATGCTGAGCTTAATGAAGCACAAGTTGGAATCAAGATTGCCAGGAGAAACATCAATAACCTCAGATATGCAGATGACACCACCCTTATGGCAGAAAGTGAAGAAGAACTGAAGAACCTCTTGATGAAAGTGAAAGAGGAGAGTGAAAAAGGTGGCTTAAAACTCAACATTCAGAAAACTAACACCATGGCATTCAGTCCCAACACTTCATGGCAAATAGATGGGGAAAGAGTGGAAACAGTGACAGACTATTTTCTTGGGCTCCAAAACCACTGCAGATGGTGACTACAGCCATGAAATTAAAAGACATTTAATCCTTGGAAGAAAAGTTATGACCAACCTAGACAGCACATTAAAAAGCAGAGACATTACTTTACCCACAAAGATCCGTGTAGTCAAAGCTATGGTTTTTCCAGTAGTCATGTATGGATGTGAGAGTTGGATTATAAAGAAAGCTGAGCACCAAACAATTGATGCTTTTAAACTGTGGTGTTGGAGAGGACTCTTGAGAGTCCCTTGGACAGCAAGGAGATCCAACCAGTCCATCTTAAAGGAAATCAGTCCTGAATATTCATTGGAAAGACTCATGCTGAAGATGAAACTCCAATACTTTGGCCTCCTGATGTGAAGAACTGACTCATTTGAAAAGACTTTGATGCTAGGAAAGATTGAAGGCAGGAGGAGAAGGGGAAGACAGAGGATGAGATGGTTAGGTGGCATCACCGACTCAATGGATATGAATTTGAATAAACTCCAGGAGTTGGTGATGGGCAGGGAGGCCTGGCGTGCTGCGGTCCATGGGGTAACAAAGAGTCAGACACAACTGAGCAACTGAACTGAACAATAGAAAACTATCATAGATTTAGGCATTTCTTCTTCCCCTACTCTCTAAAAGTACAGCAATCTTATTCTTTTCTGTGGTTGTTAAATTCACATTGGTCACCCCTGAATCAGTATTTTGAGCACTGGCTCCTTCTCCAAATGCCTCTCTTGTTACTCAAACGCCTACTAGGTATTTTTGCCTGAAGGTCCGCACATCTCTTTGATCTCCCCAATGGATACCTTCTCTACTTACCTGCTTTCTACCCCTTGTAATCCACATGTCAAATGATGTCCAAGCCTTCCTCTTGGCACCCACCCAGAAACCTAATAATCAGCCAGGACTTGTCCTCCCCCTTACTTTCTAAATCCAATTACCAAGCCTTACCAACTTAGCTCAGGACCACAATACCTCTTTCCCAGACGTCTCTCTTGCACCCACACCCTGACCTCTCACATTTATAGTCTTATTAGTCACTGCAACCTCTCTAAACAGCAGCTCTGACTACATCCCTCTCCTGCTACCAATATTTCAAAGGTCTGGGATATGAAACCCCATCTCAAAGTCTGGAACCTGAAGCCTGTGATGATCACCTGCCTGGTCTTCTAACATCTCACCAACTTCACACTCAACTATCAAGAACATCTGAAATCCTCTCAAGCTCCGTCTGTCACGCTTCTGGTCTTGTACATCTCTGCACCCTGCTTCCTCTCACCTCACACACTCACCTGCCCCAGGCTCTGAGTGAACTCCTACCCTGCCTTCAAAACTACTCAGGCTTTATGAAAAGGAACGAAGTTGGGTCATTTGTGGAGATGTAGATGGACCTAGAGACTATCCTCCAGAGAGAAGTCGGTCAGAAAGAGAACAGATACTGTGTATCAATGTATATGTGGAATCTGAAAAAAACTGCATAGACGATCTTATTTACAAAGCAGAAACAGAGACACAGATACAGGGAAAGAGGAGGATGGGATGAATCAGGAAACTAGGAGTGACAGATACACACTCTTGATACTACGTATAAAACAGACAGTAAGAACTTATAGTGCAGCACAGGGAACTCTACTCAGGGCTGTGGGGACCTAAGTGGGAAGGAAATCCAACAAGAGGGGATACATACATGTGTAAAGTTGATCCACTTTCCTAAACAGTAGAAGCTAACACAATAGAGTAAAGCAACGATGCTCCAATTAAAAAAGAAAAAAAACACTACTCAGGCTTTACTTGTCTAAAGCCTTCCCTGATAACCTCCCACTTCCAAGAGTAAGTTATTCCCCTACTCATCTATCACTGCTTAGCAGGTTGTAGCCTAATAGTTACTTTTTCCATAAAAAAATCCTGAGAATCTCAGGAACCTAGCACAGACCTCCGCCCACAATAGGATGTAACAGGGTACCTGAATTTTATTAGATAGCCTAGGAACACTCCCCTAGGTGTTGAACTCAACACCAGGGAGTTTTGTTTGAGAATCAAAAGGATCAAAAATACAAGAACTACCTTCAAGACTTCCCTGGTGGTCCAGTGGTGAATACTCTGTGCTTCCAATGAAGGGAGACATAGTTCCCTGAGCAGGGATAGAACCTAAGATCCCACATGCTATGTCATTAAAAAAAAAAAAAAAAAGACAGAGAGAGAGGCTTCCATCTTTACAAGAGAGACCAGAAATCTCAACCCAGAGCTCAGGCACCCCTATGCCATCTCTCCTGCTATTATCCCTGAGCTCTAGCCCCATCCTGTCCTCTGGCCTGAGTCTGTCCATTTCATTCAACACGATGCTCCACCTCCCAGAGTCCAGACACCAATTCAGATGTTTCTTTTAAGGAAAAAAGTTTTTTTTTTTTTTTAATTTCTCCCTTTTCAGTATTTTTAAAACCTGACCACAAGGTCCTACTTAAGATAAGGAAACCTAAAATAAGGTATGTTAACTACTCAGTCTTTGCTCCTATTATTCAGCTAGTTCTGAAATTAATTCATAACAGGCAGGTAGGACTCTAGGCAGAGGCCCTCAATTCTTACCATAAGGAACTCTGGCAAACTATGCACTCCTCAGGCTCCACCCAGACCTGTCAAACCCACCATTGATGTAGAGTCCAATCAC
This sequence comes from Cervus canadensis, assembly GCF_019320065.1. Classification (NCBI taxonomy): domain Eukaryota; kingdom Metazoa; phylum Chordata; class Mammalia; order Artiodactyla; family Cervidae; genus Cervus; species Cervus canadensis. Next base: position 15,049,377 of record NC_057390.1, on the reverse strand, counting down.
ATGTATTTAAATAAGAGTTCACAGGTGTTTCCAATGCATAAAAAGAATATGACCCATAGCTTTATAGCATCTCTCATTCAATCTAATAATCAGATAATGAACTGTCAGATAATAACCAGATAATTATAATAATCTAATAATGAGATAAAGATCTTATGGCTACTGGCCAACCCAGAGTTCGGGTCTGGTTCCCCAAGCACTACACAGGTATAAGTCCCCCATACCACACTGCCGTCCCTACCAGGGTCTGCTAACAGCACAGGCAGACACAGGAGGAAGACACAACTCGGCCTTCAAGGATCCGCTTGCAAAAAAATCTGTAAATTAGTAAGGAAGGAGCCAGTCAGAACATGTTCCTTCCATGCACTGTAAGAATAAACTGTAGACTGGAATAGATGTTCTGTTTCTTGTAAACTAGGTGTGGTCCTCGGGCACTGGGAAGTTCCTAATGCAGGCGAGCAAGTCTAGGCATTCTCTTGGCATAAAACCACTCAACGGTGAAGAGGTATCCACTTAGGTGAGGAGCCAGGCAGGCAATTAAAGGGCCTCTTTAAGCAAATCCCAGCCACACTTGAAGCAAACGCCTGTGGCCACCAGCCATGGCCAGTCACCCACCGTCTAGCACCGGTTAAGAGGTTCCATCTTCCCAGAAAGGCACGCCGCCCTAGTTTATTTTACCCTTCACTTAGGGCCACAGTCACCTTGCCATGGCCCTAAGCAAACCATCCTTGGCAGGGCGATAACCAACGTCAGACGGAGAAATGACAAGGCAGGCCAAAAAACTTTTCAAAGAGGAGAGAAAAAAAATATCTAAGTTTGTTTTTTTGTGGACAGCTGGAAAAATAAATAAATAAATCTACCAAATACCAACACCTCTCCAAAAGTTTTCCTGCCAGGACCATGATGACTGGCGTCAAGAATGCAAGTTTCCGGCAGAGAGAATGTGACACATCGCTGAGTCAAAGGCAGGTCCGGCCTCGGCTGCAAATCCTCATCAGGACTGGGTTACACTTTCACTGTGAGAAGTTCCAAATGAGGGCAGCGGTGAAGTCACATCGATGAGTCATCTTCCCAAAGAGCTAGGCTCACCTTTCAACACAATCAATACACCAAGTTCTCCAAGACCTTCCCTGGGGTTGGGAGCTGTGTCCAGCACTTTGGAGGGTAGTGTCTGACATTCTGAAGCACCATCCTCACTCACTCCCCACCAGTAACCCAAAGAAATTAAGACCGCACAAAAAAGTCATGACAATAAAAATTTGTGAACAAGAAAGAGAGAAGAGATGAACACTGAAACTGCACTGTATTCCTTCTCTGACTTCTGTGAGAAGACTCGTTTATAAGCAGACATCGGTGCTATGGGAACTTAAAGTTGTGATGCTTGAGAATAATTCCAATCCAGGATTTGCAGCCTGTTGCATGTCTGCATGTGGGCTTGTGCCCTTCCCTGTGGGTTTCTAGGGCAGCAGGGTCACTGCGACCTGCTTATTCATCCCTCTTATTCCCAAGGAAGCCTAAGGAGACAGCAGAACTCCGGGGCAAGCAGCTCTGACTTTCTAGAAGGTAATGTCATCCTCCAGACCAAAACAGATTATCCAGAAGGGGAATGGCTGCTGACCCATGGAGGTTGGTACCTGAGGAACTAGTGATGGGAGTCCATGAACAGGAGGAAGAAGACTCAGTGAAGTGGAAGAAGGGCAGCATGCACAGGGCCCAGGGCATCCTCCCCTTCCTCAGTCCAGACTCCTAAGAAACCAGCCATGACTGGGGCCAGCATCTCAGAGCAGCAGGAACACGTAACAAGCACAGGGAGACGGGTCCACCCTCAATCATCTTGTTCAGTGCTGTGCCCTCAACACAATTCAAGAACATGAGTAAAACTTGGGTGAGAGTAGCTTCTAGAGCAAAGCCACCTCAGCCTCCAATGAAATTTCCTTCACGTTGGTTTCTGAAACAGATCTTGAACCAAACACAACAGCATTCCTTCCCTGAATACAGATAGTTAGAATAGTGAACACGAATATAAACTGGAGGTTAGCAAACATTTTCAAATAAAGGTCATGGAGTAAATATTTGAGGCTTCTGGACCAAGAAGTAATAAAGGCGATTATACTTAAACAACAAAAGAAAATTTCCCACAAACAACACTTGAAAAAGTATAGTGTAATTGTTTGTAATGGAAACCTCCTAATGTGAAGAATGATACCTGCGGAGGACAATTTGCTTAACTGGGGTTCAAAGTCAGTGCCCCTTGTCAAAATCAAGTGTAAATATTAATCTGTCAGTGCTGATCTGTAATGCAATTTTACATATTTCACCTTCGAAATGCCTTTTCACACATATAAACAATACCAAATACTTATATCCATGAGCACAGTGTTTTAGTTAAATATATTCATCATCATTGGGATAGCATTTAATAAATACTGTTACATGTTTCTCTTGACATTTTCCTTTTGGCATGTCATTCAATTCCTCGCTTCCAATTGAAATTAGGAGGAAGTTCTTCATCTGCACAGTTAAATGTATTTTGATATCTGGAAATTTCCTTTGTATTTGCATTGAGGTCTGAAATGCAGTACTGATATGAGTTTAAGAAAATGTATTTGCCACAACTTTGTTTGAAATAGATCTCTTAATTTTTGACAGCATAGGAAGCACTAAAGCAGCTTGACATCACTAGTGAGATGACAACCAATATTGGTTGACTAAATGACTACTTCAAGACTAAGTTTCACCTGTAAGTGTTATTTCTGGAGTCTGCAGCAAAAGTGTACATAAAAAGCCATTCACTATTCAGTGATGGTGGCTTAAAATTCTTCATTTTAAGAATTTTCATTTCAGTCCTGAACCTAGTTTTTTGCAAAGAACACACACACTTTTACCACACTGTTAGGCCACCGAACTGTGTGGTCAGGCAAATGAGGACATTCAGCTTTCATTTTTGATAAAAACTCAAAGAGCTGGTCAACATTAACCTGAGGAACAAATGAAGCTCATGGGCATTGCTTGTCCAGTAGCACGAGACAAATTCAAACGTCTGCAAAATCCTGGGGATAACAGTGGCCAAAGGCTCTAAATATACTTCCACAAGCTTTATAGATTTATCCAACCAAGCCTTTTTCTGCTTTACATGTATCTCCATCAGTCCTAAACCATCTCAGATTCCACTTCAGACTGTACTGAATTCAAGTTCTCCTGGTTGGTTTTGTTTTGACAATCTACTGTTCCATAGAGACTATTCAAAGAGGCTAACTTCTTTCACTTCAAACTCTACACTGATCCCTCAAGAAAACAGCAAGTGAGTTGGACTGGTACTACTTGTGAACTCATCGGAGAGCCCAGGAAAACCATCCAAAACCATCTCCTGGGTTAATTAACTATTGACATTGAGCCCAAAGTCCTCAACCCCTTCAGCAACTGTTGCCTCCTCAGGGCTAATAGTTTAAACAATTTTGTTCGCTCTGAGCACATTTCTTCAGCTGCTGCAATCATCATGATTTCATTAACCCATTGTCAAATGGCTTTTCTGGCTTGGCTAACAAGCCACTTGGAAACATACACTAGATGCACCTCATTTTCAGTTTTTATTTTTGGGAAGAAACACTGCTGTAATGAGATCCCTGGTTTTAGGTTTTCCCATTGTTTACTGTCGCATTCCTGTGAACTGGGTATGTTGTCATGAGGGCTTAATCTGCTGATGGAGATGTGTATTCGTTCAGGGCAGTTATCCTGTCATCATGTAATAAACACGATGCTTTGCTGTCTCGTCAGTAACAAAGTAAGCTTCACGTGTACACTGTGCCTCTAGAGCACACCACTCACAGCCCACTTTTCTCCTCTCTCCTTGTTCGGACATCAAGGATATGCACTGATAAATGAATACAGCGTCCCTGCAAAGCAACACGCGTGGCAGTCAGCACTGCTGACCTTCGTCACTGATGTGCAACGCACAGAGGCAGTGCTGAGTTACAGGGAAGCTCCGCAAAGCCTCGGCCACCATGCCCCAACTCTGCGGTTGCCACGAGGAAGCAGCTGTAGACAATCTATAAACAAATGAGCGCGGTTGAGCTCCAGAACACGTTACTTCTGGCAAAACTCGTGAAACTTGACTTTCATAAATTTTCACATTCAGTCAGTTCAGTTCAGTCACTCAGTCGTGTCTGACTCTTTGCAACCCCATGGACTGCAGCACGCCAGGCCTCCCTGTCCATCACCAACTCCTGGAGTTCACCCAAACTCATGTCCATTGAGTCGGTGATACCATCCAGCCATCTCATCTTTTGTCATCCCCCTCTCCTTCTGCCTTCAATCTTTCCCAGCATCAGGGTCTTTTCCAATGAGTCAGTTCTTTGCATCAGGTGGCCAAAGTATTGGGAGTTTCTGCTTCAGCATGTGTCCTTCCAATGAATATTCAAGAGTGATTTCCTTTAGGATCGACTGCTTGGATCTCCTTGCGGTCCAAGGGACTCTCAAAGAGTCTTCTCCAACACCACAGTTCAAAAGCATCTAATTTTCACATTATATATCATAAAACTTATTGATTTGTTTCAGTCACTTTTAAATGAAAAAAGCATTGCTACTCACAGGTAGTACAAAAGCAGGCAACTAGCCATTGATCTACACTGATGGATTTGTATCCATCAGCAAGGTCGTGTCATCACCAGACTCTCACCTTTTCCATTTCAGGAAGGTGACCAGAAAGCAGGATGCCGCTGCGTCCATGAAGGAGTAGGCACGATGCCAATAGAGAATGAAGAAAAAACCAATTAGAGACGCCACAGATAAACCTCGCCCATTTCATAGTTTTCTGAGGGCAAATGGCCTAGACCTCGGCAAAAGTTTCAAATCACAAATTCCCTGACACCTGATTAACAGGTTTGGTTGTTATTATGGTAACCACCACCATCTATGGACTAATGTCCCAGGCAATGATCTTGGAGTTTTATATTTAAATCCTTTCTGTGCAATTATGACACAGGTGGTGTTATTCCTCAATGAGAAAACCATGGATGGTTTATTCCATTCACAGAGTCAAAAGCATACAACACTTAGGAAAACATTTAACAAAAGATATTTTAAAATACCTATCTGAAATTTATAAAACATAATGTAGAGATACACTGTACTTATGAATTGGAAGAATAACTATTATTAAGGTGTCAGTTATTCACACTGATCTATAGCAACAGTTTTCCATCTCTATTCTCAGGGCTCCTTTGACACTTTTAAAATAATTGAACACCCCCAAAAGTTTCGATTTATATGGGTTATATATAATAAATTTTACCATGCAAAAAACTTAAAACGAAAAAAATATTTTAAATTAACACTCACTAAAAACTACCATATTACAAAAATTCATTCTTCCTAAATTTTAATGAAAAATAAATTCCATTTCTGCAAATATTTTTAATATTGAGAATATAAGACAGCTAAATTTTCCAATCTGATTTTGTATCTAGTCTATTGCATGCGTGCTCAGTCACTTCTGCTGAGTCCAACTCTTTGCAACCCTATGGACTGCAGCCCACCAGGCTCCTTTGCCTATGGGATTCTCCAAGTAAGAATACTGGAGTGGGTTGCCATGCCCTCCTCTAGGGGATCTTCCTGGCCCAGGGATCGAACCAGTGTCTCCTGCATTGCAAGCGGATTCTTTAGCGCTGAGCCACCCAGGAAGCCCAATCTAATCTATTACAACATCCCACCTTACACAGCCTCTGGAAAACTCATAGTACACTCCAGATAGAATGAAAGCAAGAAAGCAAATGGCAGCTTAGTATTATGAACACGGTCTTGACTTGGTAAATGCCAGAGTTTGGGGATTCAAGACAATACAAATTGTAATCCCACTGAGCCTTTTAAAAAATAAACATGGCAAGCTGATGCTATAACTTATATGGCACTGCAAAAGGCCTACAAACTTCAAAAACCAGTTCTGAAAATGAACAAATTTGGAACACGGTTCTAGCATAAGAAGATCAGACACATCAAGAGAACAGGCTAAAATTACCACAAGACACCACAGATATAACTGACTGATTTTTTACGTAAAAGGTGCAAAAGTACTTCAAAAGGGAAAAAAAGCCTTCTTAAAATATGATGCTGGAACCTAGACATCAGTATGAGAAAAAAAAAAACACACAAACCTGGATCCTTACTTCACATCACACAACAACTCAAAGTTAATCACGAACCTAAATGCAGAAGTTAAAACTATGAAGCCTCTAGTAGAAATCACAGCAAAATAGCTTTCTAATTTGGGGATAGGGAAAGATTTCTTAAAAATAAATGAATAATGAATTAGACTTCAAAATTAAGAACTGCTGCTCAAAGTCACTTTGAAAATTAACAGACTGGCCACAGATGGGAAGGAAAAAATGCAATGTATGTGTGACAAAAGGCGGCTATTCAAAATATGTAAAGATGCCCAACTCAATAAGGAAAAACTCGATAAACAAATGGGCAAAACCCTGAATAGACATTCCACTAAGGAAAATATATAGATGGTCAATGTGTGCACTAAAAACCATTCACAATCATTAGTCATCAAGGAAACGCAAGTGCAAAACACAGTGATCTACCACTATACACTTCTAAGGAAGGTAAATATTCAAAAGACTGACAATATCATATGTTGGCACAGATATAGAGCAACCAGGAACTATCATCCATTCTTGGCAGGACAGTCAAATAGTAAAACCACATTAGAAAAAGGCCTGACAGTTTCTTATCAAGTTAACCGAACATTTACCTTTACAACACAGCAATTCCACTCCTAAGTTTTTTACCCAACAGAAGTAAAAGCATATGCCCACATAAAGACTAGAAACAACCCAGGTGTTCAACAAATGAATGGATAAACAACTGCTGTATTAACACAAAGGAATACTACTCAACAGTGGAAAGGAATGAAACTACTTATTCAGAAGACAGTATAAATGAATTTCAAAAACAGTACAGAGAGTAAAAGAGAAGGGTATACACACTGCATGATTCCATTAATAAAAAGTCCTAGAATAGGAAAAACTCATCATGAAAACAGAGAAGAACAGTTCTCTCTGAGGTAGAAGGTAGGACTGAGTGGGAAAATCACAGAGAGACCTCCTAGGTAACATATACACATTTCTCAAAACTCAAAGGGTGTGCCTAAGAACTGTGCTTTTCAGTACGTGTAAAATTTATATTTAAGTGACCAGCAAATATTGACCTCTACTTAGTGATATGTGTGCTAAAGCATTTATAGGTAAAAACATACTGCTAATGTAGCAGCTTAGTTCAAAAAGCATCAGGAAATCAGGAGGCATTGATGGGTGAACACTGTACTTCCCAAGGTAGAAAACCCAACATGAGATAAACACAGACTAAATTATACTTCATAACTACTTTGGGGAATAATTATGGGCAAAGCATTCAAGGTGAAAGGAACATACCCACCAAAACTAGTAGTTCCTCCACCTCAGTACCAGGTAAAAATTCCCTGTTATTGTTATAGGATCTGACATAACCAAGTACATGGCTACAATTAGTTTTCAGTTTTGATTTGTTCAACTGCCTCCAAGAGCCATTACAGGAAAAAAAAAAAAAACTATGAAAATACTTTTTTTTTTTTTTTTTTTTTTTTTCAAAAAGCTGCCACACACAATAAAATTCCAGCTGCTATAAAACAGGAGTTTTTCGAAATGTAAACATCATACTTTAACTTAAAAACCAGAAGCCTTTCTGACCTAACTGTCCGTTGAAAATGAGAATACTCTTCCCACTGATCACTTTGCTATTGAAGACCACAAAGATTTCAGTCTCATCCATCAGAAATGCGTTTCTGCCACAAAAAAAAAAAAAAAGTGAATCTTAAATTCAGAAGTTACCAATGGCATTTAAGTTCCCTCTCCTTCCTCCCCCACCCCACATACATCATAGACACACACACACACTCAAGATCACAACACACAAGCCCAAGTTAAAATATAAACCTTAATGGCAAAATAATGTGAGACAGAGACCCTCTACAGGACTAAAACAGCTGAACCAAACACTCACCCTGAGCCTTCAGATTTGAAAGGGCTGTGGTGACGAGGTCGGGATCTAAAGAGGAGGAAAATGGACAGGGATGTATTCACCTAGCGGTACTCACACGTTCCTGCACCAGATAGGCAAGGAAATCACAAGATGATTTTGCAGGAGAGGAGGTTTTTTAATAATTCAAAATGCCATTATACATTGAATTTAAATTATTCCTGATAAGAAGCAAAAGCAACACCTTATCTAAAGTTTATCTACTCCAAATGCATTTATTCATACAGATTTTAGAACTAAATACCTCTGTATGTTATACGACTAAAGGTCTTTAAAAGGGGGAAATTGAAAGAAAAGGGATCCATATGACCATTGTCATTTATTCTCTCCACATTTCTTTCCTCTCAACCTGCTTCTCATAACTTCAGAAACTCAAATTCTCAACTCATCATGCACCAGCCCATAAACTAACTTAAATAATCTCCGGTTTTAGCACTTGAACAGTAGAAGGGTAAAGCATGTGGGAGTGAAACAAAGCCTGCAGTTTAAAAATAGGCCTATGTGCACAGTCCAAAGTCAGCTTGCAAGAGAGGAACCATGAAGAATTTCTAACACTGCTTGAACCAACAACATCTAGAAGAACTTGGATCTTTTTTTCCAAAAACTTCTCTTGCCTATTTTCTTTTTGAAAGAACTGAATGAAAGGCCAGTCTGCCTGCCAAAAGTCTAGGAATAGACTGTCTTCATATTTGCCATAGACATATCTGAAGTCCTGAAGGCATTCTGTTTTTCAGGGATGTGTCTGATTTATTTACAGAAATTCATATCGTTTTCCTCAGTCTTAGTCAAAAAGCTTTTATGCTCTTATTTTCTTGCCTCCAAGTCAGTTTCAAAACCCCACTATAATTATATGCTGAAGGAAAAACATTCTCCCCTCCAGCAAAAGCACCTTATGATTTCCTTACCTATTTGGTGCAGGAACATGTGAGTATCCCTAGCTGATACATCCCTGTCCATTTTCCTCTTCTTTAGACCCAGACTTCCTAACCACGAACCTCTCAAATTTGAAGGCTCAGGGTGAGAGTGTTTGGCTCAGCTGTTTTAGTCCTATAGAGGTTCTCTGTCTTACATCTAGATCTTTCAGTTCAGCCGTTACTCAGGGCACCATGGTCCTAGCAAGTCTAAACCAAAAAAGGAGTCCCTTTAAGGTGTTTGAAATTAGATCCCAAGACTTGCTTGATGTTCCCATGTTCATTCTTTTGATTTATGGATCTCATTACTGGGGAAGGCTGAAATAGCTCTCTTCTTTCTCTCCACCAGGGGCTTCAAAGCACTATATGCTTGGTTACCCAAATACATTAAAACTAATTTAAATCATCTTAAGCATCAGTGTGCTCAACAAACCAGAAAAGACTCTGGAATCCAAAATATATGGTCACATTTTATACTGAATAGGACACAAGGTAGCAGATCCATCAACATAATGATACAGCTTGTTATGGGCACAAGCAAGACATTTCTGAAACACTGTACTACCTAATGCTGCCTTTTAAAGATGAAATTAATGTCATCCTTCAGCTGAAAGGCAAACTTAATGATGATCACTTAAAAGGATAACTCCAAGTAACCATGAATGTGTATGGCTGTGAAAGGATAAATGCTTACATTTATGTAAACCACGAGTAAAAGTAACAAGTTGGCACCAGTTTCCATTTATCCTTAAAGCACAGTCACTTCAATGCACACATGTCATGTCAGTTTCTGCATTTTTTTCCCCTGCTACAGTCCATAGGGCTGCAAAGAGTTAGACAAAACTGATCCAACTGAGTCTATGCCCTGACCAGTAATGCTGAAGAAGCTGAAGTTGAACAGTTCTATGAAGACCTACAAGACCAACTAACACCCAAAAAAAGATGTCCTTTTCATTATAGGGGAGTGGAATGCAAAAGCAGGAGGTCAAGAGATACCTGGAGTAACAGGCAAATGTGGCCTTGGAGTACAGAATGAAGCAGGGCAAAGGCTAACACAGTTTTGCCAAGAGAACGCACTGGTCATAGCAAACACCCTCTTCCAACAACCCAAGAGACGACTCTAAAAATGGACATCACCAGATGGTCAATACCAAAACCAGACTGATTATATTCTGTGCAGCCAAAGATGGAGAAGCTCTATACAGTCAGCAAAAACAAGACCGGGAGCTGACTGCGGCTCAGATCATGAACTCCTTACTGCCAAATTCACACTTAAATTGAACAAAGTAGGGAAAAGCACTAGACCATTCAGAGATGACCTAAATCAAATCCCTTACAATTATACAGTGGAAGTGAGAAACAGATTCCAGGGATTAGATCTGATAGACAAGAGTGCCTGAAGAACTATGGACAGAGGTTCATGACACTGTACAGGAGGCAGTGATCACAACCATCCACAAGAAAAAGAAATGCAAAAAGGCAAAATGGTTGTCTGAGGAGGCCTTACAAATAGCTGAGAAAAGGAGAGACGTCAAAGGCAAAGGAGAAGGAAAGATACACCCATTTGAATACAGAGTTCCAAAGAATAGCAAGAGAGATAAGAAAGCCTTCATCAGTGATCAACGCAAAGAAATAGAGGAAAACAATGGAATGGGAAAGACTAGAGATCTCTTCAAGAAAATTAGAGATACCAAGGGAACTTTACATGCAAAGATGGGCTCAATAAAGGACAGAAATGGTATGGACCTAACAGAAGCAGAAGATATTAAGACGAGGTGGCAAGAATACACAGAAGAACTGTACAAAAAAGATATTCATGACCCAAATAATCATGATGGTGTGATCACTCACCTAGAGCCAGACATCCTGGAATGAGAAGTCAAGTGGGCCTTTGGAAGCATCATTAACGAACAAAGCCAGTGGAAAGTGATGGAATTCCAATTGAGCTATTTCAAATCCTGAAAGATGATGCTGTGAAAGTGTTGCACACAATATGCCAGCAAATTTGGAAAACTCAGCAGTGGCCACAGGACTGGAAAAGGTCAGTTTTCATTCCAATCCCAAAGAAAGGCAATCTCAAAGAATGCTCAAACTACCACACAATTGCACTCATCTCACACTCTAGCAAAGTAATGCCCAAAATTCTCCAGGCCAGGCTTCAACAGTACATGAATTATGAACTTCCAGCAAGCTGGATTTAGAAAAGGCAGAGGAACCAGAGATCAAATTGCCAACATCCGTGTGATCATCAAAAAAGCAAGAGAGTTCCAGAAAAACATCTACTTCTGCTTTGTTGATTATGCCAAAGCCTGTGACTGTGTGGATCACAACAAACTCTGGAAAATTCTTCAACAGATGGGAATACCAGACCACCTGACCTGCCTCCTGAGAAATCTGTACGCAGGTCAAGAAGCAACAGTTAGAACTGGACATAGAACAACAGACCAGTTCCAAATCAAGAAAGGAGTATGTCAAGGCTGTATGCTGTCACCCTGCTTATTTAACTTTTATGCAGAGTACATCATGAGAAATGCTGGGCTGGAGGAAGCACAAGCTGGAATCAAGATTGCTGGGAGAAATATCAATAACCTCAGACATGCAGATGACACCACCTTTATGGCACAAAGTGAAGAAGAACTAAAGAGCCTCTTGATGAAAATGAAAGAGGAGAGTGAAAAGCTGGCTTAAAACTCAACATTCATGTCAATGTATGGCAAAAACCACTACAATATTGTAAAGTAATTAGCCTCCAACTAATAAAAATAAATGAAAAAAAAAAAGAAAAAGCTGAAGAAAAAAAAAAGATTAATGCAACAATCACAAAGTTAATAAATAAGAAAGAATGTTATCACTGGGGGAAAAAAAAAAACTCAACATTCAGAAAACTAAGATCATGGCATCTGGTCCCATCACTTCATGGCAAATAGATGGGGAAACAGTGGAAACAGTGACAGATTTTATTTGGGGGGGCTCCAAAATCACTGCAATGGTGACTGCAGCCATCTAATTAAAAGATGCTTGCTCCTTGAAAGAAAAGTTATGACCAACCTAGATAGCATATTAAAAAGCAGAGACATTACTTTGCCAACAAAGGTCCGTGTAGTCAAAGCTATAGTTTTTCCAATAGTAATGTATGGATGTGAGAGTTGGACTATAAAGAAAGCTGAGCGCCGAATAATTGATACTTTTAAACTGTGGTATTAGAGAAGACTCTTGAGAGTCCTTGGGCAGCAAGGAAATCCAACCAGTCTACCCTAAAGGAAACCAGTCCTGAATATTTATCGGAAGGACTGATGCTGAAGCTGAAACTCCAATACTTTGGCCACCTGATGTGAAGAGCTGACTCACTTGAAAAGACCCTGATGCTGGGAAAGATTGAAGGCAGGAAGAGAAGGGAACAACAGAGGACGAGATATTTGAATGGCATCACTGACTCAATGGACATGAGTCTGAGTAAACTCCGGGAGTTGGTGATGGACAGGGAGGCCTGGCGTGCTGTAGCTCATGGGGTCTCAAAGAGTTGGACACGACTGAGCAACTGAACTGAACTGAAGTCCTCCCCAACAGGCATGTGAGCAGAACTTTCTACTTCTAATTATAGAACTAAGAACCCGTTAGACGATTTCTTGAAACAAAAGCATGACCAAAAAACTTGACACCGCTTTTCCTTGCTAAAAACCACATCACAATATTAAATTCAATAAACATTGTTTCTTAATGTGCCATTAAGGCAAGCTATCACCTTGAAATGCAGATATGCAAAACTGATCTTCTTGCATTATTTATTATATAGCAACTATGTATAATTCTATATCTGGAAAAATATTCTAGAATATTCATCTTTTGAAAAAGAAAAAATACATGCTCGATTTCATAGGAAGAACTAGGTTTAAAAGTTATTTGAGTTGTTTTAGTCCTGGCTTTTCTCAGGCAAATCATTTAGACTTTGGACGCTTTAGTTTCTCATCCATTGAGGAAGGTTAAGTTCATTTCCAATTTCCTGTAAGAATCTATAATCAATGGTCTTTTGCAGGCATTAGCCTCTTTGAAATAATAACATTCAATGCTAAATAGAACTCCATGACTAAATGCCTATTACTTTCATAAATACTGGCAAGTTTCTATATACATCCTTGTAAATCATTATTACAAAGTCTCCAAGAACTTCAGAAACACCATAAAATACTGCTCATTTAACAGTTACCACTTGAGGAAGTGGAGAAGTCCAAGTTTACCCAAGCCAAAGTAACTAGAATCCAAAGACAGAAATATTTTTAGGCTTCTAACTTTTTACCTAGGAATCAAGCTGAAAAAGCTCCCAATGGCCAAAGGTGGGATAATCTCAACAAAATAATGATCATATAACCAGAAGAAAAAAAATGAGGCTAAATTAACATAAGTAAATGATTGAATAAGTGAGGAAGAAGGGACAAACCCTGGAATTACAAACGATCCATGAAGATATGTCCCTGTTTCCTTCTTCCAGAGAGAGAACTTAATCTCCTCCCCAGGAGTGTAGACGGTATTCAGTGATTTGCTTCCAAAGCACAGAGTATGAAATGTGGAAATATTAATTTTACAGTAGGCAAATCTGACAGACAATACTTAATCCAGTGGTCAAGATAAATATCACCAGTGTTAACTCAAGTTTCTTTCACAAACACTCTTGTGTGATATGATGAAAAAGGCACTCTACCTTTGCAGTATTCTCCCAAACCCATAAAGCTAGTCTAATCATAAGAAAACACTGATAAACCCAAATTTGGAGACATCCTACAAAATACTTTCAAAAGAGTCCAGGGAAGACTGAAAAACCGTCGATTATGGGAGATCAAGGAGACATGACAACTGAGTGTGAAGCGTCACCCTGGAATGGATCCTGGAACAGAGAGTGAACATTCATGAAAAAACTAGTGCAACCAGAATAAAATCTATAGCTTATAACATTATGCCAATGTGACTTTAAGTTTTGACAAATGTACCATCGTTATACAAAATGTAACATCGGGAGAAACTAGGTGAAAGACATGGGAACTCCCAGTATTATCCTTGCAACTTTTCTGTAAAACTGAAGTTATTAATATTAATAAGTGGAGTTTTTTAAAAACATTTAGAGTCAAATGTACTACATGATGATTCAGATCCCAAATCAACTCACTCCATTAAAATATGCTAATAATTCAGGGAATTTTGATAATATGACAAATAAAATAAACATTTTAACACCTCAAAGATATTCTCTAATGAAAATTTTAAGAGATACACCCACTATTTCAAAGTACTATTTCACAATAACTCATGATTTTGTGGAATAACAAAATAAGAAAAGCCTCCCATTTTCCATAAAGGAAAACTCTCCTCAATGCCAGAAATACCTATTAGGTACTTGGACTTCCTCACCTTCAACTCCAGGACTGAACTTTAAAGGACAGGACTGAGAAAGGAATGCAGAAAATTGTCAAGTCAATGACCTCATGCAAAAATTATCTTCCTGAAAGTCAAATGAGAGAGAACACGGTGATTCAACCTCTTGTGCAATGTGGGATTTCCCACAACACGAGGCATCTAGCACTTGTGCCTTAGGCAGACGTTGGCTTAGGCGATGCCCTGAGTGATCGGTGCCCCCTCCCCTGCCAGACTGCACAGGGGAGAAAAGTGGAGAAGCCAGAGAATGGACAAGAGAGCTTCAAGACCTGCCCTTCCGTCAACTGCAGGGCAAGGAAGAGTGAGCGCCCCATGAGTGAGGCAGACACCACAGAGGGTAAGCGGGACAGTGATGACATCCCGTGTTTGCCCCAGTATTTTCTTCTCCCCCGGCACCTGGAGGGGCTGCATTTCCCAGCCTTCCTTGAAGTTAGATTAGGACCTTGTAAGTCCTCCCCAATAGGCATGTGAGCAGAACTTTCTACTTCTAATTATAGGCAAGTCATTCAGTCATATCCAACCCTTTGGGACCCCATGGACTATACACGGAATTCTCCAGGCCAGAATACTGGAATGGGTAGCCGTTCCCTTCTCCAGGGGAATCTTCCCAACCCAGGGATCAAATACAGGTCTCCTACATTGCAGGCGGATTCTTTACCAGCTGAGCCACAAGGGAGGCCCAACAATACTGGAATTGCATGTACTAGGAACAGAAGGAAGGAACCTATCCCTTCTCCAGCAGATCTTCCCAACCCAGGAATCAAACTGGGGTCTCCTGCATTGCAGGCAGATTCTTTCCCAGTTGAGCTATAGGGAAGCCCAGTTATAGGCAAGAGTGAGACAATTCAACATACCAAACCCAATGAACTGGACACTTAAAATGGATGAATTGTGTGACATGTTAATATACTCTTTTAAAAGATCTTACCAGGAGGAAAAAAAAAGTGGGTATGAATCTTAAGCTCTCTTTCCTGAACTCAGAGTTGGAAGTGAAGAACTACAGGATGAGGGGTTGCACAATGGAAGCAACTGGGCTTTGATTCACTACTGGAGAAGAGTCAGCATGGGGAGCCACACTAGACTGTTACATGAATGTGTTAAGACACTGAGATTGTACTTGTTATTATAGTGAAACTTGGGCTACCCTCATTAATGCAAAGGTAGCTTACGCTTTCTTGGTTAGTATCATACTAAAGGTAAATATCTCCAACAGACACTCATTTCTCACCCATCCCTCTATCCTACCCCAAGCCTCAGACGACTGAAAGTAGTCCATGCACCACTTCCTCCTTCCATCAACTCTAGTCCCAACAGAGACTGAAAGAGCAGGGGAATTTTTTAGTCCAGTTTGGGATTGGAGTTTAAACCTGAAAAAGACCCAAAAACCATGGAATTTAACCAAAATGTAGGATTTTGACAAAGTGTAATTCTAAAACAGCAGTTATGAAAAATAAAACCATTTATTGTTAAAGACACCTCAATAAATCTATTTCCCTTAGCATCTCGGTCTCTGCCTTGTGCTAAATCTTGGCTCTAGGTATCTTTCTTTTAGACAATGTAAGTTTACTGTCAACAAAAAGCATGGTTGCAAAATAGTACAACAGGTCCCTAGACTCACATATGTTACTAGATAGTGACAATTTGGATTTTTTAAAATATACTTCTCCTAGATCTCAATAAAGGAGTTTCTTTGTTTTGTCAATATCTTCCCATTCACTTTTGGATAGAAAATGTTTAAATATGTCTAAAGAATCTAACAATCTTAGCTAGATATGAACATTAAGAATGGGTCACAATTTAATGAACATTAGCAGATATCTCTGTCAAAGAATCAGCCCACCATTAGAAATGTTTTCCCCTGAAGCTTTCCAAATAACACACGTGCATATATTTGGCTATCAGCAAAATATGGATTATGAGAGCTCATGGTTATTTCCCATAGTGACAAATGACATGGCCTTCCAGTAGACAGCCAGAATGCTGCCCAGGTCCTGGCTGAAACGTCACAGTTCTGGAAAGAAAAGTACATGCAATAACACACGAGCCTGTCCACCCAAAGCAGCAGCTTGAGACCAGGCTATGCCCTTAAAAGTCAATGACTATAAAACCAGACTGACATACGCAAAGCTGACTCCCAGCTTCACACACATCTGTTTAAAATTCAAACAGCTTGTGCAAACCATGGATTGGTATTCCAATAAAACTGTAAGGGACTGTATTCATTTAAAAAGGAAATGAACGTATGTGCCCATGGTTCGACATTTCCTGGGGAGAGCTGACAGGCCTGCTCAGACTGAGGTGCCTGTAAGCCTAGTAGAACAAACAAGG
Source organism: Cervus canadensis (assembly GCF_019320065.1). Taxonomy (NCBI): domain Eukaryota; kingdom Metazoa; phylum Chordata; class Mammalia; order Artiodactyla; family Cervidae; genus Cervus; species Cervus canadensis. Next base: position 15,032,638 of record NC_057390.1, on the reverse strand, counting down.
TGTGCGAGCAGAAATCAGCCAGCTTTTGACAAGAAATCACCAGCATCCTCAGGCCCACGAAACACCAAGGTTGCATATCCCCAGCAACTTCACAAAGCTCCTGAAACTTGAAAACACGGGTTCTGGAACCCAAGAGTAGCCCCAAAGGCAAGTGAACCATCACAAACAAAACCTAGCCCTGAGGCAATGCTGATATATTGACAAGTACATCTAGACAAGTCTCCATTTCAGCAATGGCAGGACCACCTTGGTTGGGATGAAGGCTACCTGCTTTCATGGCACTTTCTCTGCCTTAACTCACTGAACTTCACAGTAAGACAGACCATGCTCATCTTCTGAGTTGAAGAAACTTCATAACTTGCTCAGTGTTAGTCACTCAGTCATATCCGACTTTTTGCAATTTCATGGACTTTAACCCACCAGGCTCCTCTGTCCATGGAATTCTCCAGGCACGAATACTGGAGTGGGTTGCCATTCTCTTCTCCAGGGGAACTTCCCAACCCAGGGATCAAACCTGGGTCTTCCGCATGGTAGGCAGATTCTTTACCATCTGAGCCACCAGGGAAGCCCCAGTCTATAAAGCTAGGATGAGGCAAAGAAGAGCCCTGACCCCAAATGTTCTAAGTCCAGGGCTTCTTCCCTAGACCAACACTCTCCTACTCCACTTTTAGGACATTCAGGTGACAATACAGATTCAGAGATGAGTTTCCCTGGTGACTCAGATGGTAAAGAATCTGCTTGCAGTGCAAGAGACCCAGGTTAGATTCCTGGGTCGGGAAGATCCCCTGGAAAAGGGAACGGCTACCCACTCCAGCATTCTTGCCTGAAGAATTCCATGGACAGAGGAGCCTGGTTGGCTACAGTCCACGGGGTCACTTTCACACATGGAATAACTTCTATTCTCTGAGTGGCTGCCAAAAAGTAAGTAGTAGCACCTTGGTCTCTCTCTGTCTGGAAAAAATTGATTCCAGAAAGAATACACAATTCACCTATATGCTGGCTATCAAAACATGTCAGTTAACAATTACATATTCTTTAAAATATAGGACTCCAACTATTTTTTTTTAATGAAGGTAGTAGAGGATCCTGAAGCCAGTCAGACATATAAACCATGAGATTAGATGATCTCCACTTTCAGCTTCACGGTAAGGTTCCTGACTGCGTTTGTTTTAAAGCTGCACTATCTCTGCCAAACATACTTGAAATGAGGCTAGTTCAAACTGGATGAAAGTGTAAAACTACACACTGGTTTTCAAGACTTAGCATAGAACCACCAGTATACGATCTCATTCTCTATTGACATGAAATAAGGTTTTCGACATACGGGGTCACACAAAGTATATTGAACAATTTCATCTTTTTACTTTTTAATATGGCTACTAGGAAACTCAAACTTACATACGTGGCTTGCATCCATATTACTACTGGACAGTGCTGTGGTGAAGGCAGAGGTCAGGATCAAAACTGTGGCTGCCCGAGATGGGGCAACAAGCCACGTGGAACCTCTGCAAGGCTTGCCCTCCGTCCCTCCCAGCTGCCTGCCAGAGCCTCATCAGCAGGGCACAGTCTCGCCTCCTGAAGGAGGCACTCCTGTGAAAGCCCTCCCCGCTCGTCCACGGCCCAGCCCACACCTGCCAGACTCTCAGACGAGCAGGGGCCCCACTCCATCTGTGGGCGCGGCCGTCTCTTCTTCCCCTTCCCCTCTCTGGTCACTGCTGCCACCTTTCCAAGCGCAGGAAAAGACCAAGGATGTTTCAGGGATTTCCAGTCTCTCCAGACCAGGATGATTTTGTAAGAAGTTCCCAGCACATTTCCTTCTGTACATCAATGGCCTCCCACTTTTATGATCATATACCACATGAGAAATAGCTTAGTCCAACCCCCAATATGTGGTTATTTATAAATTACACACATGTTCTACTGCATTAATATGTATATTATACAAACAAATTTGGAAGCTGAGATAAAGATGAAATAAAGAATTTTAAAAATAATTTTACTGCATTTATCTTTTTTTGTTCTCACTAAAAACACTTCAGTGAATATAACATACCATCTGTTTGATTTGTTTTTTTTAAATCTTGGTTTAACACTTTTTGATGAAGCAGCTCAAAGGTCTAAATTCAGTGTATTTCAATATTTAGCTTCAAGGTCTTTATCTATTTAGCTAAAATAGATACCTGACAAAGAGAGATACAGAAAGAAATGTGCTTACAAAGTCCTCCTGTTTCAATCTCATATGCTAATTACTCAGTCTTGGGGGAAAAAAAACACTACAATTAGTAACTTTCTTTTTTCCCTCAGTCACATCATCTTGCAAACTAATTGGATGTTTTAATTCAGTTTGAAAATCTTTGTTTGAAAGATTTGAGTTTGTTTCCAAGATTTAAGTACGCAGATATGAGTTTTATACATAAACACTACTGTTTTCCAATGAAAATCACGTAACAATGGAAATACTTCTACATACTTATTTTACAAATCTTCTTTCCACTATTAAGTATTTACAGGGCAATAATACCATAGCCATACACTGCATAAAAGGCCAGATATTGTGAAATGCCTGTCTCTGCAAGAAAAATTCTTAATCCACATTCAACAACTCTCCTTTAAGCAATTTGCTACAGTTACTATCTGTAGTACAAAAGATTATGAGGATCACTCCTCATATGTCATTATGAAGTATGTAATATCTTTTGGCCATTTAAAATGGTATAACTTGTAAATCTTTACAATTGGGTAGAGTTAAACTTCTATCAACAAAGAGAGCTCCCATGTTGACAGAGTACACTCTTCCCTTAAAATGCTGAGGCTGTACACCCTACATTCTCGATTTTCGATCAATGAAGGCACCAGAGTCAGTCTATATACTGACTGACCATCAGTAAAGTTTAATTCCTATTTTGAGAGAGAAGTATGTATAAGTGAAAAGTCTTACATCCTGCATCCTAGTGGAAAGTCTTACACCGGTCCAGAGTACAAGCATCTCATTTTGGAAAGAGCTGCTGTAGACAGCAACGTGCCAGGCCAACATCTGACTGTTGCAACCACTTATAACCCATCCTGTTTTCCTTTCCTCGAAGCCAACAACACTGCTCACCCCCCGGGAGAAATCTGGAGCTCCTGAACTGCACTCCCAGAATCCCATCATGGATCTAGTTCTGTCTTTCCTGCCAGTCCTTAGTCGCACACGGAGGAATAGTTTCCATTATGGTCACACACTTTCTTGAAGAAATGGTCTCGGTCTCTTTCTACCAATTACGGTCACACACCTCCTTGTACTGAATGAATGGTCTTAGTCTCCTCCCACCAAGGCATCTCGTTACCTGAAATCCTTAGCTTCCAAACTCCTGATGGCTTTTTGTTATTTTCACAGCCAACCTCTAGAATACACCACTCCAACATGGCACCAGGTAACCACACTACGGCTCTTACCTTGTTTATCCCACATAGTTTAAGTTTTTTCCTTAACAGCTATTTAATAAGATGTCCAAAGCACTTTTCCTTCTGAACATTTAAAAAGATCTTCTACAAAACAGGTATAAATCTGTACTGAGTCAGATCATCGGACTCTAACCCTCTTTCTGTCTCTACAATACATATGGCCCCTCCCCACCAAGGTTGTCCCAAAATACCATTTCACGTATGCTGTATTCTCATCCTCACTTGTATATAATTCCCTTAATAGAAATACGCCATGTGAAATAGTCTCAGGCCATTTTCTCCTCAAATTCCCTCCCCTTAGCAAGTGCTTACACATTTTCTTCGAACTAAAATGCCACTTCCTCCACTTTCCACCTCCTGGCTACTACCCATCCATCCACAGCTAAAACCTGCCACACAGTCAAAACCACTCTCCTTCCAACACTCTTCATCAGGCTCTGTGTTCTGCTTGTGGACCCCATGTCTTCTCAAAAAGACTGCACTGTACACTGTTTTGTTATCTCCAATAAATAGCATGCGCGTGCGTGTGTGCATGCTCAGTCATGTCTGACTCTTTGCGACCCCATGGAGACTGCACCCTGCCAGGCTCCTCTGTCCATGGGATTTTCCCAGCAAGAAGACTGGAAAGCGTTGCCATTTCCTCCTCCAGGGGATCTTCCCGAACCAGGGATCGAACCCACATCTCCTGTGTCTCCTGCATTTGTAGGCAGATCTTCTACCTCTGAGCCACCAGGGAAGCCCGTAACATATTATCACAGTACAGAACATAAACCAGGCTCAGCCCGTAGGTTGGGTTAATCCTTATTAAACACAAAAATATAGTTTTTGTAATCGTAGCTATATAATCAAGAACACACATTATCTGGGGTACTTCTTTCATTAAGTTAAAAAGCATTTTCTTGGCCAATTATTAATTGTGTTGGGAAGAGAATCAAAGCTGCCTCTACGAGAGCTGAAAAGACTCCTGGCTCAGTCCCACTACTTGAATGTACACCTAATTTCATCCGACGCAGGACTTCCTGCCATAATGTTTTCAAGCTGAGACATGGAACGTTTGCTGTGCCATCGCTACATGAAATTTGCCAAGCACGCCCTCTAGGGCAGTGTTTCACAGCCATTTGGGGATTAGAGGGCTCTTTGAGGCTGAGGAAAGCAATGTAACGATCCCCATAAAAATACTCATATACAAAATTGTGTGACAGTGCTAAGAGAAGGGGGGTCAGACATCCCAAAGGCCTCGAATCCCAGTCAAAGTAGAAAAAGAAGCCTGGGTGGTTTTCCCAGCATCAAACAACCTGCAAGTCAGCCAAAAGGGAGCGTTTTATCATTGTACAGACTCCTTCCCAGAAGTTTTTACATAAGTCAAATAATAAACTGATATTTTTAAAGGAAAAACAACTACCAGTATAGCTGTTGAAACTACATACATCTTGTCAATATCGAGGCATAGATTAAGGCATTCTTACCCTTCTTAGAAGTATTTGATATCTGCTTAGATGACTCGAGGGTTACAAAACTAATTTGATGTCACTGCCCAGTGATACGGACCTCCCACTGGTCTTGCCTCATCCAGTTCCCGGCTGAAAAGAATAAGCATCTCACAGCCTCCCTGCATTTCTTCTTCTTGTTGTGCAATTGCTTTTATCATCAGAGTAAACCATCCTTTGGTATTTCTAACCCTCCCAGTTTCCACTGGCAACTGAACAAATCCGTTTTCCTTTTTAGACTGAACATCAAAGTCCCTCCTGTGCTTTCTGGCTTCTCTCTCTCCTCCTTTTCTCTGTCCTCCTGCTTCAAAACCACACTAAGCCATGTCAAATCTCATCACCACTCATGCTCCACTCAGGATCAAAGTCCTTTTCAGTTTTCCTTGGCAATCACTCCTAGACCATCTTCTCTGAAATACTTTATCAATTGTTTACATCAAAAGGCAATGAAAACCTTACTGACTAATGCTTGAAAGGGAAGTTCTCTTTAAGATCAGTCATATCAATAATAAGAAAGTCAATAGCCCAATTAAAAACATGGGTGAATGATCCAAACATTTCAAAGAAGATACATGGATGGCAAGTAAGCATATGAAAAAATGCTCAACATTTTTAATCTTTAGTAAAATTCACATTAAAGCCACAATGAGAAACCACTATACACCTACTTGAAAGGCACAAAGAAATACCAACACTACCAAGTGCTGGTGAAAATGTGAATTTACTGGAACTCACACTGCTGTTAGCAAAACAAAACAGTAGAGTCACTGGAAAATATTCTGTCAGCTTCTGATAAAACTAAACATCCACTCATCAAATGACCTCATCCAGTTCACCTATCCCTGGTGGCACATATGGTAAAGAATCTGCCTGAGATGCAGGAGACCTGGGTTCGATCCCTAGGTTGGGAATATCCCCTGGAGAAGGAAATGGCAATTCACTCCAATAGTGTTTTAGCCTTGAGAATCCCATGGACAGAGGAGTCTGGTTAGTTAATTCCATAGACAGAGGAGCCTAGAGGGCTACAATCCATGGAGTCCCAAGGAGTTGGAGCAACTAACACTTTCACTTATTCAAGAAGATACAAATAGATGTGTCTGGTATAAATTTCCTTCATTGTATTTATCACAGGGCTCTAGAATTATTTCTAGATACTTTTATTTGTGTGTGTGTGTGTGTGTGTGTGTATAGGTGGCACTCCATATCTGATGGTTCCACAACTATGGTTTCAACCAACCATGGATGGATCAGCAGAGAGCTGACTGTACTATATCATTTTACATAAGGGACTTGAACATCACGGATTTTGGTATCCATGGGGGTCTTGGAACCAATACCCCAGAGATGGAGCGATGACTGTATACATACATGCCTTATAGTAAACGGTGAGTCCTTTAAGGGTAACTATCCTGTCCTATATATCTTTTTATCCTTTGCTTATGTCTTAACACAAAGCTTGGCATCTGAGCATTCACTGAGGCTGAATAAGTAAAAGCATGAATGATATTTACCATGTGCTCCATTCCAGACAAGGCACTGGGAATACAGACCATGGAAGACATGTGGTCTCTGTCTTTAGAAACCCATCCAGCTAGAGAAACAGGCTTGACCAGAGAAAATGGTGAACACCACACTGCAGATGACTGGCCACCAGCTATGTTAAGTGACACGGTCATAAACAGCTCTCCGTCACTGGTTGCAGTCAGACAGGCTTGGGTTCAAGGTCTGATTCTGGCTTACAAGCTGTCACTTTGGCATGTTACTTGATGCTTCTGTAACCAATTTCCCTAATATATGAAAAGAGCAGGTTGATGATGGGGTTGTTGAAAGGCAGTCTGACAGTCAGCTGGTAGGTATCAGTACAATGCTACCACAGTAAAACTGATGAAATTCTTCCAAAGCAGATGGCAAATAGGTGCAGTTTTGAGCCTCCCAAGTGCTGTTCCCCACCAGGAACCTTCCTCAAAACCTCCCTACAATTCACCACCAAAAGAATAACCTCCAGGACAGCAGGTAACCTTGGGGACCCTGTCTGCCCACACCACAGCGGGCTGTTCTAACTGCTCCATGCCTGTGTTGTAGAGCAGTGATGTGAACATCACCCGTTAGGAGATCATGCATGCAAAACACCAGATGAGGAGTAGACACTGTTCTCAATAAATGCTGGCGATTGTGAAAGTCCAAGGGAGGCTCTTCCAAATTGAATCATACCTGACAATTCAAGAGGGATTCGACAGGGAGACGAAGAGATCACAAAAGCAAAGCAGAAAAAGATTATGAGGGATGGGAGTGGGATGAGAAAGAGGTAACAGTGAGCAGACTGTGCCAGGAGGAGAGGGGGACATGGACTGGAAAGCAATGAAAAGTAAGGCTGAGCAAAGGTAGATGGGACCATATTATGGGAAGACTCTGAAATGGGTTTAGGTTTGATGGAGTGGGAAATTGTACATCACTCTTCTTTCAACTGTGAAAGCACCTGCAGCAAAACCTCTCCCATTACCTTTATCACAATGATATACTATTCTCTGTATGCACACATGCCTGCCACTGAACTCGGAGCTCCCTAACTGCAAGGAAGGGACTCTGCGCGTCACCATGTTGGGAGAAGGTCTCTCTGGAAATGAAGTCCACACAATGCCTACTGCTCCAAGCACCTGGGTGCACACCTCTCCTCAGATCCCCTGTCAATTCCCTCTGCCAGGCCTTCTTCCCCTGCCTGCAGATCCTCACTGACACAGATTATTATCTCCTTTTAATAAGTACTCATGATCACAAAGCCAAAGCTTATCAAGTAACCCTTGCTCGTTTTCTTCCACATCAGGAGATGAAGCCTCTACGAGTGTTTGTCCCGCGTTACCCACCACACTACCTGTAGCTACATCTGGCTCTTGTCAGCCACTCCCAGTCTCCAAAACTGGCCCAATCAGATCTGATAGTGCCTCGATTCCTAGCCTACACTTCAAGATTCTACACCTAGCCTCCCTCCTCATTCTGTGTTCAGACCCAACCTAAGTCACACATAGAACCAAGCTTTCATGCTTAAAATCTCATCTTTAAGCAATCACTATTGGCCTTTCATCGACCCAGGATCTGCCTTTTCAAACCTTTAACCCCCACATTTGACAAAAACATACTAAACTGATGGTTATCAAATTTCAACTAAGATTCCTGAAACAAAAATAATTTGGGGCCAAAAAAAAAGTGGGGGAGGATTTAATTCACTTCCTCAATTTAATTGCCTGTGATTATAATTATTATAGCCCCCCACAAGTGTAACATGCAATTTCTCAATGATTTACACAAGCCTGAGATTAGAAATGGTCAGCCAAAAATATACTGGATCTCAATTTTGGCTAGAAAAGACGTATTACTTGGTGTCCTGGTATATTCAGCCATGCCCTCAGGCTGCCAAGCTACAGGTGGTCATTGCAAGGGATGAGTCTAAAACATCACTAAAGCTTGTGAATTTAGATTCAAGAAGTAGTGAATTAGACGCAAGAAGCAGCTAAACTAGTATAGTACTATTTTCATTTATAGCTCTACAGCCATACTAATTCAGAAGTAGTTAATGTATATCTGCAGAAGGGAATGGCAGTAACATACACACCCATGGGGCTTCTTCCACTCTCTTGTAAGGGCAGTTATGTTTTTTCTCCTGTCAGATGCCATTGGAATAGAAGCAACAACTATGTGTCTGCCCTTTTCCTACTCCAAAATTATAAGCCCTCTCCTCCTCCTCCCTGTTTAATAATAAACAGCACTTCAGTTTTCTCTCATCAAACCTGAAATTTCGAGAGGAGTGGGATTATAACACACAAAGGCCAATTTAACCTCTGAATACACTCATCAGGACTCTAAAAGTACATGTCTGTGAGTGCTTAAAAAACGCCCAGATGAAACTATCGAGCAAAATGAAGCAGCAGGAGACAAGGGCCAACTACTAGGCAGGAGACAAAAAGACAAAGGGCAGGCACAGCCCAGAGCGCAGGTGTCCCGTCAGGGTGCCAAGCGGCTGACGCGGGAAAGCGCCCCCGAGGAGCCTGCAGGCCCCTCAGGATCATCAGCTGCTTGGCTGGATGAGTCCCCCCGCCCACACACGAAAGAGGGGGTTTTCATAAGACTCCTCATGCCATAAATGACAAGAATGCACGGATCTCTCCAAAGACCTAGAGTATAATTATTCAACTGAGATGAGCTGCTTGCAGCACAGGGAACTTCAGGTTTATCCACCAAATATTAGGTTTCTGATTTCTCAGAACATAAGCTCTTTAAAATAAATTAACTCAGATTGCTACTTCGGGCAGAACAGAGGGTCAGATGTCGACAGGAAATCTGCCAGTAAGTATTGGACAAGTAAAACTGCTGGACAAAATACCCAACTATGGCTGAGCTGGCAACGGATTACGGGAAACTCGGAGAGGCCAGACACCACCTGAGCGCGTGAATCCAGGGAAATGAGTTGGCACCACAAGGGGTATTTGCCCTGAAGGGATATCTGCCATTTCTGGATGCCTAGATTACAGGTTGTAACATGCTGCGTGGGGCACAGGGACAAACCCACGAGCCAGACGAGGTAAGAGGTCCCACGCCACACCACACAGCAACACTTCAGTAGGTGACCCCAGAAAACCACCTGACAGACTGTGCAGACACGCGCCTGGGTCAGCTTGGGCTCTGGGTAAACATGAAGTTACAGTAACAAAAATAATCTGGGGGATTTCTAATTATAAATCCGCCTTTAGGCAGTTTCAGCAGCCAAATTAAAAAACACCTGAAAAAAGGAAGAAAGAAAAACACCTGAGTGACCAGAACAATGGCAACTCAAATTTAAAGGTAGGCCGGGATTATTAGTACCCTCAGAAACTGGTTAAAAGCAAATACAAAGGCCTCTGTAGGAATGTATCTTAAAAACTGGATCTGAAGGAATTCTAGAAACAAAATTCTGGTGAACATTTACTCACAGTCTGAAAGCACACAATGTACAAGGCCATCGGTCACAATCAGAGCAAAAATCAGACTGCAGCCTCAGTCCAGTAGCAACTGCATGTTATTATGCTCTGTATCTTACGAGTCCAGTCTATCGAACACGTGTAAATAATGATGACACTGAAATTACGACTAATTGATAAAAGACTTAAAGACCAGGGAGAGATGAAAAAAAATCAAAACAGAACTTTGAGATATAAAAATATGTAATATTTGAAAAGGGTAACCCCAAAAATGACAGCAGGTATGGTAGAACTCAATAGAGAATTAGTAAACTACCCCCATGTGCAACACAGAGAGACAAGGAGCATATGACAGAGAAATTGAGAGAAAGTTTAACAGTTGTCTAACCACACTTACAAGAATCCCTTGGACAGAGGAGCCTGGTGGGCTGCGGTCCATGGGGTCGCACAGAGTTGGACACGACTGAAGTGACTTAGCATGCATGCATGCATGCATTGGAGAAGGAAATGGCAACCCACTCCAGTGTTCTTGCCTGGAGAATCCCAGGGACAGAGGAGCCTGGTGGGCTGCCCTCTGTGGGGTCGCACAGAGTCGGACACGACTGAAGCGACTTAGCAGCAGCAGCAGCAACCATACTTACATAAAATGAGTACTGGAGAGAGGCAACAAAGAAAAAAAAATGACGAAGAAGCTTCCAAAAGGCAAGAACATGAGTCCTCCCATTCCAGTAAATCCCAAGCAAGATAAATTTTTAAGATCCAAGAAGAAAAGAGAGATTACCTATTAAGGAACCGGAACCAAAAAAAAAAAAAGGAACAGGAACCAAGCCAATCATCAGCTGATTTATCAACAATCAGCATGGGAAGTCAGAAGACTATGGAACAAAGCCTTTCAAATGCTTACCAAAACATTAGTTATCAAACTACAACTGCGCACCCAGGAAAAAAAAAATTCAATGAACTCAAGACCCTCACCACCAGATTTTCTGGAAGTGGCACTTAAAGAAAAAATTATCCCAAAGAGACTGTCTAAAATGCAAGTAGTAATGATGAACAACAAAAACAAAAAAGGGTCAATATGTGGGAAGATCTAAATAAGCATGAAGGAATTATATAATATTTAATTTATAGAATTAAAGTTTTTTTTCATTGAAATGTTGAAAAATAACAGCCCAGACCTCTGGAGGGAGTGATCCAAATGTAAGCATCCTACAGCCTTATGCTATTTTGGTTGGAGATAAAAATACTGAATACCTTTTGCCTTTGTTAACTTAAATACACATGTTATTTGGGGCTAATCACTAAGAACAGCAAAGAAGTATATCATCGAAGGCACTTTGTGAGGAGGGAGGAAAGAACAGCAGAAAAGAAACTAAATCTAAAAAGTAGAACAAAAAAAAAAAATCAAGTACAAATAAAACAAAATGTCAATTAAACACTAGATCATCCTACATGGAAAATACCTAGATAGTTTTATAAATGAGTCCTACCAAACATCCAGTCTTACACAAAATTTTCTCAAGAAGGGAGAGAAGGAATACCCCGCCATCTCATTCTATTATGCTAACATCACCTTAACACCAAAATCATAACAAAACAGTATGAGAAAACACCAGTCTCACGCACAAATACAAACTGAAAGATTAAAAAAGACATCATGGCCAAGTGACGATTATTATATGAATGCAAGTTTGTTCCAACATTAGCAAATATTTTAATATAACTCCCCACATTAAAGATAAAAGGAAACCATATGATCAAATCATATGATCCAATTCAATATATGTAGAAGATACTTTTGGCATTCAAGCAATAGAGGAGATCTCCTTTAACGTGATAAAGTGAAAGTGAAGTCGCTCAGTTGTGTCGGACTCTGTGGCCCTTTGGACTGTAGCCTACCAGGTTCCTCCGTCCATGGTATTTTTCAGGCAAGAGTACTGGAGTGGGCTGCCATTTCCTTCTCCAGGGGATCTTCCTGACCCAGGAATCAAACCCGGGTCTCCTGCATTGTAGGCAGACGCTTTACCGTCTGAGCCACCAGGAAAGTCAACTTGATGAAGGCTAACTACAAAACACCTACAGCAAATGTGGTGCTCAGTGATTAAAGGCAAAACTCTTCTCAAAATAAGGAACCAAACTTACTAATATTAATCTGCCTCACAATGAGCTGGGGACCCCAGGCAATGCAGAAAGTCACAAAACTTACAGATATGAAGGTTAGAAAAACAATGTCTCCCCACAATATAATTTTCCATAGAAAACCTAAAAGAATTAGACAACTTACTGGAATTAATAAGTGAGTTGAGTAGTTTCAGTGTACAAAAAACATGCAACCTCATTTTTTTTTATGAACGCATGTTTGAAAATGAAATTTCAGGGACAATTCTACTACTAAAGCAACCAGAAATATAAGGCCAATAGGTCTCACAAAAGATCCACAAGAACTTCATGAAGACAGTTATAAAAATGTATTAAGACATGAAAGACCTAAATAAATAGAGGGACATACTTAGGGACAAGAAGAGTCAGTATCAAAAAGATGTATATTCATCTCAAAATTATATACTGATTCAAAGGAATAATCAAAATTCCATGCAGATTTTTTTTAAAGGTGTGATAAGTTGATTCTGTAATTATATGGAACTGTAGCTGAAAAAAAAAAACAGAGGAATCACCTACCAAGATCTACTGTATTAATACAATTACAGTTCTTAAGGTATTGACTCCAGGATAGAAACCATCATTAACAGGATAGAAAATCCAGAAACAGACTTACATATATTTAGAAATCTGCATATGACAAATACAGTACCACAGTTCAAGGGTAGGGGGTGGAAGTGGAGTTTATCAAAAAACAGCACTGAGCCAGAAAGTCACCAATATGGAGAATATATAAAATCACACCATACTCAAAAAATCAATTCCAGGTGTACGAGACAAATGTGAATGGAAGAGCTTTTAGAAAAGAAAACAATCTGAGGGCAATGAGATAGAGGAGGATTTCTTAAACAAGATAACAATTTATAAAAGAAGACATTGATCAATTTACTCCATATGAGTGGTTTTAAACTCTTGTGATGAGCTTATCTGTAAAAAGAAAAAAGTCATTTCATATAATAGAGTATGTGAAAAAATTGTCTAAAACAAAAAGCTTTGTGAAACAAAACTTACTATTAAAAACAAGTGGAATACTTGGATGTTTTCTTATTTCATTCAATAAAAACTTAATATTTGACAGAAGACTCATACAAAAGAGCCCTTAACTCAACTGTTGGAAGCAACCCAAATGCCCATCACCAGGAGAATGGATATAAAAACTGAGGTATATTCACATAGTGGAATTATATAAGAAGGAAAAATAAATGAATCCCAACTATGAAGCATCAGGGTAATCAGGGGCTCTCAAAGCGCTGTCCCGAGGCCAACGGCATCAGCATCACCTTCAAGGTTGTTAACTAGGCAAACTCTCCTCCCTAGATCTGCTGACTTACCCTGCAATGGGGCCCAGCAAGCCATGGCTTTAAAAGGCCTCCTGGTGAATCTGATAGACTCCAGTTTGAGACCCAACTGCTACAAAGGACAGAAAAGCTACTCTCAGAAGAAGACAAACAACATAACTTATTTTAAAATTAAAAAAAATTGCTACTGAAGTAACAATGTTCAGAAGTACCAAAATACAAGGTAAAGCTATAAGGAGAAGTAGAGACTGACTCATACAAATTACTTTGTTGGAGGGAGAGGATAAGGGGATGAGAGGGCCACATGGAGTGCCTCTAAGACAAGGTAGTGTTTTACCCAGTTAGACAGTGGGCATAAGCATTTTGCTTTTTCATTATCCTTTATAAACTCTTCTAATGAACTATATTTTGTAAATATGATTTGTAACATATAAAAATGCAGGGCTGGAGTAGGAAAAAGGTTAAGAACAATTACGAACATACAATATAGCCCATATGAATTCAATTCTAATAAAAGGTCTAGAAAACAATTTAAGTACCTAGCAGGTGTTGAATATTTATAGACTATTAAATGTTTACAGTGATTCGTATGCTTCTTCATTCTATTCTCCCCAATTTTTCCATAATGCAAAAAACGATCCAAGAAGAAATATTTTTATAGAAAGTATAAACAAACAGTCTATAATTTGGTGCCCACTTCACCATCACTCCCATCTTGAAGCTTAATCTTTTTTCCAGACTTGAAATTCAAATCTTAACTAAACACACAGTATAGCCTAAGGGAAGACATGGGTTTTCAATTCTGGTTTCAAAATGTATTTTTCTCCAATTTTCCAAAAACACTTCCATGGAATGCTGTTCAGTTCTGTTTAATTACTTTTCACACCTAGGTATCAAGAGGTACCTAGCCAGTAAGAAGTGATTTTTTAAAGTGAAAGCAAAAAAAAAAAAAAAGAAAAACCAAAAGGTTATCTATGTAAGATTTAGTATTAAGTAAAACAAAAAACCATACAAACAAAACGTGTAAATCATACAGGGACTACCCTAAGAAACTCATTTGTTTCTAATTCATTTTCTCCATTAGCAATATGCTTTTAAAAATCACGAGAGAATAAAGCATCACTCATATAAATTAATTCTTATCCATCTGCAACATGGGACTCAGAAGGCTGGCTTTAACATCCAAAGAAAGGCAATTATGCACGATGAGCGAAGGAGGTGGTTCAAGGTCACACTGCCAAGAAATGACATATTCCAGTGGATTCAAACCACCCTCTTCAAATTTTGGCATCCTTTGGTGTAAAAATAAAACCAAAGTTCATTGAAAAGCAAAGCTTGCCACCTGCTGCCCAATGGCAAAATCATAAAAGTTCAACTTATGTTCATATGTTTGACTTGAACCCTTTTATGAACTGATTGGTATGGATATTTGTGTTTTCTGTATTCATTAACTCATACCAGTCTTTTTTTTTTTTCTAAAAGAATGTCAGCCCCAGTTTTTAACCAAATGCTATTTCAAACCCTCTACAAAAATCAGCTACAACCGGTGCACCTAAAACAAAAGGAAAAAAAAAACAACTTCCAAACTATCATACATGTTGTGTATATAATAAATCGACCAAACTGCAGTTGTGTTTATTATAGTATCCAGACCAGGGAAGAATTCCTTTGAAAACGTGCCAGCATTGTCCCAGGCTTCCATGGCCTGTCATCATTCTAGAGAATATGGAATACTAAATCCATTTTCTGATCCACGCAGACTTTATAAACCAAACATTAACAGTTTAACTGCAGTGTATATACATTTATATGATAAAGTTTTAAGTAGCAACCCCACTAACCAAAAAGAAAAAACTCACCTCCAAGATTTCACCCGTGCTTTGTCAGTGCTAAACATTCAAACTCCTAAGTATCTTCATTATGTTAATTTCAACAAGCATTTCATAGGTTAAAATACTCCCAATATTTTTTCATTTGAATTCATTCTAAGAAAACCTGAGAAGTAAAACCATTTAGCCTTTTTCCCCTTAAACAAAGACAACAAACCTACCAATTCTGCCTCATCCTTCAAACTCCATAGATTTGTCTATCCAGGCCTCTCCTCCCATAAAGAAAAAAACAAGACAGATACAAAGCACTCTTAGGAAGAAAGTGGACCTTTGAATTTATAGGTTAAACACCATCTGAGAGAAAAAAGAGATGTCCTGAAAATTCATCACAAGTCAGACCAAGAGAGACAGAGTGTAAGGACCCCGCCATATACGTGCCTTGCACCCAGAAAGCCAGGCAGGCGCTGGGGCTCCTGGGAGCTTTACAAGCAGTCTCATCACACCACATGGATAACTCCTGAGGCCCCTTTGAAATACAACTTTAAAGGCTTCTGCCTGTGAAACTAGTCCATATGCAAAATAATTAAAGTTTTTTAGTTGTCTGGAAACTGCTTTAAAGCAGTCAATAAAAAATAATTCATTTTCAAGATAGATGGCACCATAATGTTACACAATTTTCCAGTGTGCATTTTTTCCCTAAACACTAGAGGCAGTGTCTCCATACAAAAGGAAGCCAGGCCAGCTGAAGCCAGTCAGCATTCAGATTCTGCTCTTCCTGGGAAATCTCCCACATATAAAATGCCCCCCTTCTTTTCTGTGGTTGGCTTACCCTTCAAAAACTCTACAGAAGCTATTAACTCATGCACTATCCTTGCTCAAAGCCTCTAATCAGGCAAAAATCTCCTTTCTCATTCTCATTTAATTGCCCACACCTGCAGTGGTTTGAGATTGAAAGGCTAGATAGGGGTTAGTTACATCTTCCCACAGTACTGAAGACAAGTCAGAAGGGTGCCTGGGATGATGTAACAGAAAGCTAATCAGCTAATTAACCAATTTCAGGCCTCTAACACCAGAACTGGACTTTGGTGGTACAGGTCAAATATTTGATTTATTATCAGTAGAGGGAATTGCATTATAGATGTTTTGTCCTATAAAAACATAACTCTTTACTAAAGACAAATAAAATTTTAACTTCTCATCCTAGAAATACTAGAAAGAGAGGAGAAAAACATAACAGATATAGATTATTCACTGAAATTAAAAAATTGTTTAGCCACTAGCATGGTACCTGGCACATAGTAAGTACTCAATAAATATTTGAGATTCAAAGTCACAAACCGTTCCCTTTGGTTTCTTGCTAAAGAATTCCTAATGGGTTGATCAAATCTTTACTTTGTAAAAGATCATCCTTAATTGATTTGAACCCTAACGATGATATACATAAGTTTTTTGAAAGAAGCACTGGGATTGGAAAGTATTCCCAATTCTGTGAAAGAAAACACTACTATCAAGTAGCATGTTGCTGGACTGATTACTTCACAAAGCAAATCATAAAACCTTTCCTAGCAACACTAGGCCTCAATAGCTAAATTAAACAACATATACAAGTGAAGTAAACAAAACTGCATTATTTATTATTTAACACTGTAGAATATAATAAGACAATTGTTTCAGACTTTAGTTTTTTATAGTTGTTGTTTAGTCTCTAAGTCATGTCCAACTCTTTGGGACACCATGGACTATAGCTCGACAGTTTCCTGTCCATGGGATTTCCCAGGCAAAAATACTGGAGTAGGTTGCCATTTCCTTCTCCGGGAGATCTTCCTGACCCAGGGATCAAACCCACATCTTTTATATCTCCTGCACTGGCAGGCAGGTTCTGTACCCCTAGCACCACCTGGGAAGCCCTTCTTTACTACATCGTTTTAAATAATAACTAACGATAATACAATCCAACTAGAAACTAGATAATGTGATCCAAGAAAGATATTTAAAGCCTATCATCATGTAGGTTGTTATATAGACCTTTGTGCATGCACACGTGTGTGCGCATATATGTGCATATGTATCAAAGACTCCTTTCCAGCTCATCATAAAGACATCATGGAAGATGTGGAATTTCAATCCTGGCAGAAGAGGCACATAGCTGAATTGATTATTCCTAGCATAGCATGAAAACCACAGAGACGGTGCACAGAGATTTATGCTCGAAGAGGCAGAGATAACATGAATGGCAGAAGCTGTTGAGCCAACAAAGGTAAAGGTAAAGAACTGGAGTCTGATGAACACTTGAAAAAGTAAAAAGGGACCTCAATTTTTGTACAGAGAGTGAGGCAATGTCACCAAATACGTTCTGAAACGTCAGCATGATCAACATAGAAGGAAACAGAATCTGGTTCCGATTATAGGAGAATGAATTTGAATACAAGGACAGAGTGGAGTAAGAAGGAACTTTTCAAAGACAGCCCCACATTTTCCCATTCCTCACGTGGATACAACTATATATCATTTGATTTAACATATCGAGAGAGAGAGAGAGAAACATACATGTAATTCCTTAGCCTGGATCCAAAGGAACTATTTTCTTGACTTCTGGTCTGTAGTCCTTCTGTTTTAAAGAAAATCAAATTTGCCCTCAAGAAGTTACTATAAGGGGTAGGCAGACTCAGCTTCTTCAGGCACTGTTTTCCACAATCCGCCCATCAACCACAGGCCTCCCCTCCCACGTTCAC
Source organism: Cervus canadensis (assembly GCF_019320065.1). Classification (NCBI taxonomy): domain Eukaryota; kingdom Metazoa; phylum Chordata; class Mammalia; order Artiodactyla; family Cervidae; genus Cervus; species Cervus canadensis. Next base: position 15,014,739 of record NC_057390.1, on the reverse strand, counting down.
AGCAGCACGCCTGATCTCACGTCACACAGGCAGGTCTTATATTTCTCTAGTGACTAATATCTCTTACTTCTCAACACAAAAAGATCCTCTCCCCAATTTTCAGGGCTTTCTATAATCTGGATCTGCCCATATCATCCTATTTCCCGGGCTTCCCTGATAGGTCAGTTGGTCAAGAATCCGCCTGCTATTCTTTAGTCACCTGATGATCTCCTTGGGAAACAGGAGACTCATTCCCACCATATCTTCCATCTTGTTATTTTACTTTACTTAAAAGCCAGCTTTTCCTTTATTATTCTAAGTCCCTCAGATTCTAGTATGCTTTCCTTTACTCCAGTCCCCATTGATAGCCCACCTACTCATTCTTCACTTGAATTTATACTTTACCAGTCAACTGGGTAACTATTTAACTATATTATTAACTATTTGTTCGGCATTTTAGCATGATCCCTCTAACTTGAGTGCCTAGAACTAGAGTGCCTACCGTGCCTCAAACAGTACCTAGCACATGGTCAGTACCCAATAAATCTTTGTCTACAGACTGAATGAATCAACTATAGCTAATTAAAGTTCTGGATTGTGGAGGTGAGAACAGAGCTTCTAACTTCATTAAGGAAGATGAGCCTGGGTTAAGGCAACCAGTTCAAAATGCTCAAGAACTATTTAGGCTTGGATAGTTATAGATGGTTCACAAGAACCAAAAGATGTCTGTCTTTGTCAATCGACAAGCCTCTCATCGGACATTAGAATTCCGAAATAAATTACCCAATGAGTCACAGACTATATTCTTGTCCTCATGTACAAGTGGGAATTTTCAAAAATCCAATTTAAGAAATTTCTTCCAAATTGGGGCATAAAAAGATTCAATATATACTAATAACATTCTTTGCATTCTTTCCACCCCTCTTTGAGAGTTCTTGAAATGTTTAACAAAGGGATTGTTAATATGAAAAAAGCTCTTATAAATTAAAAAATATATAATTATAGGAACATGCAATATAGATTACATGTAATTTAAATTGGCAAAGGCTGTAAATAGATTCTTCACATAAAAATACAGAGGGCTAATAAACGTGGGAAATGTTCTACCTCAGCTTAAAAAACTAAGAAGAAAAAATTGAAATTATTCTGTGAGCATGTGATAATTTACTTCATAAGAAAAGGGAAAGAAAGGGAAGTCACTCAGTCGTGTCCAACTCTTTGAGACCCCATGGGTTGTAGCCTACCAGGCTCCTCCGTCCATGGAATTTGCCAGGCAAGAGTACTGGAGTGGGTTGCCATTTCCTTCTCCAGGGGATCTTCCCAACCTAGGGATCGAACCCGGGTCTCCCGCATCGCAGGCAGACACTTTACCATCTGAGCTACCAGGGAAGCCCAAAACCACTAAGACTTTACAGACTATAATTTACTTATCAGTCTTTTTTGACAATGACCACACTTACTCTGTTCAAAGCATTAAGGATCTGAAACAAATATACATATCACAAATATACATCATATCACTTCCACATAAAAATCACATTAAATTAATACAAAACAATATGGCAGCAAGAAATTAATCAAGGAGATTGCAAAGTGATTCAACCTTGCATAAAATATTTCTAATATACGCACATTAAATTTTACAGTTATTTGGATTCCCAGCTCCCCTTTCAAGACATTAAGCCAATTAAGTTGTGAAATGCTTGCCTCATCCATGGAAATTAGTTTCTTAGACCTTTTTTTTTTATTCCTTCGAACAGCTTACTTAAACCAGGAGATAAAGCGGAACCACAGGAATGGAAGAGAAACAGAGAAAAAAAGTTCCACAAAAGACCAAGAAGGAAAATGGTCATTTGTGCCTAGGGAATGAGAAATGGGAGAGAGAGAATGCCTCCTTTCAAATTTCTTTTCTCTAAGTAAAGTGCATCCTAATCTCCTCAAAATGTCCATGTCATCTTCCTGTTTGAGTTAAGAACATCCTTCCTAGAAATATAATTAGGAAGGATTAGCTGGTTCATGAAGAGGCTTTGAACAAATTAAGAAAGAATGATGTCTCACGTTAGGTTCTGTCCATCAAATTTCTAAATACCAGCACTTGGCAAAACACCAACATCAGGCAAAAAAAAAAAAAAAAAGAGGAACTGCTTTAAAGCAATAAAAGTGATACCCAAGTCAAGAAAGCCCTAACATGAGATTTTTAAAAAAAAATAACCTCTGTACCTGTATCAGGCTAGCTAATTTTTTTTTAATTTTGGAACAGCTTCTACATTGGTAACTTACTATATTGAACTATCACATTTTCTTCATGAGACAACACACTTTGATTAAATGAATCTTGATTGTTTTGAAAATAACTTTTTGTCCAATAAGAGTGGTTTGCTTGAGATTCCATGCAACAGCTAAAATTTTTCACTCTTCCATCCTTTCTATTTATATTCAGGCTTCAAAATTACAGTGCATATTGTTTTTTATTATTTGGTAAAAAAGAGTCATGGGCTTCCCAGGTGGCGCTAATGGTAAAGAACCCACCTGCCAAGGCAGGAGATGTAAGAGACACAGGTTCAATCCTTGGGTCAGGAAGATCCCCTGGAGTAGCAAATGGCAAACCACTCTACTATTCCTGCCTAGAGAATCCCACGGACAGAGGAGCCTCGAGGGCTACAGTCCACAGGGTCACAAAGAGTTGGACACAACTGAAGTGACTTAGCACACACACACACACACACAGTCACACCATGGCGTATAAACAAGGGCAGGAAGAGCACGAACTAAGAGGTCAGCTTCAAGTCACAGGTCACTGCCACCTTCCTGTGGGACTCTGGGTAAGGTTGTTGCCCCCTTAAGCAATAAAACTTTATGGTCTGTGCTGGGTGAAAAATGTGGACAATGAAAAAAAATCTGTACCTAATACACTCTTGTTCTATTTTCTGTTATGCTCAAATAACTTTCAAAAGGGACAAGTTGAATTATTCATCCCAAGGTTGAATAATCCTATTCAAAGATACTGATAAAATATTTCTCCTGTGTTTTACTAAGAGCTAACTCCATGAATCACATCACTCTGGAACCATATGAACCCTGAAAAAAAAAAAAGAAGTCTGCCTAAATGTCCTTGTTTACTTTCTATGAGAGTTGAGCCAATTCTGAGTCAGGTTCAAATCAATTAATATTTAATTAAGTACTCATGAGTACTTCAAGCTCATAAACTGGATTGATTTATGGTGTCAGTTTCAGTAATTTCCCCAAAAGACTGGCTGCCGGGGCTCTGCGGTGACTTTCTTGTTTGTTAATGTGCCTTGTCTATTACAGGCACTCTAGGAAATGTAAGGAGCAAGAAGACTCGGCATTGCAATGTCAAAAAGATAACATCCAGATAACTAAGTGGAATCTGATCACTGCAAGTTCCTATAACATGCAGAGATGTTAGGATGGGGTCCCCACATCACCTAGAGGAAGACCAGGACGCCAGACTGAGCTACTGTCCTGGAACAGTAAGTGGGATGACTCAGTGAACTTCTGCCTACTCTGATCAGTGACATATTGAACTTATCTCTTCTGATTATTTTGAGGAAACTGAGGCAGCTTAGAAGATGGGTTAATGCCTGCATTCCTGCGTAATCAGACTTTTCGATTCAGAGCAGTTGTAATACCACCTACATTTATTTGCTTGCCAAGTAAGCACTGTCCCTGGTAGAGTAAATCACACAAACAGAAACGAATGCTACCAAGGGAGGAGATGGGAAGATGTGGTGCTAGGAAAGCATCTTTCAGGGAGTAAGCTATCGGGGAATGCTTTCCCTGGGAAAACAGATCAGTGGAACGAGCAGGTGTTAACAAGAAAGAGGAACATGTATGTGCACACATGGCTGCAGACAGAGAAAATGTGTCGGGAAGAAGCTGGGCAGAACCGGGGAGCTGCCTGTGACACAGGTCGGGAAAGGTGAGACCGTGGAGTCCCCTCCCCGAGGTGTGTTGTGTGTTCAGTCACTGAGCCATGGCCGATTCTTTTGAGACCCCAGGGACTGTAGCCCACCAGGCTCCTCTATCCATGGGGTTTTTGAGGAAAGAATAATGGAGTAGGTTGCCATTTCCTCCTCCAAGGGATCTTCCCAAAAAGAAGTGAAGTCTCAGTCATGTCTGACTCTTTGCGACCCCATGGACCATAGCACCCCCCAGGCTCCTCAGTCCATGGGATTTTCCAGGCTTGACTACTGGAGTGAGTTGCTATTTCCTTCTCCAGGGGATCTTCCCGACCCAGGGATCAAACCTGGGTCTCCTGCACTGTAGGCAGACGCTTTACTGTCGGAGCTACCAGGGAAGATCTTCCCAAACCAGGGATTGAACCCTGTGTCTCCAGCATTGGCAGGTATTGGAAGGCAGATTCTTTACCACTGAGCCACCTGGGAAGCCCCATCCACTAAAGAACTAATCTTTACCCACAGAGCACTGAGAAGCCAGTGAGACTCATGCAGAGCAAGACGAGACAAGACTCACATTTTGAAAAGATCCCTCTACTCTGAACTAGACCTCATACTTCAGAAAGACCCCAGCACCTGGCATTCAGGGGGCAGTCAGAGCCTTTCCACCCACTTGTGGAAAAGCCCCCCCCGACTCTGATGGGTACAAGAACATTCTCCAGTCCACGATTTAATTTCACCCAGTCCTTCTGGTTCCTCCTGCTACCCCCGATAAACACAACTTGTCCAAAAACTGCAGTCCTAAAAAATGAGGGACATTCTTTCTGGACTAGCAAATCCAGGGTTTTCTTTTCTCCATGGAGTTTAATAGGCTTTCTTTCTACTTAAAACGTCTTTTCTGTGGACCCTAGGATCAGCTCTTTCTGCTAGGTCATCTCTAGTATGATTAACAGATAAATAGGTAAAAAAATATACTCAACTTTGAAAACCTCAGTGAAAATATACTAACTTGAGGCATATTTACCACACAAGTTATTTAACTCAGATTTTTATTTCCAACTCATGCATATTTTGTAATGTGAGGTGTACTTGTCACCTCCCTTGCAGAGGACTCATGTCTTATAGGTTCTTTAGCCTGATCCCAGGCAACTCCAGGGCAGAGAACTGTTACAAAAATTTAGTCTTTATAATTTAGTCTACACTTTTCTCAAACACAAACAAACGCTTAAGCCAAGAAAAACAAGGAAAGAAGATTTAGCGCAACCCCAGAGGCACCTTGGAAGGATTCACGGGTAGTATCTGTGGAATGCCAAATGTATCCAAATGTAAAGGGGAATCTTTAATCTGCACAACCCACAATCAGGCCCTGAGCATCATTCTCATGCTTGGCATCCACCATGCAGGCCAGGCCTAAAGCTCATGGGTCCCACATGTGAGCCAACCTATGTTTTGTTCCAACTGCTTATCAGTGAATGCGTGTGTGTTTCAATCCCAGTTCCATTGTCCGTTCGCAGCAAGTGCTCTGACAAGTAATTAATTCAACTTTCAATGCACAAATTTATTTCAGTGCAGAAGAATAATCACACGGGAAACACTTTTTCAGGCTCAAGGGCCCCAGTCTAATTGTTGAAGGGAAGGGTATTCCTAGCCCTCTCCCCACTCCTCCCCCCATCTGCCCACTCCTTCCTCACTGCCCCCCCCCAAGAAAGTTGCAATCAGAGTCCACAGGCCACTTTGTCTAGTGGGTGGGGCCATTATATGTCAACAGTGGGGTTGACTTTTCAACCCCTCCTTCCAGGAGGCTAAGAGCATGAGGACAGCCAGCCCCTCCTGGTCCCTGCCACCTCTAGGCTCTTGATCTCTTGATTCCCCTCTCCCTTTCATCTACCACAAATGGCTGAGTGTGCTGGGCCCAAGATTTCTGAGAACACTGGGGGCCACATTCAGGCCTTCAATGTATGTGGAGTGTTTCCATCGAACATTATACGAGTCCTGAGGTCTGTCTCTGCTCTTCACTAAAGAATACTGTGATGATTACCTACCATCCCTCTGATGATGGCTCACTCGAGAGTAGCAGAGAAGACTGCCAGAACAAGACCAGGTCCCTGGTAAAAGTCTCTGGCAGCCAGAATAACAGCGCCTGTAGATGTCCACATCCCAATTCCCAGAACCTCTATGTTAGCTTACATGGTAAAGGGGAACCAGAGTTGCAGATGAAATTGCAGTGGCTAATCAGCTGGCCTTGTGATGGAGAAACTGTCCTGGACTATTCTGATGGGCCCAATGCCATTACAATTGTCCCTGAAAGTAGAAGAGGGAGGCAGAAGGAAGAACCAGAGAGTGGCAGTGAGATGGACTCAGTCCAAGATTATCAGCTTTGATGCTGGAGAAGGGGCCACGAGACACAGAATGCAAGCAACCTCTAGAAGCTGAAAAGGGCAAGGAAAGATTCTCTAAGATTCTCTTAGAGCCTTTGGAAGGAAGGCAGCCCTGCCAGCATGGTGATTTTAGTCCAGTGAGACCCATTCCAGACTTCTGACCTCAGAATTATGAGAACAGATTTGCACCATTTGAAGTCCCTAAACTTGTGGTCATTTGTTACAGCAGTGATGGTGGTGACAGTTGCTGAATCCAACTCTTGCAACCCCATGGACTGTAGCCTGCCAGGCTCTTCTGTCCATGGGATGTCCCAGGCAAGAATACCAGAGTAGGCTGCCATTCCCTTCTAGGAAACTAATAAGAATGCCATCAAAGGAAGAGGCAGAATAAATAGGCTAACTTCACAGACTGCCTAAATTTGAATACTGACTCTACACTTACTAGCTGAGCGCATTTAGGCAAATTATTTCATCCTCCTGCATCTGAATTGCCCCATCATATGAAGTGGGGATAATAATGATAATGTCTATCTCACATTCCTTTGAGAGGGTTAAATGAGATAATACAAAAAAAATAATAATTTTAAAAGCCACCTAGCACAGAATAGACAAACAATAAATATTAGCTATTATTATTATTATACTGCACCAAAAACCATCCTGATTTCCAGCAATTAAACTGGAGAGCAAACTATCCCAGCACTTGCTCTTTTCAATTGCAAGCTCTGAGTTTCCACAAAATTTCTTATATACCTTTGACCAGAACATAAACCCAGGCATTCACTGGTTCTATCTCAAAACCATTCTTGGCCAAGGCTTCCTCATGGGACCCAGCAGTGTGCAGACAGCGTGTGGGACAAAGGGACTACGCTGCCTCTTCCCCTGCCTCTCCACCCCCACTCCACAGTCTACTCTTCCTACCAAGCCCTGCTCAGGAGGAAAACATTGCTTCCAGTTCCTCAAACACTCTCTCACCCCATCCCTCACCTCATGTGACTGTTTTTCTCAAAAAGCCAAACAGCACTGACCAACAAAAACGAACATGATCAAACTTCACATGATGGATCATGACCTCCTTCTCCTTGACGTTGCTACATCGAGTTGGGCTTGTTTTTCTGATGACTTAGTTCACAAAGGTCTTTTTTTGGAATTTGCATATGTTCACAGCATTCTTCAGAAGAGCCAAAAACTGGAGAAGTTCCAAACATCCATCAAGTGCAGAACAAATAATAAGTAGCAGTATATTTATATGATGGAATCATCTTTGGAATATAAGTGTGAACTACAGCCACACACGATTACGTAGATTAATCTCATACATCACAGTGAATGAAAAGATACACACCGTGAGATTCAATTATTGTTGTGGTGGTTGTTCAGTCACTCAGTCATGTCTGACTCCTTGCAACCCCATGGACTGCAGCACGCCAGGCTTCCCTGTCCTTCACCATCTACCAAAGCGTGCTCAAACTCAAGTCCATTGAGTCAGTAACACCATCCAACCATCTCATCCTCTGTTGTCCCCTTCTCCTCCTGCCTTTAATCTTTCCCAACATCAGAGTCTTTTCTAATAAGTCAGCTCTTCACCTCAGGTGGCCAAAGTTTTGGCACTTCAGCTTCAGTACCAACCTTCCAATGAATATTCAGGATTGATTTCCTTAAGGATTGACTGGTTGGATCTCCTTGCAGTCCAAGGGACTCTCAAGAGTCTTCTCCAATACCACAGTTCAAAAGCATCAATTCTTCAGCGCTCAGCCTTCTTTATGGTCCAACACTCACATCCATACATGGAAAAACCATACCTTTGGACTACTGGAAAAACCATAGCTTTGACTAGACAGACTTTTGTTGGCAAATCAATGTATCTGCTTTTTAATATGCTGTCTAGGTTGGTCATAGCTTTTCTTCCAAGGAGCAAGCATCTGTTAATTTCATGACTGCAGTCACCATCTACAGAGATTTTGAAGTCCAAGAAAATAAAGTCTGTTTCCATTGTTTCCCCATCTATTTGCCATGAAATGACGTGACTGGATGCCATGATCTTAGTTTTTTGAATGTTGAGTTTTAAGCTATCTTTTTCACTCTCCTCTTTCACCTTCATCAAGAGGCTCCTTAGTTCCTCTTAGCTTTCTGCCGTAAGGGTGGTATCATCTGCCTATCTGAGGTTATTGACATTTCTCCCAGAAATCTTGATTCCAGCCTGTGCTTCATCCAGCCTGGCATTTTGCATGATGTACTCTGCATATAGATTAAATAAGCAGGGTGACAATATACATCCTGACATACTCCTTTTCCAATTTGGAACCAGTCCGTTATTCCATGTCCGGTTCTAACTGTTGCTTCCTGACCTGCATTCATTCATTTACATATAGTTAAAACAGACAGAACCAATCTCTGGTGTGAGAAGTCAAGATAGAGGCTCCCTTTAGGGAGAAGGAAGAGGGCAGATCTGGAAAAAGAGGGTATTTGGGGTGCTGGCAACATTCTACTCTGATGTGGATGGTACTTCCATCGAGTATGGGATCATCAGCAAGCGTGTGCACTTCTGATCTGGTACTCTTCTGTATATAACTTCAATTTAACTTCTACTTTTTCAAAAAAGTTTAAAACACACACACACACATAGGACTTCCCTGGTGATTCAGTGGTTAAGACTTCACCTTCCAGTGAGGTGGTATGGGTTCAATCTCTGCTTGGGGAGCTAAGATCCCATGTGCCCTGTGGCCAAAAAACCAAATTATAAAAACAGAAGCAATATTGTAACAAATTCAATAAAGACTTTAAAAAATGGCCCACATCCAAAAAAATGTTTAAAAAATAAAAACTAAAAATATTAAAAGCACACACATAAAATGATAAAAAGTCATTGGCTCATAGTTTTAGTTCCCATCGCATCCCTAAAGTGTCATGAATGCCTAAAATCACCAGACTAAGTTCCTCTTCTTCAACTTTCATCTTTTTTTCAACATCATAAAATAAAGTTCAAAACCTTCATCTTGTAGACTTCGTGGGCAAACATAACAAAGAAGGCAGAGTATCCAAAAGAATAAGATCACTCCTGCAGTATCAGAATTTAGGCAACAATCCTGGGACAGGGATTTACATTATTAATATTTTTTGCTGCAAGAAAAATTCAGCAAAAATGTATTAAATGTTTATTGTAGCCTTTCTATGTACCTATGTAGATACACAGATGACGTACAAAGGGGAAGGTCAGCAGAGTTGGGGGGAAAACAGTAAGCAAGGACCCCCCCCCCAAAGTCTTCAAGATCATTTGAGGAAACTACATATTCTAGTACTGACCATTTCCTTGGCTTCTTTAATAAATTCAGACCAGGTTCCAATCTCAACTACTAAGTGCTACAAAAAGCTTGGAACTTCTCCCTAAAGCTTTACCTATTAGTGTAGCTTTATAATGAATTTTCTTTTTTCTTTTAGGGGTAATATGAGAAATTCCAAATAAAGGGCATGACCTTATATTTCGTTGCTGTTGCTGCTACTAATTAGAAGAGCAGAATATTTCAAGGAGCATTCCACAAGGTCTTCCATCTTTGTAGATATCATAGCATATAGCAGTTTTTGTTTTCTGTTTTTAAAGATTCAAACAGAAAGCTAAGAACAGGACAGAGATAAAGGACAGTGAAGCCCTCTTCTCCATGGCACAGACATCACTCAACACTACTTCCTATCAACCTACAGATGGTAAATGTGAAGTATCATTTCTTTTTTTTCTTTTTCCAAGTGCCTTTTAAAAAATTTCATTGATTTTAATTGGAGGATAATTACTTTACTATATTGTCATGGTTTTTGCCATATATCAGTATGAATTAGCCATAGGTATACATGTGTCCCCTCCATCCTGAACCCCCCTCCCACCTCTCTCCCAACCCTATTCCTCCAGGTTGCCAGAGTACTGGTTTGGGTGCTGAGTCATACATCAAATTTGCACTGGTTTTCTATTTTACATATGGTAATGTATTTGTTTCAATGTTATTCTCTCAAATCTCTCCTTCTCCCACTGAATCCAAAAGTCTGTTCTTTACATCTGTGTCTCCTTTGCTGCCCTACACATAGGATCATCGGCACCATCTTTCTAGATTCCATGTATATGCATTAATATACAATATTTGTCTTTCTCTTTCAGATTTACTTCACACAGTATAATAGGCTCTAGGTTCATCCACCTCATTAGAACTTACTCAAATGTATTCCTTTTTATAGCTGGGTAATATTCCACTGTGTATATGTACCACAGCTTTCTTATCCATTCACCTGCTGATAGACATCTAGGTTGCTTCCATGTCCAAGCTATTGTAAACAGTGCTGCGATGAACACTGGGGTACATGTGTCTTTTTCAATTTTGGTTTCCTCAGGGTATATACTCCAGTGGGATAGGCTGGGTCATAGTTTTAGTCTTTTTTTTTTTTTTTTTAAGGAATCTCCACACTGTTCTCCATAGTGGCTGTATCTGTTGGCATTCCCACCGATAGCATAAAAGTGTTCCTTTTGCTCCACACCCCTTCCAGCATTTATTGCTTGTAGACTTTTTGATGATGGCTACTCTGACCGGTGTGAGATAATACTTCACTGTGGTTTTGATCTGCATTTCTCTAATAATGAGGGATGTTGAACATCTTTTTATGTGTTTATTAGCCATCTGTATGTGTGAAGTATCATTTCTTTAGACCTTTGAAAGTAGAACCCATCATCTCAAGGTGGACTTTAAAGGGCTGTCCTTATATTTACAAAATAACTGGTGTAGTGTAAGCTCACTTGGTAAACAGAGAACACAGTTGAATTATGGCTGTCTTAAAAGAACCCAACCCTGCAAAAAAGAAAATGGATCATCAATGCCATTAGGTAAGTCCAAGCCCCCTGCCCTGGTCTGAGACAGGACAAATCTAATTCTTCCATAGAAACTAACCACCATCCTTTGAAACATCAGGACAGAAAATGGTGAGAATGGCCATCAACAGGCAAGGAAAGAAGACCAGATACATGGGAGCTCTTCGGATAGATCTGACATCCATATCCTGAGTAAAACCAGACTTCCTCCTCGAGCTCAAAGAGAGGTGACTGAGCACACTCTGTCCCGCGCAAGTGCCTCCTCCTTTCACAGCACAGATAACAGCTTCCCATTTGGCAAAGCAGTGGTCATTTGTCCTTATGTTCTCTAAACAACCGGAAGATATCAGCAGCTGAAGAATGCCCCTAATGACCTCCACCTCGTAGGTCCAAGGTTGGCGCCTGTGGCAGCCATCGTGATTAACAAGGAAAAAGATAGACGCTTCCCACAAGTCAAAACAGCCTCACTGAGCAGCAGTGAGGGGTGAAAGCAAACTCTTGTGGGAAACTTCAACATACATGTAAAAAATGATACTGACAGGTGATGAAAAAGCTCTGGAAATCTGAACAGTTTTGATTTTTGCTCCTTTGTGAAGTTCCTGGCCACAACACACAAGCATTAATGCCCTTCCACATCTAGGACTAAAGACAGATATTGCAGGTGCACCTGTGACCTAACAATAACAATTCCTCAGTAAATACTGAAGCTATAGATAGTAAATGGATAGCTATATATGAACAACATCTATAGGATGCAATATGAAAGGACCCTGAAGTGTTCACATGGACTTTCCAAGGAATGCAGGATTATAAAGTGACTCAAAAGTTTAAAGAATGAGAAAAATGACTCCCAAAACTTATACACAGGAAAATGAGGCATCATTTGGTCTTTTCTTTAGCTCATGGAAGGTCCAAGATGTGGCCTGGAAAACTGGAAAAAAGAACACCATAATAGTAAACTTCAATGAAAAGCATGAATGGAATTACCAGCTATTGCAACGACCACTGCCAGAATGCCCTGACCAAGGTCTTTCCAAACCCAATGCCTGGCCAAGTGGCCAGTTATATAGCACTGATACCCACTTGCGTTTAGTCCCTGATGGGGTACAGAGGATGATCTTGGCTATTCAGCCATAAAGCTCTGTCAGAAATCATCCATTCACCAAGTATCAACCATCAAAGATCTTGGAGACCCATGAAATTACCAAGAAATCTTTAAGAACAGCAGAATAGAAAGACTTCACATCCTCCCTTTCTCCCACAGTCCCAAGCCTAAATAATACCCGATTCTCGTTTTCTTTGCCTCCCACCAGTGATTAGGTGCCCTGGTGGCTCAGACGGTAAAGACAGTAAAGAATGCCTGCAACTGGGAGACCTGGGATTGATCCCTGGGTCGGGAAGATCCCCTGAAGAATTAAAGGGCTACCCACTCCAGTGTTCTTGCCTGGAGAATCCCGTGGGCAGAGGAGCTTGGCAGGCTACAGTCCATGGGGTCACAAAGAGTCAGACACGACTGAGTGACTAACACTAACACAAAAGGTCTTTAACAATAACTCCTGGGACTTGCCTGGTAGTTCAGTGGCTAAGACTCTGCACTCCCAATGCAGGTGGCCAAGGTTCAATCCCTGGTTGGGGAACTAGACCGCACATGCCACAGCTAAAGATCCTAATGCCATAGTGAAGACTGAAGATCCTACATGTCGCAATGAAGACTGAGGATCCCACATGCCACAACTAAGACCTAGTGCAATCAAATAAATAAATATATTTATTAAAAAGTAGTTCCTGAGCGCACATCTTTCCTCTACATTACCAGCACTACTTCATCTGTTACAGAGTCACCCTCCAACTACCAATTACCACTAGTTCTAATCCATTTTATGTGCTATAACCAGATTAATCTCCTGAGGCAGAAGAAAAATCCTAGCAGTCTTCCTACTTGAATCTTTCTCTTTTTAGTTACTTTTTATTATAGAAAGTTTCAAAAATACATTTTTAAAAAAAGGACTGCATAATAATTGTGTGCCTATCATCTAGCCTCAATAATTATCCCCTCAAGACTTGTTACCTCTATACCTCAACCTACTGGGTAATTTCAATCAAAGCTCAGACATCATATAATTTCATCTGTAAATAGTATTATTTCCCTTCCTTAAATAATGACAAGGTTATCATCCCAGCCCTCCAAATCAACAGTCACTCTTCCATAGCATCAAATTTCCAATCAATGTCAGCATTTTCATTATTGTCCTGTAAGTCCTCATCATTATCTTTTTCTTTCATTTGCAGCTTGTTTGCATCAAGAGAGACATAATCTAAATATTGTGATTGGTTAATCTGCTTCTTAACCCTCTTTTAAGCTATTTAGGTTCCCCCTTCATTACTTTTTCTATTTTGTTTTGTGTCTTTTCAAAATTGTTTTGTTGAAATTGTAGTCTTTAACTTGGTTTTTAACCAACCTTTAACAACTTTCATTACCACTAGTCTTCATTTATATCAAGTTTCATTTAAATGATATCCTAAATGTGGTCACTTTAAAATACATTCACAAATTCTTTGCTATTTCTCTCTTCAAGCAATGCAGCTTACTAACTACGGTCCCTTTGAGAGCGGACTCAGCTAAGTGACTCATTTCTAATGAGTGGAATAGATGGGGGTGAAGGTATGCCCTACAGGACTATAATGGGCCTGTGGCCCGGGGTTCACTTGCTCAGGCAGAAGCCGGCGGCCATGCTGTGAGGATGCTCAGGCAGCTCTGCGGGGAGTCCATGTAGAAAGGAAAAGAAGTCTCTTGCCGACAACCATGGCAACGAGTCACCTTGGCAGTGGGTTCTCCAGCCCCAGGCGAGCCACCCCTGCTGACTGCAACCTCACAAAAGACCCTGAGCTAGAGCTTCCAGCAAGCACCTCCTGGGTTCCTGACCCACAGACCGTCAGACAACAAACATTTTATCGTTTAAGGCTGCCACATTTGTGGGGACTTATTACACATCAGTAAACAACTAATACACCAGCCTTTCTGGTGTCACATCATTGTTTTTCCTAGAAATGCTCTTCTCCAGTTCTTTGTGTCCAAATTTAACCATCTTTTCAATGTCCTCCACATCCTCTGTGCTCCAAAATCTGTAAACAATTATTCCTTCCTTCAATTTCCTAAAGAACTTTGTATCTGCTTCTAAGTCAAGCTGTCTAAAACCAATGTGGCCAAAGGTTAAACAAATTCATCTAACCCTCACCTGCCTAAAATGTGTAGTTTCAACATTACAGTTTTACTAAAGTCCCCGTTCCTCGAATAGGCCAGGCATACCCTCCTCTGGAGCTTCTGCCCCAGCCCCACACATCTCCATGATCCACACCCCCACCTCCTCCTCACCTAAATATCACCTTCTCAAGAGAACCTTCCCTATTTAAAGCCTATTTAAAGCCACCAGAGCCCCCTCTCCTCCCCAACTCACACCCAACCCACACTCCCTGCCCATCTCTGCATTTTTATTCTCTCCACACCACCAACCACAATCTAAGATATGCTTTAAATACAGCACTCATTATCTCCCCGCTTCCAGACTATAGGCTCCAGGAAGGAAGACATTCTGTTTAGTTGTTCAATGCTATACCCCGAGCCCCTGAACAACGCACAGTATGTACCATGCGGTCAATAAAAACCACAACGATCAAGCCTGTAAATGATCAAGACTGTAGCATCTCACATGGCACATTAGGGATGTAACACTAACCACATTTTGATATTTTAGGTGTCTTTATGTCTACAAGAATTTTTATTTTTTTTTTTTGGCCACACCTCTCAGTATGGTCCTCTCAGGGATCTTAGCTCCTGGACCAGGGACTGAATCTGTGCCCCCTGCAGTAGAAGCACAGAGTCTTGACTACTGAGCTGCCCAGGAAATCCCTGTCTATCAGCATTTTATGGAGCTTAATTAATTTCCTCCTTCACTAGATAAAAACAAAACCAAAGCCTGAAACACCCTAAAGTAAGCAATGGTAGGAAAGCCGCTTAAGAATGGCTACATTTCTCAAAAGTAGCCAAAGTGATCCTATCACATGTGCCTCCTTGGCAGTTTACATTTCAGGTGATGTCTCCTTACCTAAATTCATCCCATGAGTCAACCACACCACTCCCTTGGGACCCCTCTCAAGTGATAACATCTGTCATTTCAAAATCTCCTTAAGAACAGAACTGGGTCTTATACATCTTAATACTCGATGCAGTGCCCAGATAACAGGGCAACTGACAAAGGTTTATTATGAAACCATCAGAATTGTTAGCATCTTGGGCCATCTCTTCTCCTCACCCAAAAGGACACAGTAGTAGCCACACCCACAAACACATGCCTATAATAATATTATCATGAAAAAAGCATCTTCATTCAGCAGATGAAGTCTCTAAAGTATATTATCTAATGACTTCTATTTTCCCAAAGCCAAATTAGAGCTGAAACCTTAGCCGCCTCTTTGACTGACAATATTCTCGTCCAAATTATATTGCTGCTACCATAAAAAGAAAGAGGGAGGAGGGAAAGGTTGCTCCTTTATCTGACATCTGACATATGATTCTCACTAATAATCCACATAGACACATCATAGAGGGTCACATTCTAACAGGGGATGATGATATTCAAGATGAATGAAGTTGCTCGTAAATGACTTCACAGTTTATACTAGAAAAAAAATAACTGCACAGTAATCTGACTCCTGATTGCCAAGGCAAAGTTCAACACAGAACTGTTCTTTGTTTTTAAGAAACAGAACAACACTGGAAGAGGGCTGTCTGGCTACGATATACTCAAAGTTTTATTTCATTTCAAAGATGCATAGTCGCATTCGTGTTCTGACACACAAAAAAAAGGGCTACTATCCTTTGGAGAAGGGGTCAGCAAACTACACTTCAAGGGTCAAAGCTGGCCCACAGTCTGTTTCTATATGGCCAATAAGCTAAGAATGATTTTTACATTTTTTAATGACTGAGAAAAATACAACAGTATTATTGGGTGCCACGAAACTCAAATTTCAACATCATCAATGTAAGTGGATGAGTTACACTTACACACTGTCTCTGGCTGCTTTTGTGAGGAATTGAGAAGCTGTCACAGAAATCATACGTCCTACAGAGCTCCAAATAGTTACTATCCAGCCCTTTACAGAGAACCTTTGCCTCTGCTTCAGGGCGTGGATGCTGGAGCCTGGCTGCCTCCATTTAAGCCTAATATATATTCTCCTTGCTGCTGCTCTGTCGTGTCCAACTCTGCGACCCCATGGACTGCAGTCTGCCAGGGGTTCTCCAGGCAAGAACACTGGGTGGGTTGCCATGCCCTCCTCCAGGGGATCTTTCTGACCCAGGGATCAAGCCCGCATATCCTATATCTCCTGCATTGCAGCCGGATTCTTTACCACTGAGCCACCACGGAAGTCCATATATTCTCTTTATTCAGCCTCTATCTTAACACTTACATTCACTTATTAACTGTGTGAGCTTGAACACATTGTTTAACCATTCTGCACCTCAGTTTCCTCATATGTAAAGTGGGGTTAATAATGGCACCTGCCTGCTGGGGTGTCATTGTGAGTTATAAACAAATAAAACATGCAAAGCATGTGAAACAGGACCTGGCAAGCAGGAAGCAGTTTATTAAGCCCAAGCTGTAACTACCATTCCTTCTTGCTGAGGGCTACAGGATGAGTTTTCAGATGAAATGGTAGCAAAGTGGTTAGATTCCAGGGCAACATCCCTAATCTCTTCAAAAAGGTAGAACTGAAGTAGGAGGCAAGAAGGAATGAGAGGGGAGAAAAATAAAATCAGAAAGAAGAGAACTGAGGAGGGAATAGAGAAAGGAAAAAGTTATCAGGACCTCACTAGCAAGGACAGTAGGTGGCCTATTCACAGGGGAAGTATAAATTAGGATAATTTCATCTGCAGTAACAGATTAAATCACTTCTGTGGGCTGACGGGATACTAATCACCAGGTGGAAGCTATCTCAGGGGCTGAGGGGGGAGCATTCAAAATTCTAAGCAAGTGACTTACAGATGAACTGCTGGGTCATTTTTAAGTTGAGCACTTCCTGTATTTTACATTCCTAGACAAATGACAAGTGATAGCTATAGTAAATTCTGCATCTTGTTATCCACATAGAGTAGCTAATTAAAAGGAAACAATTTGTGTATGGACCCTGTCTTTACAGAGTGCTCATTTTGTTCAGAATAGCACTGACTTCCTAATGCTAAAAAAAAAAAAAAAGTTCCTATAAATAAAACACAAGCTCATTCACCAAAAATGGACCTGCATAGCAACTGGGAGGTAAACAGGGTGTTTACTAGAAGATACACTTCACTTGCTACCGAGGTAGAATAATTCTCTTTCCCAAGATGCACTTTCATTTGAATCCCTTCTCTGTGCAAAGCTGAGTTCCCACCTTCTCCATGTACCTATAAAATTACACTCACCGCTTCTCTTTTTGCATTATGACTTCAAAAGCTTTAAAGCACCCCCCACCTCAAAAAAATAAAGAATTTTTTTAACTCCACCATAATCAAACAACTATATTATTCCCTTCCACCCTTGATCCCCTTAATCCTCACCACTTCTTTGCTTAATGCTTGTGGTAAATCTTCCCTGCAGAGGCTAAAGACACATATCAACTATTTTAAAGAGACTTGATATGTAAACATAAAACACAAAATCTTAAGGAAAAACATTATTATCCGAGCGATTTCTGCAAATTGTGCAGGAAAAGAAGAGTGATTTAAAGCAATGCATCCAAGAGAACATTAAGATGCTCTCGAGCTGGAGGCAAGTTCAAAACACTCACTGAGAACGGATCTGCTGGGGGAGTCCCACTGAAGGCTTCGGCTTGAGGGTCAAGGTCATCTGGGCCACGGGGCTGACTCTCGGGAGAAGGTCTGCCTTCTTGGATGAAGTGTGCTTTGCGGCTTGCTCAGGAGGGACCCAGGAGGAAGCGGCCGCAGGACTCTGCCCTCCGAAGACTGGGGGCGAGGTGTCCTGGGCAGCTGTTGTCTCACAGGCTTTGCCCTTGGTCCCTGGTTTACACACACACAGCTGAGGTCGGAGACACATCCCTCCATTCTGACATGGTGGGACACAGCTTGCTGTGGGAAGACAACAGAAGACACACTTTGAAGGAGAGCAGTACAGACTTCACTAATTTTTCCAGATGCTTACCACTAGCACTGGGCTGTTCCTCAATGAAATGATGGTGATGATAATAGCGAACATTTATTAATGGTTTCATATATGCCAGGCATTGTTCTACTAGATACTGACAAATGTACCCCCCCACCCCCAGCAACTGATTTAACGCGATGTTTTATTTTCCCCATTTTACTGATGAAGAATCAGGCACGGGGTTATAAAATTTGCCAAAAGTCCCACAATCACCAGTAAATAAAAGGGCTTGGATATGAATTCAAGTGAACTGGCTCCAAAGTCCTATTTTTGACCACTTTACTATAGCTGCTGCTCAGAAATGCATCAGAAATACAGGGGGGAAAAAACAAAGTACTCTGTCCTTTTTTAAGTCATGTTCCATGGCTTAAGTTTAAACTTTAGGTATCCAAACAAGTCTTGGCAAAAAAAAAAAAACAGAAGCCCAGTCCCAAACCCAAACCCCCCAAGAGGGTAATGGCATTAAGTTATCAAAGCTTGGAGTGACTGTTCAGAAATTTAGTCAATCTATTTTTTTTTTGGAAAGAAAAAGCAAAGGTAGAAAGATTGAAAGTCATCTAATATACACTTTTATACATGCATTATATATTTTAAAAGCCAGTATACCCTTAATCTTATAACAAAAGACAATCAAAAAGAAACCACCTGTTTATCTCCTATTAGCTAGGATGCATTTACTTTGGGTTTTTGTTTTGTTTTGTTTTTTTAATATGGACCATTTTTAGGTCCTTATTTAATTTGTTACAATATTGTGGCTGTTTTATGTTTTTGATTTTGGGCCATGAAGCATGTGGAATCATAGCTTCCTGATCAGGGATCAAACATACACCCCCTGCACTGGATGGCAAACTCATACCACTGGACTGCCATGGAAGTCCCATGAATGCATGTACTGTGAATCACCAGACTTGTGGCCAAGCAGAGTTTTAAAGTTAGCAGGGCATGGGTCACGGGAAAGGTGAGTGGATTTTATCACAGGCAAGGTCCCTGGGAGTTTAGAAGTTATACGTCATAAAACTCATGACTTAAATTTTATTAACATCATAGGCCTACAGACATGATTCCTTCAGACCCTTCTTTATTTGTACCATTTATTTACACCAGCCTTTTGGTATCAGCCCTCTTTGACTAAACTCTCTGTCCTGAGGCAGATCACAATACTAAACCTCCCATACAATTAAACCCAGGATTCAGTCTACAAGTAATTACAAAATAGATGAAGAATACACACCAGAGGAGGCTCAACCATGGAGGAACCAATGACCAAGACCTAAAAACCCTGAAACCCCCTAATTTCCTATAAAAGAGAGAAGATACTTTTCCTACTTTCCTATAATTCCTATTAGTTATAGCAAATGATAAGAAATAACTGTCAAGCATCAGAATACCAGGCTGACAAATTTTCTAAGAGTTGAGAAGGATTCTTAAAAAAAGGAAAAAAAGGAAAGAAAAACGCCGCCAGCTCCCGAGGTGACCCTGGGGTGAGTTACTTAAGCTTGGCCTCTGCACCTACACAAGTCCCAGGGCAGGAGGAGGGCAGTAGCTGCTTTTCTAAAATGGTCCCCAAGGGCTCTTTCCATATTAGGATTCTAGAAGTCAAAGTCAAAAAGCTATGCCCTTCGAGAGTTCAGGAGTCTAATTTATCCGTGCTTTCCTGGCCAACATGATCATCGGTCCCTCCTCAGCCACGCTTATTTATGGACCGTCACAGGAATGGAAATGGGCTCCACCCAGAGACAGCAATAGTGGTCACCAGCGGGAAAGGACGGGGCTTTCAAAGCTGAGCTTCTGCCAGAGATCACCCCCCACCCCCAGGCACTTTCATGTACACATTCTCTTCATGCTTTCAATTAGAAACATGTCTCGGTTTAACATCTGAGAATGATTTCCGCTTCTCCCTCCCAAGGTGTATTGCAAATGTCTACTAATCTCTCAGGAAGGCTGCAGGAGTGGCTGACAAATCTGGTACCTAGGTGGAAGCCAAGCACAGGCATCTCCGCCAAAACACCTAGAATAGCCAACGAGGGGCTGTCTGGAGGATGAGTTAGAAGTATAAAAGGTAGCCTTGTTTTTTTTTCTGACTCTTCAAATTTTGCATATGGAAGGATGAGGGGAGCAGGGAAAAAATAATTAAAAAAAAAACAAAGAAAACCTTTAAACTCACACCAAAAAAGGACACTTTACATAATAGTAGTTACATATATATACAATACTATCCTTTCACAGTAAGGATAGTATATATACAATATTATCCTTTCACAGTAAGTTTTAAGAGACAATAAGGAGACTGATGAGATGATTTTCTCTTCCACCTTCCCCATTTGGGCCTCCTGGAGCACATAGGTAGGGCTGGCTTAAACTGCGGGGGTCGGGGGTCGGGGAGGCGGAGCGGGTAAGGGAACAGATTTCCCAATGGCCAAGAAAAGCCCCTCCCCTGACATGAAAAGCAAAACTGTCGTCCTGCAACCACATTTGATCAAGCCGTTTTTCCCACCACATTTGGACTTCGTGCAATAGTGGTTCCCACATGTCACTTCTCAATGTGTGGTGCCTGGACAAAGCCGCAGCATCACCTGGAAACACTTTAGAAATGCATATTTGGCCGGCCCCTGGCCTGCTAAATCCCAAACCAGAGCCCAGCCATCTGACTGCCTGCCAGGTGATGCACAAACTAGCGGTCTTCCCCCAACACCTTTTTTGAGAATTTACATTTTTGTCACTGCAAGTTTGTGTTTTCACACTGCAGTGGCTTACTGAAGTCTTACTCTCATGGCTGTGTCTGTTTTATGTTGCCCTTCTGTTTTTAAAGCAAAAAATTAAAAAATTCTTCCATGTTACTAAATTCTCAAGATAATTATCAGTCCCTTTCAAAAATTTATACATTTGTCACTACTTCATGATCAGTGTAAAAATTTGCAGGCGTGTACAAGAAAACTGTTATTTTTTTAAATTCAAGTATAGTTGACTTACAATGTTACATGAGTTTCAGGTGTCAGCACAGATATTTAGTATGTTTACAGATTATACTCCAATATATCCTTGTTGCTTCTCTATTTCATACACACTAGTTTCTATCTGCTAAGCCCATACCCCTAACGTGTCCCTCCCTCCTCCTCTCTCCCCTCTAGTAGTCACTGGTTTGTTCTCTGTAATGCTATTTCTGGAGAAAACTGTTATTCTAACTGAGGTATTGAACTATGTGGAATATTTTAAATCTTACGGAAGTTCTTTAAAAATGTTATCCATCAGTCATCCTGCATTTGCCCAGGCCAGCTGTGGTTCCACACAATGAGTGAACACTATGGCGATCTTATCAGCGGGTGGGGCAGTGGTTCTCAGGCTTTGCAGCACAGTAGAATCACCTGGGGAGCTTTCACACTGGCTCAAAACTCAGGTGTGACTCCAGGCTGATTGAATCAGAATCTCTGGGGAAAGGGGCTCACTGGTCACTTTCGTTTTTCGGTTTTTTAACTCCCTTGGTGATGGCAATGTGCAGCCAAACAGGAGACCCGACGGTAAGGGAATAAAGTCCTACCAGACTTGCTGATCATCTTCCCAAAGAGTTGCTTTTTGAATTTTTTCTCCTTCATTTAAAAATTTTCAACATATTCTAGCTGCCCAGGAGATACATTCAAGGCCCTCATCTGGAACCCACCCCCCTCTTTCCATCCTCACCACCCGCCGCCCCCGGTCCACCCCTGCAAAAGCTCACCCTTTCTTGCCTCTGGACATAGGGTGCCCTGTCCCGCAATATGGGCCAGCCCCTCAAGCGCTTATTCATCTGAAACGTCCTGCTTCTCTGTGAAGTCCTTTCCAAACGCCCACTCACCCTGACCTCCTGCCATTTTCATCATTCACTTCACATCTCACCTGTATGGTCACATATATTAACCATCTTTTAACAAAGCTCTTTTATTTCCCAACTAGAATGCAAACCATGAGGTCAGATAATTGACTAAGACAGAACTTTTTGTACCCAAGGACGGGAGCCTGAACCTCATCTTGGTTGACTGACCGATGTCAAAGTAGATCCATCTCTTTCCAAGAATGCTGGAACTTCAGGACATCTATAAAAGGAAGATAATAAGTGGGCCCATAATAACATCTACACCCCTGGATGTGGTTTACCAGTTATTCAGTCAGTCTCCAAGCTTTCAAAGATGTTTTTAAATCAAAATTAATATCTAAGTATACTTTGCTAACATATACGGCCTGCAGTGGCATTTAGCAGCATGTATATTAAACAATTACAGAAGCTCAGATTCAACCATTCTAGAAAAACTCTGAATGGGAGGAACCCTCTGAAACTGGTCATGAACTCACAAGAAAAGATCACAAAGGGCTGATGGGAGCTGTGATAAGGTACTAAACCAGAGTGAAGTAAGCCAGAAAGATAAAGACCAATACAGCACACTAACGCATATATATGGAATTTAGAAAGATGGTAATGATAACCCTATATGCAAAACAGAAAAAGAGACACAGATGTACAGAACAGACTTTTGGACTCTGTGGGAGAAGGCGAGGGTGGGATGTTTCAAGAGAACAGCATCGAAACATGTATATTATCTAGGGTGAAACAGATCGCCAGCCCAGGTGGGATGCATGAGACAAGTGCTCGGGCCTAGTGCACTGGGAAGACCCAGAGGAATCGGGTGGAGAGGGAGGTGGGAGGGGGGATCGGGATGGGGAATACATGTAAATCCATGGCTGATTCATGTCAATGTATGACAAAAACCACTACAATACTGTAAAGTAATTAGCCTCCAACTAATAAAAATAAATGAAAAAAAAAAGTGCATTAAGAGAATTAGCCTAAGACATTCAGGTGAAGTTGGAAAAAAGCTTCTGAAAACTTTTTTTTGTGAAAAGGGATTAGAAATGGAGGAAGCCCACAATTTATTAAGTAGATAATCCAATAAAAGGACTTCTGCTCAAGATAAGCACAGTGAGTTAACCTCTACCACATCTCCCATTCCAAACAGAACAATCATTTTTAAAGACTTTTTTTAGATTAAAGAAACAGACTTCCACAGCTGGGCATGATGGAATAACTGTTACCAAACAAGCCTTTTTGCCATGACAGCTAGAAAACTGGATGAAAGACATAAGACAACTGTTGTCAGATACCAGACAACTGGCAAGAGAAGACTGTGAATCCTAAGACAAGGGCATCAAGAGGGGAGCCCTAGGATCACTGTAACCGCCTGCAGGAGGCACTCGGTTGACCACTATGCAGCAAGGATCACCACGCACAGTGTGATAAAGGCTGAGTGGCTGGGATCTGCACGCAGAGTCCTGGACAGGAGAGATCTGCGGAGAGTCCTGGAGTCTTCACCTGATACTGAGCTGCACAGGCATAGAGTGCAATAAACCACCCAAGACCTGTACGCTGCCAGAGTCAGGACATTCAGTACAGACCCCAGAACTCGACTCCCTTTAAAAGTAAAACCTCAATATCAAAACCAGGCAAGAACTGTACACAGACACAAAGAATCATACACAAATGAAAACTCACACACAAATCACAGTTAAGAATATATAGATGCACAATTCCTAAAAAAAAATTAGTAAATCTAATACAACACTATTTCCAAACCAAATTAATTCAAGAAATATAAGGATGTCAGCCACTCTTTCCATGGAATTCCCCACATTAAAAAATTAAATGAGAACTTGTCTCGGTGAAGGCAAATATTTTCCAATGAAATTCATCACTTATTCATAATAACAAACAAAAACTGTTAAGACAACTAGGAATACAGAAGGATTTCCTTGTTCTGGTAAACAATACCTACAGCAAATCCCAAGTGAAGTGAAGTCGCTCAGTGTCCAACTCTTTGCAACCCCATGGACTGTAGCCTACCAGGCTCCTCCATCCATGGGATTTTCCAGGCAAGAGTACTGGAGTGGGTTGCCATTTCCTTGTCCAGGGGATCTTCCCAATCCAGGGATCGAACCCAGGTCTCCCGCGTGGTAGGCAAACACTTTACCATCTGAGCTACCAGGGAAGCCCCCCACATACCAAAGAGGATACCAAAACCTACAGCAAATATTATGTGGAAATTGTAGAAACGTTTCTATTATAGCTGGAAACAAGTCTAAATGCCCACAATAGCCTCTATAGTTGATGTTATACTGTAAGTCCCATGGTAAAACAAGGAAAAAAAATAAAAGACCTAAAATGAAACAAATGTAACATTATTTCAGTTTATCTAAGTGGTTATGTAGATAATCAAGAGATTCTACAAACTATAATAGCAGATAAGAATGCAGTACTTGTTCAAAGAGAGAGAAACAGATCAATTAAATTTAACAGAAAGCTTAGAAACAGACTCATATATAAATGGAGGCTTGAAACATGATGCAGGAGATACTACAACCCCGTAAAAAAATGGACTAAATAAATGGTGTTGAAAAAGAAAGAGCCACCCATCTGAAAAAACCAAAACTAGATCCCTACCCAACATAGGAGTATGCATTCTGGTGTGTTCCAAGGCCTTCAGTTGCGTTCAACTCTGTGCGACCCCATGGACTGTAGCCCGCCAGGCTCCTCTGTCCATGGGATTCTCCAGGCAAGAATACTGGAGTGGGTTGCCATGCCCTCTTCCAGGAGATCTTCCCAACCCAGGGATCGAACCCAAAGTTCTTCTGTCTCCTGCACTGGCAGGCAGGTTCCTTATCACTAGCACCACCTGGGAGGCCCATGCATTCTAGATCTATAAAACTCAAGAGAAAATATGACAGAATATCTTTATGATTTGGGATAAGGATGAATTTCTCAAATGTGAAAACAGTAAGTAAAAATCCAAAAGGATTGATGAACTTGACTGTATTAAAACTTAAAAGACACCATACAAAACACTGAAGAACAAATGACAAAAAGAAGACCCTCGCAATATATTTAACAAAGGACTAATAACCAGATATATCAAGAATTCCTAAAAATAGATAGGAAAAACAAAGCAAAAGATGGACAAAGGATGTGAGCTGGCTAGTCAAAGATGGTGAAATGTAAAATACATGCGAAAAGATACACAGCCTCTCCAATTATCAGAGAACTGCAGATCAAAACAACACTGAGATGCAATTCCACACTCAAGAGACACAATAAGTCTGTTACCACCAAGTGTTAGCAAAGATACTGGGTAATGGAAACTCATATACTGTTCATGGAGGTGTATAGGATACTCACCTCTGTGAGAAGCAATACGGCAACGTTTAGTAAGGTTATGATGTGAAAACCCTAACGCCTAGCAATTTCACTTCTAGGCTGTCATTTGCTCAAGCAGACATACATACCAATTAGTAGGAAAATAGTGACACTGACAGATGAATTGATAAACTGTGGTATATTCATATATGGAATTGTTTACAGCAGTTAAAATCATGATCTAGATCTATACGCCAAGCAACATGGATGAACCTTGTGAAAATAATGTTGACTGAAGAAAGTAATTATAAAATGCTACTTTGTAGTACTATTCTTTATATGATACTATAATACTGTTCATGTAATTTTTAAAGACATAAATCACTACTCCTTGTTTTTAAGGATACATATGAAATCAACGAACGCATTAAAATATGTATTGGATTCCCACTAAATTCATAACCATGACACCTCAGGGAAGGATATGGAACAATTCCAGAGAAGGAAATAGGTCACTTTATTGGAATTTTTTTTCTTTAAAAAATAAAAAGATGGGGGACTTCCCTGGTGGTCCAGCAGTGAAGGCTTTGCTTTCCAGTGCAGGAGATGCAGGTTCAATTCCTGGTCGGGGGGCTAAGATCCCACATGTCTCATGGCCAAAACACCGAAACACAGAAGCAATACTATAACAAATTCAATAAAGACTTTAAAATTGGCCCACATTATTTAAAAAAAAGTATGTATAGAAAATATGACAACGGGTGTTAGCTGTTGGTAGTAGATACACAGGTGCTAACTACTGTACTCTTTTTACTTTCCTGTATACTTTACAAAATTTTTTCAAAATCAAAATAATTTTTAAAAAAAATAAGCCAACAAAAGGCAATTGAGAATTGAAGACAGTTAAAACCTGATTCTTAATCATGGGGTGAAAGGGTGATCACGGGGATGAGGTTGGTCAAAGGAGCAGAAACTGCCAACATCACAGTTCGGTGCTCTGCTCAGTCGTGTCCGACTCTTTGCGACCCCCTGGACTGTAGCCCACCAGGCTCCTCTGTCCATGGAATCTTCCAGGCAATAATACTAGAGCGGGTTGCCATTTCCTACTCCAGGGGATCTTCCTGACCCAGGGATCAAACCAGAGCCTCTTGCATCTCCTGCTTGGCAGGTGGATTCTTTACCTCTAAGCCACCCGGGAAGCCCAACACGACAATAATGAACCCAGTGTGCACACAGTGGGCTTGCGGAAAGCCCACATCAAGACCTGGGTGAGAAGAATGGACCATAAAATGCCTCCCCACTGTGGCCACAGAGACGGTCTTAGGAAAACACTCATCTTTTGAAACAAATCCTCAATTTTTGCTCCAAACAGTAAATCCTCTCAGATTTCTTCCTACATTTGAATCCTACTCCAGTTTGACAAGCTGATCCTAATGTTCTTTAAAAGTTTAGTGACTGTATTTTTAGGAAGTGTCCCGTGCCCTGAACCTCAAGCTCTATTGCTCTTAATTCTAAAAAAGTAGCTCTTAGTTATATTTAAAACCCGTCCCAGCCCACACAGGGCAAACAGAGTGAATCTCTGCCCCTTGCCTAACTCCAAGCAAGTTACAGCATGTCGACTGCATATGTCCCAGGGAGAAATGTAAGTCTAACTGTGTCTCCTGTGATCAGAGACAGCAGGTGAGAAACTGCTTTGCTGTGTGTGTGTCTTCACAGTAATTCCCAGCTGCCCTTTGAAGTCATTCAATAACACTAAGTGATATCAGATCACAAGACTCATAGGATGAGGTCACACATTTTCGTCTGCTCTTATTCTGTATGCCCCTTGTGCCAAACTTAAACAAAACGCTGCACTTTCATGGTGAGTGTCTCTGGGTCAGCTTCCTCCAAAATCCCTAAGGAGCAAAAAACAATAGTATAAACCCCAACACCTTTTCTATCCAGACTTGTGGAATAATGAAGAGTTCCACAAAATCAAATGCTTTACATAGGTGAATCAAGCACCAAGACATTTACTAACTCATAGGTTTTGGACAGCTCTATGAAAAGTGTGTGTGTGTGCTTTCAGAGTGCCCTGCTCTTCAACTCAGGATCTCTCCCCTGCCTTTCTAGGCTGTTTGCTTTTCCAATCTACTCTCAAGAGACAACTTAACCAAGCAGATAGTCAGATGGCTGAGCACAGCACAAATTACATGGAATATATGAGACCCAAAAGTTGTGTGAAGAATCTCAGGGCTTTATAAAGACTTCATTGCCTTTATGTCAAGGACTGAGCCCTCGTCTGCCTAATACCCCGGGAGCTGTATTCTGGAGGGTGGAGGTTCTGGAAGCGTGAGTTCAGCAGGAGAAGCTTGTTACCATGTGATTTAATTTAAAATAGATGGTCGGCCTAGGCCAAGCACACTCCTCCTGATGCCACCAATAACTGTGAAATCATTCACAGAGTATAATAATTAAGTCATAAGTTACGTAATGAAAAAACCGCCAGCAATTTTTATGAGTTCTGTTTCTGGTCTTATTACTGCTGTTTTATGAAGTTTTGTTGTTTGTTTTTTTAAGTCAGTGAAAAAGAAAATAAAGTTAAGGACCTACAAGTTTTTACTATGTAAATATTTCATTTAAAATAGCATAAGAAAAATGAAGAAAAACCAGAAAATTTTCAGAAAATGGTACTATGTAGGAAGAATTAACAAAAGCTGCCTTTAACAAATTAAGACCAAAATTGAAAAGGTGAAAAAAGGCCAGAAGTAGACAATTGAGACAAAATAAAATACAATTAGTAAGTAAACCTGTGGTATACTGTCTAAATTAACAAAGTCATCAAAAGAAATGCCAACTAAACCAAGGATGTACAATATTATGGCTACTTTGCATTTTTTAAAAAAGACATGTAGAATATTAATACAAAGTGTAATAAAGGGTAGTAAAATGATACAAGCCTTTTAGAAAGCACTTCAACAATATGTTTCAGGCTATTTTGGTAGCTTCATTTCTAGAAATTTACCCTAAGAAAATAGTTTAAAAAAGAAAATAACTATACACACACTTATGCCCAGCTGTCCACAGCAGTGTTATTTATACCAATGAAAAATGCAAAAGCAGCATATAGATTGAGTAAAGGATGGTATTATATAACCTTTCAAAATTAGAATTATAAAGTGATACTGTAAGTTTTTAAGTGTTATTATTAAAATGTATTGAAAACACAAGGTTATTTTGCTATTCGGTCATTAGTTAAGCATCTTCTCTGAAAATAGCATAATTTTATTGTGTGTACTAACACTCGTACACATGGGTAATAGACACAGGGCTTCCCCAGTGGCTTAGACAGTAAGGAATCCACCTGCCAATGCAGGAGACATAGGAGGCGTGGGTTCAGTCCCTGGGTCTGGAAGATCCCCTGGAGAAGGAAACGGCAACCCACTCCAGTACTCTTGCCTGGGACAGAGGAGCCTGGTGGGCTACAGTCCACGGGGTCTCAAAGAGTTGGACATAACTGAGTGAGTAACAACACACGACATGACAAACAAGTTCCTGACAAATCTCGGGTTTTACAAACTAAACTATTACGCACATGTAAAGTATAATTACAAATGACATTGTCATAATTCATTATAGGGAGACCATAAATTT
Source organism: Cervus canadensis (assembly GCF_019320065.1). Lineage (NCBI taxonomy): Eukaryota > Metazoa > Chordata > Mammalia > Artiodactyla > Cervidae > Cervus > Cervus canadensis. The sequence continues at coordinate 14,985,637 of NC_057390.1, read as the reverse complement.
CTAAATAATAAATCTTTGATCTGTTTTAATACCATATCTCTCTCCATTCATTATTCAAACATTGAGCCCTTCCCCCTTACATGCTAACACTGAGCCAAGAAGTGTGGATTAAAAGACGGAGAAGACAAATTTCCTGCTCTCACGGAGATCAGAAACCAGTATGGAAGACAGACAAGTATATATATATATATATATGTATGTGTGTATGTATACATAAAACTTCACCATACAGTTATATGTTGGAATAATAAAGGTATGGAAGAAATGAGAAATGAAGGGCCCTAAGTGAAAAATCTGGAGAAGGAAACGGCAACCCACTCCAGTATTCTTGCCTGGAGAATCCCATGGACAGAGGAGCCTGGCAGGCCATGGTCCACAGGGCCACAGAGAGTTGGACACAACTGAAGCAACTAAGCAAGCAAGTGGGAAATCAACCAATATTTTCAAAATTATATTCAAGGGATTAAAAAGGATACAGGCAATTCTCAGAATGGTTTGTCCCCTTGAGGAGATGTAAAATCCACCTACGATGGAAGCCGGCAGTGGGGTGACGTGAAGGTGGACTCAACGTCCCACAGACCTGAGTCTGAACCCCTCCCTGCCTCCCCAGCTGGGTGCCCTGGGGTCAGTTCTAAGTCTGACCTGTGCTTCAGACCCTCACTCAATGAAGTGACAATTCTGAGTGACTCCTGAGTGACAATTCTGCACTCCAGGTTGCACCAGGCGCCATCACACGCCCCATGACTAGAACTATAGATAAGAAAACACTATCTCTGCCCAGTGGAACTCACAGCCCAGCCAGCGGACCAACAGAAAAAGTGATTATAATTATAACAAACATTTCAGAAAGGGAAGAATAAATACCGTGCAGCGGGGACCTATCCCTAGGGGATTTAGGGTATTAGGAAAGACCTCACTGAGATCATGAACTTACTATCAGATCTGAAAGCTGAGAGAAATAAATAACTCATCTGCCCAATCCCAGAGTATGGGGCCAAATGGTGAAACCTGCCACAAGCCATCAAGAAGCAAAATGCAACTCGACTCTACTGGTTGCAGACTGACTCTTCATAAGAGATAGGGTTCAGGGGAGAGGGAAGGAATTAACATATATTCTTCAACATATGTGTCCAGAACGCTGACCTAGTACGATTTAATGTAACCGGCAGAGACATTACCCTGTAAAACAGGAAAAGAAACATTAATGTCCATTGTCACCACTGTAACTTAACACTGTTGTGAATGTTCTGGTCAACTCTGTACTAGCATACAGAAGACAGGTGTAAGCCAAGCCAGCTCCTACACTGCCGAGGGGGTGTCCACGGTACAATCTATAAAGTGATCAGCCGTATTTAAGATTAAGCCCTCAGAACACTCATGCTATTTGTATTTCATCATTACTAATCCAGGAAATTTTCTATTCAAATCTGTCCACTGCAGTATTACAATCAATACAGTGGTTAAAAAAAAGAGAGAGAGAGAAAGAAAAGAAATAACCTACCTGTAAAAACAAAGGAGAGACAAAAATCATGAAATGTGATGAAGTCATCAAAAACAATGTCCTAAAAACTTTTTAATGACTTGGGATAATGCTTATGAAGTAATGCCAAGATTAAAAAAATAAGTAAATAACCTTCCACTCTCTCCACAACACACTCCAGTCAGCCTTGCACCTCTGCCTATCCACTGAGTCACACTCACGAGTAACCTCCTGGCTGCCAGTCCCATGGCCTTCTCCCTTCTCCACCAAGAGCATCAATGGACCAGTCCCTCCTCCCTCACTACCTTCTTCCCTTGGCTGAGACACCCCACCAGCCTCTGCCAACCTCACCATCAACCTTCACAGTCTCCCTCCGGCTCCCCTTTCCCTTTCTGATCTCTCCATGTTGACATTTCCCAGGGCTTTCTTGGTCCTTGGGCCCTTCTTCTGATGACCTCATTCAGTCATGTGGCTCTGATTTCCATTTAAACTGGGCCCTAATTTAGACCTCAGGCCCTGTCCTTCTATCTGAACTCCACATTTCCACGTCCAACTACCTCCTCGACAGCTCTGAGTGGATGTCTACCAGATGCTCAAATTTAGCACATCCTGATTCCTGCCCGCCTCTGCTGAACGCATACAGCACAACCAGCTCCTCCTCAGCATTCATCTCGTTAAAAGGAACCACCTTAGAGGGAGGTGATATCTACTGTAGAGGGGGGTGATGTATGTATAATTATGACTGATTTGTGTTGTTGCATTGCAGAAACCAACACAACGCTGTAAAATCGTTTTCCTCCAACTAAAAATAAATCAAAAATAATTATATACCAATCTAAATGGGAAAAGAATTTTTAAAAGAATCAGTTCAGTTCGTTCACTCAGCCATGTCCGACTCTTTCCACCCCCATGAATTGCAGCACGCCAGGCCTCCCTGTCCATCACCAACTCCCGGAGTTTACCCAAACTCATGTCCATTGAGTCGGTGATGCCATCCAGCCATCTCATCCTCTGTCATCCCCTTCTCCTCCTGCCCCCAATCCCTCCCAGCATCAGGGTCTTTTCCAATGAGTCAACTCTCCGCATGAGGTGGCCAAAGGATTGGAGTTTCAGCTTCAGCATCAGTCCTTCCAATGAACACCCAGGACTGATATCCTTCAGGATAGACAGGTTGGATCTCCTTGCAGTCCAAGGGACTCTCAAGAGTCTTCTCCAACTCCACAGTTCAAAAACATCAATTTTTCAGCGCTCAGCTTTCTTTATAGTCCAACTCTCACATCCATACATGACCACTGAAAAAAACCATAGCCTTGACTAGACGGTTCTTTGTTGGCAAAGTAATGTCTCTGCTTTTTAATATGCTATCTAGGTTGGTTAAAACTTTCCTTCCAAGGAGTAAGCGTCTTTTAATTTCATGGCTGCAGTCGCCATCTGCAGTGATTTAAAAGAACAGATACATGTATATGTACAACTGAATCATCTTGCCACACACCTGAAACTACCACAACATTGTTAATCAACTGTTCCAAAACAAAAGAAAACCAAAAAAGGGCACCACCATTTGCCAAGTTGCTCACCAAGCACATTAGTTTTCTAGGGCTGCTACAACGAAACATGACAAAATACATGCTTTAGACAAGAGAGAGTCACTGGTTAGAAGTCTGAAATCGAGGTGTTGGAGGCGGTGGTCCTTTCTGAGGGCTGTCTGGTTGCTTTCTCCCAGCTTCTAGTGGCCTTGGGCATTCCTTGGCTCCTAGAAGCTGTTTTCGCAAGTCTTCCTTCTATGCACGTCTCACCACCTGCCCTCAAACCCTTCTCCCAGCCACCTTGTCCCCTGAAATCTATTCTCACCAGAGCAACCAGAGGAATCCTGTAGAATCCAGTCAGACCACACCCCCTCCTCTGCTCCAAACCCTCCGAAGGCTTCCATCTCACTCGGTAAAACGCAAAGCGTTTATTTTCACAGTCACTTCCTAACCTTGCGCACCATACCCCTGTCACACTGGCTTCCTGGCTCGCCCCTGGCAGACAGTGCCTGCTTACACCACAGGGCCCTTGCATCTGCCTGTAACAAGCTTCCGCAGATACTCACGGGCTACCTTCCTCACATCACTCAGCCTCCCTGTGACTATCTGCTCCAAACAGCAATGTATAGGCCTCGATTAGTCCGCTTCATTTTTCTTCAAAGCACTTATCCCTAACCCTACATTATATTATTTATCTATTCATTGTTTCCCACTAAAATATCAGCTCCACAGGGAAGAAGACTATTTTGGTAGCTGCTTTTTCCCTTGGACCTAAAATAATGTCTGACTCAAAGAAGATAATAACTTAATGTCTGGTGTAACTCAAAGAAGATAATAACTAACTGCAGAATGAATGAACATGTGAAGGCAGGCTGGAAGAAAAATATATTTAAATGCTAACGTGAATTACAATCCTAGGAGTGGTAAAATTATAAGTGATTACTTATACCATATTATACTTTCCATATTTGCTACGATGGCCTTCACAGCATGGCAAATATCATACTTTATCAAGAAAAAAATGTTAATTCACTTAATGGCTAATTTAAACATACTTAAATATTTAAGGGGTGTAAATCCTACAATCTAAACAATATATGAGATGGAGTATCATATACTAGATTTTATGGTAAATGTATGATACTGAAACATACATTATTTTTACTTTGAAACTTATTCTTAACAAACTTGGTAATGATTGGGCAATATGTCTAGCATTATTATTTACATGTTTAACCTGTTTAAAAAGCTTTTTATTTTCATCAACCAAAAATGCAGAGCAGCTTTTCTGAAAATCATAGAAATAAAAAACCAAGATTTATAAGGCCTAAACAACTGCCAACTTGAGAATCATGTATCTGAAATTTGGATTAAAGTAAAGGTAAAAAAAAAAAAAAAACTAACACAGAAAACATAACTTTACTCTGATTAGGAAGCTAGAAGTAAAGAGCCCACTAAAGTCAGGCAGCCCATACCAAGCCCAGTTCAGACACTGGCTAGCTGTGTGCCCCTGGGTATATTTCCATTACCTTTTTTTGCATCTCAGTTTTCCCATCTGTAAAATGGGAGTGATTTTTTTTTTAAAGGGGGTTTCTGATGAATTAAGTAAATGCACACACACAAAGCTCTGGGACAGGGCCTGCTTCAGAGTAGCATTTGACAGGTGTCAGCTATTATTATTATTCCACGCATCAAATTCATCCCACACACACCCCAAAATAGCCTTTAAGGAAGCTTTTGAAAAGCAGGTCACATCTATATCTGGGATAGAATTTTATTTCTACCATTGGAATTTTAAATTTATGCAAGACAGCCTTTCACACTGAATCAAACATAATAAGTTACCTTTTTCCCCTTTCTTTCCCACATTTAACCATTCAGAATAAAGCTGTGGGAGGCAAAAAAGCGATAAAGAGCATCAATCTAAAATAAAATATTACATGGTTGTTACCATGCTCAAGACTCGTATTTCCAAACAAATTTTCTCAACTGAAAAAAGAATAATAGCTACATGAGTGAGACAGAGCCTTTAAAAATTACCATTTATTTTGACAGCATTCCTTTAGGTAAATTAAGAGTATTATGTGACCAAGGATGGGAACACCCTGGAAGAGATACAATCCAGGGCATGCCAAAGGCTCTCCTTGCTAAAATAAAAACACTTGTAAATGTCACTGATGCCCGAGCATCATTGTAGAACACAAACATTCAGTGGACTGTGGACACGGCCCCAGCTACAGGGATCACAATAATTAGGCTCTAAAACCCCAAATGGGAGCAACAGTTGAAGCCTCACTGTGAAATACCAGGCCATGCCTCTAAATGGAAGGAAGAAGCAAAACAGATGAGGTTATTTGCAAACACTTAGCCCTATGGCTACTAGCTCTATCATTGTGAAATGTGATACAACCATTTTCAGAATTGAAGCTGAAATAGAACTATGGACAACAAGGACCCATCAGCAAGCAGTTGAAAAGAACAAGCAAAGCTCTGTTTTCAAAACTTGAATACACAAAATTAAAATTGTTTAAATAGCATTTCTCATTTCTGACATCCTTCGGAATAAAGCAATTATTTTAGTAAACATTGTGAATGTAAAATGCTCCATTTAGTCATATACTGGGCCTTCCTTCCACATGCATTTAAATTTTTTTTTTTTTTTTTTTTTACTGAATCACTCTAAGTAGCTTCCTTAACAGCTGATCATCTCAGAACTGAAAAGAAATGGATAATCAGCAAACAAAGAGAAATTTACATAACTATTAGGACAGAAATCAACAAGAATGATCTTTCTGTTAAAGCTGTCAACTTTAAAATAAACCATTCAAAAAATAAATAAATAAAATAAACCATTCCACCTAAAACACGAAGCCACAAGTGTTAAACAATGGATGATGTTCATAGGGTGTTACTCTTCCCAACTTCGTAATGTTTTGTATTTTCCAAGAAAATAAACCATAAATTAAAAAACCATACGTTTTCCAAGACTTAATCCAAGTAATTATTTTTGTTTCAAAATATGCCATGAATAACCTACTTGTTTTAGTAGTAATTTTGTTTCTGTTTTCTTACAAGGTAGAATCACTAAATTTCCTGCTAGTCAATTCTGAAAAAACATAATTAAGAGAAAGAAAATAAAGAAACTTTATACAATTCTGGAAGTAGAGATTTTAATCTCAAAGTGTGAAAAATGCAATCACGAATGTCTCACAACTGCCCGTTTAACAGACTGGTTATAGTCACTATTCTCAAGCCACAATCCCCTAAAGATCATGTATTCCTAGTACTCATTTTTATTCTTAGATTTCTTCCCGTTATTTGTCATCACCAGTTCATACCACAATTAGGGGTAGGCTTCTGTGGAGTTAGAATGAGAAAGAGAAAATGTTTGTGTTCTACAGAGATGCTCAGGCATCAGTGACATTTACAAGTGTTTTTGGTGATAGATACTTCCTAAAAATAGTCCCAAATCTATCCCTTCCTATCAGCACATGCTTCTTCTCCCATCAAAAGGTGACTCTTACGTCTCTCCTTGTTGAGTATGAGGCTGGGTCTATGACGTGTTGTTTCAGTCGCTAAGTCAAGTCCAACTCTTTGTGATCCCATGGACTGTAGCCCACCAGCCTCCTCTGTCCATGGCTTTCCCAGGCAAAAATAATGGAATGGGTTGCTATTTCCTCCTCCAGGGAATCTTCCCGAGCCAGGGATCAAACATGACTCTCCTACATTGCAGGCGGATTCTTTGCAGCTGAGCCACCTGGGAAGCCGGGGTCTATAACTATTCTACAAAAAAAAATGCAGAAGTGCCCTGCTGAGAGCCTCCCAGCCCAGGCTTGAAAAAGCCAGCAAGCAATACTTCCTCCCTCTTGAAACCTAGCTGCCATGTCATGGGGAAGCCCAAGCAACCAAGGAAAGAGGCCCACATGGAAGAGAACCGAGGTTCTCAACCAACAGCCCCTGCTAAGCTCTCAACCAACACCCAGCATCGTCTTGCCAGTCGTGGGAGTGTTCCAGCTGATGCCATGTGGTATGGAGACAGGCTGTCCCTACTGAGCCCTGCCAAATTGCAAAACCATGAGTAAATAAATGACGGTGTTTGTTTTAAGCCACTGAGTATTAGGATAATTTGTCTCAGAGGCATAAATAGAAATAGAAACAATCTTCCTGAAGAAGAGTCATTATCTCTCATTCCAGGGCTTCTGCTAATTCTATCATGCTAAATTACCCTGCATTAAAATCTGTGGTTGTGTAATCAAGTCTTCAAAATAAAAATGAGCATAGTTGTGATTAACAGCCTCCTGAAGCCTACGAGGAAGGGAGAAGATGACGCACAGGCCTCTGCATCTATGCATTCCCAAGTACCGAAGACGATCAAAGACAACAACGGCTTTCTCCAGTGATTTCCTGGCAAAGTTACCAGTGCAGAAAAACACTCATCTTTGATAACAGTAGCCACAACTGAATACTATTCTACAAATTTTATGTTATATATACTTTACCACAATATTTAAAATAATACACACACACTCAAAAAAAAAAAAAAACTACTGTACACTGTATGTGGGAGAATTAGATGATATGTGAATTAAATCTCAATACAGCACTTTCCATACAGTCCTCCACACAGTAAACAGTCCAGCTCATCTTTGACCAGCTCTATCTTAAAAAGGCTTTTCTGTGTTAAAATGTGCCTGCCCACAGCTTTCATTCATCAACTCCCCTTTCCATAGTATTGAAGCTCCACCATCCCGCCTGTGACTTCTCTTCTCCTGAATCAAGCAACCCATTCCCACAGCTCCTCATGTCGGCTCTGTTCCCTCCATCATCCAGCTGCACAACTTCGTAGATTATAGCAGCTCCCGGTACTGGAGAAGAGCACGCACTTTGGACTCAAAAGGCCTAGGTTTAAATCTGAGTTCCATCGCTTACTAGCCACGAGAAGCTTCGATTTCAACATGTGTAAAATGCAGATGGGGAAAGAAGTCTCATCTTTGGGAAGGAGTGAGGCAGAGATTGAAGTCAGGGCTTGAGATGACAATCACCTGTACTCAAAAATAACGCTTGCAAATTTACTTAGTATGGACCACACACTGTCTCTCAGTATGTCTTTCTGCATTTAACAAGCCACCATTTCTTTGTTTAAACAACATCTCTCCCCCTCTGCCAAACACGTATAGTTAATTCAAGCTCATTAAATGCACGAATGATGCAACTTCATAGAACAGACCCAACCTCAACATCAAGCAAGCAGCAACAGGGTCTGGAACCCAGGAAGCCCACCAAAATGACTAGCTTTTATTATTTTATTGCAATTCTGGGCTTCCCTGGTGGTTCAGAGATAAAGAATTCACCTGCCAATGAAGACAAGGGTTCAATCCCTGGGGCGGGAAGATCCCCCGAAGAAGGAAATGGCCTGGTGCCCAGATGATCAAAAATCGGCCTGCAATGCAGGAGACCTAAGTTTGATCCCTGGGTCAGGAAGATCCCCTGGAGAAGGAAATGGAAACCCACTCCCCATATTCTTGGCTGGAGAATCCCATGAACAGAGGAGTCTGGTGAGCTACAGTCCATGAGGTCGCAAAGTTGGACACAACTGAGTGACTAACACCAATATTCTTGCCTGGGAAATTCCACGGACAGAGGAGCCTGGCGGGCTACAGTCATGGGGTCACAAAAGAGTTGGACACAACTTAGTGACTAAACAACAACTGCAGTTCCAGGAGGGAAGGACAAAATCTAATGTGATGTCTCCAAAGCGGTCAGCCCAGCTGGCGTGGAGTGGGCCAGAGCGGGACAGTGCTGGGAATGGTTTTTTTTTTAATGTCATGGCAGGACCTCACTTTATGATTTTGATTATTTGTACTTCCTCCAGTTGGCAGGACAGAAAGGTCTGGAACATCCACCCCCAAGAGCCCTGGAGAAGAGACTCAGTCCCCCACTTCCAGGATACTGCCCCTGCCCCATGCCCATCTCACCTGCAAGCACGCATGCTGATTCTCAGCCCCCAACCCAGCCTCACAGGCAGAGAAGGGAAGGGTGGTTTTTGCCTGACCCCACCCCACCAAACATTAAACACACATTTTCCTTTCACCATCCCACAGAGGTCCAACCCATTATCTGCACAAATGTAATTACCTTCTCAACTAAACTTCTGCCCTTGTTCCAAAGGAGCTGATGGACTCACCCAGGTGTATTGTTGAAAACTGAAATATATTCCACAACAGAGGTGAACCACTACAGAGGTCAAAATGCTCAAGGTTATTTTTTAGTGTAACAATAATGAGAATCATCTGCCTGTTCAAAACATTCGATTGGAGGGAGACTCCAGGCAGATTAACCCCCCAGTGGCTGCTGATGACCACCAGCCAGGCAGCAAGGTCCTTGATCCCGTGTCTACCTGGCCACTGGGAGGACAGCTCTCTCTGCCTCGTCACCATGCCCAGCTCAATGCGAGAATGTGGGGCAGTAAGAAGGGGAGCCCTTACAAAGATCATTTAATACAGGACACTTCTGTCCTATAAAATTTCAGGGAGAAGAAATTACTGCCTTTCTGATAACCAGTGTTTGGTGATGGCTTGCCACTCTCTAGCCTGATCAAGCCCTGGGCCACAAGAAGCCACTGACAGATCCCTGTCACAGGCACAACCCTCCACCAGGGTCTGTGTGATGAGCAACAAGGGGAACATACCACAAAGCAGGTTCCAGCAGAACCCCGGGGTAAACAGTTGTCAGCGTGGCAAGTGAGCCCAGCAGAATCTACTGAGAACACAAAGGACTGAGCCATGATCTGAATACACAGAGTTCTTTAGCCCTGAACCATTTACCCATCAAGCAAGACATTTTCTCTCCTCATCCTTCCTAACACCCAAGGAAGGATAAAATCTCTCTAGTAGGAAAACTGGGCCCCAGGTGCATCGGCATTATTTAATCTTAAGGCAGAGGTTCTCGGTGTGGTCCCTGGATCAGCAGCATCACCTGGGATCTTACCGGACATGAAGGTTCTAGTAGTGTCTTGCCTCAGCCATGTGGAGTCCAGCAATCTGTGCTTTAACAAGCACTCTGGATGACTCCGATGCATGAAGAACTTTGCCAGCTACAGTCAGATTTGCAAGTTACTGTCTTAAGGTACTAAGAATCTACGCAAAGGGGATTCCTGGGGTGACCAGCATTCATTAGCTGCGAAGTAGTCTGGGACTTGGGACAAAAGGCAGAGTCAGTCAGTCCAATAACATGAGTGGAGTCAGGGTCACTCAGGACCATAAGCATCATGGGCAGCTCAGGGACTAACCGCCCAAGTAACAGAAAGACGGGTGGGTGATCTGCCCTGAAGTATGGCTTGAAAGGTAAGACACTGCCAACTTCAGGGACATCCGACACCTCACTGGACAGCCATGACTCGTTTTCAACATCTTATAAAAAATGAAATCCTGACTTTCCTGGTGGCACAATGGATAGGAATCCGACTGCCAATGCAGGCGACACAAGTTCGATCCCTGGTCCAGGAAATATTACATATGTCTCAGAGCAGCTAAGGCCATGTGCCACAACTCCTGAAGCATGCACGCCTGGAGCCCGTGCTCCACAAGAGAAGCCACCGTGATGAGAAGCCCACGTGACCCAATAAAGAGTCGTTCTTTGTTACCGCTTGCCACAACGAGAGAATGCCTACACCGAAGACCCAGCAACGCCAAAAACAAAATAGATAAATTAAAATTATTTTTTAAAAAAATGAAATCCTCTCTTCAAATGCAGTTTTACCCTGACCCTTAATATACGAAACTGACAAGCACCCTCCCCACAGCTTCTCTTACCTCTCCCCCTTTGTAGCCCCTGATACACTTCAGTGGAATCTTGAGGGTTTGTGTGAGCACAGCTTGAAAAACATGGGCTCCTCACAAAACGGGCTGCTTCTGGAGCCCCACCAGACCTACTGAACTAGAAGAGCTGGGGGTGGGGCCTTGGGACCTATCTTTTTCTTCGGGTAACCCTGATGATCAGCCAGCTCAGAGCCACTAAGCAATGCCTGTCTCAGAATAGAGCCTAGCCTTTTATATCGGTATCATCTGCAAGAGCCTGTTAACCCTGCACACTCCTGGGCCCTCCCCAAGCCCTATTGAGGCTGGATCTCCGGAGCAGAGCCCGGAAGCTACAGTGGAAGATGGTTCTCACGTGCATTCGGTACACGCAGTCTTGTGGTGTGCTGACTCCACCCCCCTCAGTCTCTCACCCTCTCACCTGAAAATATAAAGAGAATTCATCCCTCCTGGCTAGCCCCTGAACCTTCACTCCTAGAGCATGGGTGTCAAATCATTCTCCGAGATGCTGGAGGAGCAGGAAGGAGCGTGTCTTGGAGCCTGGAGTCTCAACTCTTAACACAGGAGCACTGGATCGCTGACAACCAGGCACCAACACCCGGGCCAGTGGGTCTCAACGTGGCTTGCATGATTAGAATCACATGACGAACATTAAAAACAAGGCATCCAGGTGCCACCCCTCCCCACATATTCTGCCTAAACTGCCTTGGGTGGGGGAATGGCATTGACATTTTTTAAAGACTTCTTGGGTTAAAATGCACAGCCTGGGGAGAATATCACAGCCTAGTGCAGACGTGTGCAAACATGCACAGATGCTGTTACGGTGAAGATTCTGATTCGAGGGGTAGAGGTGGGGCCCAAGGCCTGCGTTTCCAACAGCATCCCAGGTACTGATGCTCGGATCACATCTGGGGCACCAGGATCTCATGGTTCTCAAACTTCTGAATCATCTGGCGGGCCTGTTAAAACGCAGCCGGCTGGGCCCACTCCGACAGTTCCCAATTCAATATGCCTGCAGCGGGATCCTAAAATTTGCATTTCTAACAAGTTCTCAGGGGAGCTCAAGTTGAGGATCCGGCGACCACACTCTAAGAATTAGGAAGGCCATGGTTTTCAAACATTAGTGAACATGAGAACAGCTTGGGAGCTTTCTGAAACAGAGGTGAGCAGGCTTAGATCCAGATGATTCCCATGCCTGGGGAGAAGCCCAAGAATTACAGCTCCACAAATTCCGGAAGATAGTGAAGGACAGGGAAGCCTGGCGTGCTGCAGTCCATGGGGTGGCAAAGAGCCAGACACGAGTTGGCGACTGAACAACAACAAAGCTTCTCAAGGGACTCACGTGGTCTTCCAGGCCAGGGACCTCATTCAGGCCTAGAATTTGCATCCTACCAACGCAATGACATATCTGGTACTAACAGCAAGCTTTACTGGAAAGAGAGGCTGGACACCATAAATGTCCTTTATAAAGCGCCACCACACTGCACATGTAAGACACTCTCATAAACCAGGCCCAACCTAAGGAAAAAGAGAACGCCACGTGGAACTAGACAAGTTCCAAATTACTGCTGGGTTTCCTGGAAGCCTTGTCTCTAGGGGTCCAAACCTAACCTACAAGGTCAGAAGAGCAAGACGACGCACAGAAACTTTGCTCTAAACAATACCTATGTGCACAAGGGAAAGCAGCTAGCAGGGTGGTTAATCGGATAGGTGTAGACTCAGGTTAGGACTCCGGCTAAGCTCTAAAGTGGGGGAAATGCTATCTCACTTGGGGGTTGTTGAGAGGACATATAAGGAAATAACGTATGTAAGATACTTAGCCCAGGACTGTCAGTAAAATCATGAATATATGACACTTCAGACAGCAGTGACATAAAATCTTGGAGCCGGAAGGGACCTTGGTGTTTAGCCTTCAGCCAATAAAGGAAACCCAAAGACCAGGAGGACAGCATCACTTGGTTGTGCGATATCCCAAGCCCACCCCGGCCTTCTGTATCAGAATCTGCATTTTACCACGACCTCAAGAACATTCCTATGCACCACTGCCCAACAACAACCCCACCAGCTAGGGCGTATATCAGTGGTTCTCAACCCTGCCGAGTTGTAATCATCTGGAGGCTTAAAAAAAAGTTATTCATGCAAAGTCAAATCCCCTGGAAGTCTGATTCAACTGGTTTGGGAGGTATCCTGAGAACTGAGGGTTTTTTTAATCTTCTTAAGGCAGCAAAGGTTGAGAATCACTAGAACAGAATAAGGGTGAGGAGGAACTTCTGTGGCAGTCCAGTGGTTAAGACTCCACACTTCCAATGCAGGGGCTGAGAGTCTGATCCTCTGGTTGGGGAACTAGGATCCCACATGCCATGTGGCATAGCAAAAAATAATTTTTTTAATTTTTAAATTATGTTTTTAAATTACACCTTAATAAAAAAAAAACTATTGTACAAAATATATTTTTAAAAAATAAGTGTGCAGGCTCTGCAGTCAAATGGATAAGTTTAATCCTGCAGCTGGAGCAGGTACTTCAGTCTCCTTGTCTATAAAATCAGCATAATAATGGTTGTTGTTGAAACTGCAGTTTAGTCGCTAAGTGGTATTCAACTCTTGCAACCCCATGGACTTTGTAGCCCCCCAAGCTTCTCTGTTCATGGGATTTCCCAGGCTAGAATACTAGAGTGGGTTGCCATTTCCTTCTCCAGGGGACCTTCCCAACCCAGGGATCGAACCCATGTCTCCTGTCTGGCAAGCAGATTCTCTACCACTGAGCCACCAAGGAAGCCCTAATAATAGTGGTGCCCAATCTCATAAAGATACTTAGAAGACAAAAGGAGACATAATCCCGGAAAATCCACAAAACTGCCAGGCACAGAGTTTGTCCTTGTTAACAAGCACTGACTAAGTGCTAACCTGAGCAGGGGAATATTTAGTTTCTACGTGAAGGCTTCCAATGACAAGGAGTTCAGAATTCACCTTCCTTCACTTCAGCACCTTCCTCTGTGGGATGCTTACTAGAAAGTTCTAACTATGAGGGCATTGCAATAATCACTCGGGGTGGCCTTTCCCACAATCCAGCTCTAACCTCTGTAGCTGGAAGCTCCCTGAATGACACACACGCACACACACTCCTCGGTGAAGACCCCTTCTGTCTGGGCCATCGCTGTGGATGCAGCCCAGACGTCCTGGCCTGGGATGAATGCACCCCTTCAGGCAGCATCCAGCCGCAGGCTCTGCCTCCATCGAGCTGTGTGACTCTGGACGGGCCACAGCGCTCCAGGCCTTGGCTTCCTCACCCCCTACACAAAGAGTCAGGCCAGGCAGTCCCACGTGCCCCCAGCGTCATCCACTTGGGTTCCCTGGGCTCACAGTGCCAGAAAGGGGCACTCACAAAGGCCTGGGTCGGGTTTTCCCTCACCACGGTCTTCCACAGTACAAAAGAGGCAGCCCACTGCCCACTCAGCACAGACGTGTGATGGACGCTCCTGCAGACTCCTAGTGACTCCCCTGCACACTCAGACCGAACAATAGGCTTTCTCTGAAAGTCTCCTAAATATAGACACATTCTCCGGGTGAGCAGAGGATTTCATGAAGGGTTTTTCTGGGGAAACAGACCTAAATAATAGATGGGTGTTTGGTTTGTACTTGTATATATGAGTGTGAGTGACTGTGTGTGTGTGTGTGTGTGTGTAAAAACAATCTGGCGATTGTGTTGGGTTTTTTCCCTGAGAACACTAAGACACCAGGAATCATTCATCAGGCTGTCTCAGCCAATTTTCCTTTCACTGCGTCTCTTGAGTTCAAACCTTTCTGTGCTTTTAAATGAGCCCCTTTTCAGTCCTAGCCCCTCCTGCAGCAAATCCGAGGCCGGCCTGCGCGCTCCTGCAATTGGGGCCCCCGCCGCCTGCCCGTGCCCAGCACGCTCCCCTGCCCACGGTGAGCCTCCCCTAGCAGCGCTCTCCCACCTCCACGGCCCTGCCTGGGGGGTGCCAGCTCCAACACACCCAATACTGGCCCCCCATTTCCTCTCCCTCCCCCAAAACGTGAGGTGACCGCTCTCCCCTCTTTCTCCTGCCCCAAACATTAAACCCAACTCCATCTCCTTGATCAGTGCCCCGGCCCTCTTTTCCATTCCCACTGCCATCACTGTCGTATATACACCTTCCTTTCTTTCCTAGAGCTCTGCCTCTGAAGCAGCTAGTTTTCCTCTACAAATCGCCCTGCATCCCCACAGCAGGATTGGATGCTGCCCCTCCCAGGCTTCTCTGCACCTATCAAACACAAGAACATAACAACTGTTGTTTATCAAGCCTCTGCTTCCTGCCAGTCATGGCATTGGCTTTTTCACTCACCCACCCTGCAATCCTTACAATATGCATGGATCTCCATTTTTGGACCAGGAAGCTGAGGCTCCATGACAACACCTGTATTCCAACTCAGTGGAATTGTGGCTCTACTGGACAAATGACTGGGAAGCAGGGGTAGAATCCACCTCTCAGAGCCTACTATGTGGTCCTTCCACCTGCCCTTCCTCCACAGGGCTTCCCAGGTGGCTCAGATAGTAAAGAATCCGCCTGTAACGTAGGAGACCCAGGTTTGATCCCTGGGTTGGGAAGGTCCCCTGGAGAAGAAAATGACAACCCACTCCAATATTCTTGCCTGGAGAATTCCATGGACAGAGGAGCTGGGCGGGCTACAGTCCATGGGATTGCAAAGAGTCAGACACAACTGAGCGACTAACACTTTGTTTTTAACTTCCTCCACAAGCATCCTGTAAGCTGAGTAAACCCCCACCTTATGGACACAACTCATGCTTCCACCCCCAGGCTTGGTTCACCCTGTTCTCTCTGCCAAGAACGCCCTTCTCCCAGTCTCAGCCTGCAGAAGCATCCTACCCACCGAACTCACCTCCCTCCATGTGTTACTCTGCAACTTCTCTAATGCACTGTGTTTGACACAGATCTCTCTCCTTTGGATCCCATGGCCCTTGGCTTCCCTCTTAAACCAATCCATGTGCTTTTCCAGTCCATTTCACACTGCAGCATACTCTTGGGTGGCAAGAACCAACTCATCTTCGTGTCCCCACAACTTCCCCACTCTAGCACTGAGACGGTCTCGCGTGTAACTGATCCTCAACAAACACTTGCTGAATTGGGCAGCTGTTGTAAGATGCTATCAAGGAGCAGCACGCTGAGAAAACGCAAGAATCAGAAATCACATGTCAATCTTCCTCATGTCCCTGAAGACTCCTTTTGTCACCTACAAGTAGTGACTACCAATATTAGGAAATGAATGAAAATTTCATTATTTAAATGAAAATTATTAAAGACTACCAATATTAGGAAATGAATGAAAATTATTTAAGCATACTTAAGCCCTACAAAATCAATTTAATTTTTCACAAATAAATTGTTAAAGAAAAATAAAAAGCTCAAGAAGACGTGAGCTTCATGTCTCTAGAAGGATTCAAGCAGTGGCTAAGTGTCCTGGGGCAGAAGTGCCTGGAGGATTCCTGAACTAGAGTGGGGATAGGGTAGATGACTGCCTTCCTAGATCATTTCCAAATAGGATTTCAGCCACCCTCTTCCTGCTGTCAGGACACCCACTGAAGATGACAGGCATTTTCTGTCATGTATCACAGCTGAAAACAGTTCCCTAAAACCCTACCCCATGTCATTCTGCCAAGCATCAATGTGTCACTGAAGTTGTGCAACAATTAAAAATAAGTCAAAGCAGCCAGTATCATCCTCTGATCCCAAACCCTTATTTTTAACATGAAAATCTATGTGTGACTTTTACATACTTTCCAAACCCACCAAAAGCCAGCTTAATATTTAGATAGTTCAAGGTGACTTAAATTCTCTATGTGTGTGCTAAGTCACTTCAGTCATGTCTGACTCTTTGCAACCCCATGGACTGTAGCCTATCTGACTCCTCTGTCCATGGGATTCTCCAGGCGAGAATACTGGAGTGGGTTGTCATTTCCTCCTCCACGGGATCTTCCCGACCCAGGGATTGAACCCAAGTCTCTTATGTCTCCTGCATCGGCAGGCAGGTTCTTTACCACTAACGCCATCTATAAATTCTCTATAGTTACAGATATTTATGTGGGCAAATATTTAAAAAGAAAGATAAGCAAATATGAGATCATATTTTGTCCTGTAACCGTAAGCAACAAGTTCTGTGATGGGAGATAAAAAGCAAAATGAGGAACGAATTCAAGCAAAAGAAAATAAGCACTCTCTTCTTCTCAAGTCAAAGTTTTGTCATCACACTCTCAGAAATCTGCTACAGCCATCTTTATTAACTGCATAATCCAACTTGAAGCCAGAGGTAGTAGCTATTATAATCCTTGAAAGTAAACTGTTTATGTGTGAGTGATGGACTGTCCACCATGAGCGACAAACAAATGCCAGGGCTTCCCAAGAGAAAGGATTCTCCTTGACCACCCTACAGTTAAAGAGGTGACTAATCTCTTCATGGAAAGCTCTGACACACACCTTCCTTTATGTGGCACCCAAAAGCTTAGTTAATTTGTCTCAGATGAGAACGCTGCACAGACAGGTAGAGTCCTAATACCAAACTGAGTCATAAAAATGACTAATGAAATGGAGGACTTCTCCCCACACAGCTGCTTTGCAGGACTGTGCTATGAATCAGAGGAGGTAATCTGAAGATCGCTCCCCCACACACGTTCATTTATTTAGCAGATTATAAAACAGTCATCAAAGAAGGTATTCAAGAAACCTAGATGAAAAGCATCCAAATTCACGAAAATGTGGTTAGTGACCCAGACACCAGTCTTCATGTAAACAATACAAGCAAATAGTAAAGAATAATATGACTCCAAACCAACAGTGTTAAGCGTTGGGAAACTCACACCATGTGTTTCTAATTGAAATTCTTTAAATGGAACTCCATTAGAATTTTATGGAAAAGTTACTCAAACTAAACTTACACTTAAAAAAAATATATTTTTTTAATCTCCTCTATACTTTGTCTCCATATGATCTGATAAAAATAGTCATCACTGGGTTGAAATTTAAATGTGAGCTCTAGAAGCACTCCAGGCTGGCAAAACACCCAGAGAGCATGATAATTCCCAGCAGACACAGAGACTGTAAATTAAGTGGCCCGAAACCTTTGCAAACTGCAGAGGCAGAGTATTAGTGTGCGCAGTGAGCACTGGATGCAGAAAGCGGCTCTCCAAGTGGTAAAATGCAGAACTTACTCCTGGTTATTACTATTCTTGCTCGGAAATTAACAACAGCTAACACTTAACCTACTCCTAGGTAAATGTGTTTTAACAAGGGTTCCCACATTTTCATTTTGCCCTGAGCCCTGCAGATGATGTAGCTCATCTGGTCTCGATATGACCATTCAAATCCTCAGATACAGTGAGACCTAAAGTCAGCATCAACCTTAGGCTTCCAAGTTACCTGGCTAAAAAAAAGAACAGCCTCTCTCCCTTCAGCTAGTCTATGTAACTTCCACTTAACAACCACAGGGTCCTGCTTAACCCTGCCTTAAAGTTCAGCCCCGTCTCCCACCGCACCTGCAGACACCAGCTCCACTTGACTCTAGCTTCCTCTGCATCATCCTCCAGTCAATTTACATCCTCACCAACATCGTCTCAAAAGTCCTAGCTGATCCACTACCCTGGCAGCTGAGAGTCTAGACTTCCCTAAGAAACATGAAAGAATCAAATTCAATCTTCTATGCTTATAAAACCTAACTGTGTCAACAGGGTCAGAGATTCATCCATTCATTCAAAAATATTTTTTTTTAGTATCTACCATGTACTAGGCACAGGAAAGATCAAAGAAACCTTCTGAAACCTGCAACTGACCGAAGAAACACCCTTGGGAAGCTTCACGTATTACCTATGGGTCTTCCTTCAGGAATAGACAGAGAAGCTTAAAGGTGTGGGAAGGGGGAAAAGCTGATCAGAAGCCAGATAAAGAAGGGGTGGAAAAAAATAACTTGGATCTTTTTTGTGGTTTCCAGAAGAAACAAAGATGTGCCCCCTAGAGGATTAGACAGGGCGGAATCCATCCCTAACATCCTGATTCTCACCCCTCAGTGTCCCCAGACCCGCCTACAGGACCCCTGCCAAGCCCCCTCCACAGGTGCAGCTGAGCTAAAGTATGCCAGAGAAACTGCTCCCCTGTTTTAAAAAACACCATCAGGAACGAAGATTCCACAAGGTCACACGAGATCAGAGAAGCCCTTCAAAGCCATGTGTTTTATCACCAAGTTGAGTGATGAGAACACATCAGGAGAGATGAAAGGGGAACCTGAAATGTGTTCAGATCTGAAAAGAGACGGCCAAAAGCACTCATCGTATCAGCAGCAGAATGAGACAATCACGGGAATAAAGCAGAAGCTGACAGTCTTGTGCTTGTCCAGGTACTCACTGGACAAAAGATACATACTGGTCCTCTAGGAACTGAGGAACTCAGAGCTGTGGGCGAGGCCGCCTGTCGTTGACACCAGCTTCTAGCAGAGTAGGTACCTTCTGTAAACAGCATCAGTGGAAAGGGTCCTTGGAGGACCTCACTTGAGAGTTCTGGGTTAAAAGCTAAAAACATAACTAATGTAAGCTATTGTCTTCATTATTCACAAGTCCCCCCTCAATAAGAAAAAAAAAAAAAAACAAAACACCATACAACAAATGGCTTAGAAGAAAATTATTCAGGACTATTTTGACAATCCAGCTTTATAACTCTGTGACCCACATAGGATTTGAATGAAAGGATTATCAGAGGATGTTTCCGTGCCCTCACAATTTGTAATTTTATTGTGCTTAAAGTAAAATTTAATGCTGTCCGCTTTGACCATAGGGCTTACCCCTTTAATTTAAGGATGCCTTATTCATCTGCTGCAATGGTATATTCTTCCTCTTTAATAAGACTTGTGATTAAAGCAAATCCAAACCCTCCAAATGGGAGAACCCCTTTTCCAGCCAAACTATAAAGTCAGCACCATCCATTAATGGAACAAGAGTTTTCCCACCAGACTCCCCAAGTCCAAATTCTATCCTCAAAAGCCGTTTCAAACAAATCCTATTCTAATATCTCACCAAAGGGGAGCAAGGTCCTTCCTTCAAAGCGTCACTACTCCAGACTGGGAGCTACTTGAAGATACAACCATGTTTTACTCATGTTTGCATTTCTAGTACTGGAAAGAGAATGGCACAGAGAATGTGTTCACTGGGTGCTCCTCTGATGAATGAACGAGCCTTGGGGCCGGGCTGCTCTTCTGGCATCTGCATATTCTTCCTTACCATGCCTAACGAAGTATCACCGTTTCAAAAGCTAAGCACCATATACATGTACTATCTCACAGTTTCTGTAAGTGAGCAGTCTGAGCACAGATTAGCCAGCTCTTCTGCTTCAGGGTTTCACAAGGCTGTAACCAAGGCGTCAGTGGTGCTGCAGGCTCATCTGAAGTTCAAATGGGAAGGAACCTACTTCCAAGGTCATTCAGGCTGTTGGCAGACTTCACGTCCTTGTGGCTGTCAGACCGAGGGCCCCAGCTTCATCCTGGTTACCAGCTAAGGACAGCCCGCAGCTTCCTGCCACATGGTCCTCTGCATAGACAAGCCACAAGCCCAATAGGGCAGCTTACTTTTTCCAAGCCAGCAGGCAGTCTCTCACTCCAGTCCTCTAAGACAGAGTCACACATAACATAACATATTCAAGGAAATGACATTCTGTCACTTTTGACATATTGTACTGGCCTGAAGCAAGTCCCAGGTGCTTCCCACACTCAAGGGCAGGGAATCATACAAGGGAGTCACCACCCATCGGGGGCTACCTGACGGCGTGCAGCCACCCTGCTAGTGTTAGGGCCGTCTTGGCCTTGTCCACTGCGCTGTCAGCTCCACAGAGCACAGTCTTAGCCATCAGTACAATGCCTTCTATATAGTACTTTACTAAAAGTTTAGTGAGTTAAAATGAAAGGCTTAAAAAATAAAAAAATGAAAGGCTTAGCAAATGTAAGGTATAGGCCTCCAGGGATACATATAGAGATATAACCCAGCTATAAAAATGTTAGCAGTTTTTTTGTTTTGTTTTTTTTTGTAAAGTGTTTACCCATACTGAGACTGAAGGAATGAGAACTAATTTTTTTAATCCATATTCTAAGCCATTCTTCAAATTTGGGTCTTTTCAAAATTTGAGCACCATTTTCTGTATTGCAGCCTTGTCTACACAACATTTAAACTTCTGGCTTCTTTATCAAAAGTAACATATGGGTTTTTGGAAATAACTACATTTGCATTGGGAAGAAAAGACAAAAATACTTACTTTTAACCAGGTGTAACTATTATCACAGTAACTGATGATTTAAATAAGGACACCCCGCTTCCCGAAAAAAAAGTATTTCTACTTGGAGAAGAAACAGATATTTTTTTAAAAACCTAATTTTCCTTCCATATACAGATAAAGTATTTTTGCATCCATTATTTTGTAGAAAAAAAGACACATGATGGGGAAAACAGTCCCTATGTCACAGGACAAGCAAACCAACTCCGTATTCATTCTTTTTCTACAAAAGCTCCTAGTTTTATGATAGGCAATTCCTTTCCTAAACACACATCTCATAAAAGTGTGTGTCACTGCTGAAATTCTTAACTGGGCTAATTCCAAAGATCTGATGCATTCCTCCAGCAGATTCCAGGAATGAGTCAGCAGGACCCCAAGGAATGGCCGAGCAGCACTGACTTGTCCCTTCTCCATCTGAACTTCCTCATCTCCACACAAGAAGGCTTTGTCCCTGCCAATGCTGAGGGCATGTTCTGGACCAGAACTTGCTCTTCATTTCACTTTTAAATTATCTTGGACTCAAGAAGCGGTACCTGCCTCCAAAACAAGATGTCACATTCGCTCCTGTTCCTTTTATTAATTTTTTAATAGCCTTCACATCATTCCTTGCCTGTGACATCTTTTATTTCAGTAGACCCACTTTAAACCCAGGGTCCTCAAGCCTCCTTGTGGATCAGCCGGCTGGGTACTTGTGAAAACAAGAGTCGTGGGTGATCCCCCTGGGAGTCCACTGTGGTAGGTCTGGGATGGGGCCCTACAACCTGCATTTCTTCTTCTTTTTGGAGTATGGTTGATTTACAATGTGGTATTACTTTCTGGGTACAGCAAAGTGATTCAGGTATACACATCTTCAGTTCAGTTCAGTCGCTCGTAGTGTCCAATTCTTTGTGACCCCATGAATCACAGCACGCCAGGCCTCCCTGTCCATCACCAACTCCCAGAGTTTACTCAAACTCATGTCCATCGAGTCGGTGATGCCATCCAGCCATCTCATCCTCTGTCGTCCCCTTCTCCTCCTGCCCCCAATCCCTCCCAACATCAGGGTCTTTTCCAATGAGTCAACTCTTCCCATGAGGTGGCCAAAGGATTGGAGTTTCAGCTTCAGCATCAGTCCTTCCAATGAACACCCAGGACTGATCTCCTTTAAGATGGACTGGTTGGATCTCCTTGCTGTCCGAGGGACCCTCAAGAGTCTTCTCCAACACCACAGTTCAAAAGCATCAATTTTTCGGCGCTCAGCTTTCTTTATAGTCCAACTCTCACATCCATACATGATCACTGGAAAAACCATAGCCTTGACCAGATGGCTCTTTGTTGGCAAAGTAACGTCTCTGCCTTTTAATATGCTATCTAGGTTGGTCAAAACTTTCCTTCCAAGGAGTAAGCGTCTTTTAATTTCATGGCTGCAGTCACCATCTGCAGTGATTTTGGAGCCCAAAAAAATAAAGTCTGACACTGTTTCCACTGTCTCCCCGTCTATTTCCCATGAAGTGATGGGACCAGATGCCATGATCTTAGTTTTCTGAATGTTGAGCTTTAAGCCAACTTTTTCACTCTTCTCTGTCACTTTCATCAAGAAGCTTTTTAGTTCCTCTTCACTTTCTGCCATAAGAGTGGTGTCATCTGCATATCTGAGGTTATTGATATTTCTCCCGGCAATCTTGACAGAGAATATATATTACATATATAGAATATATATTTTTTCATATTCTTTTCCACTATGGTTTATTACTAGATATTGACTATAATTCCCTGTGCTATATAGTGGAACCTTAAAGTTTATCTATTTTCTATACAGTAGTTTGTATCTGCTAATCCCAAACTCTTAATTTGTCCCTCCCCCGCCCCCTTCCCTTTGGTAACCATAAGTTTGTTTTCTATATCTGGGAGTCTGTTTGTGTTTCATCAATAAGTCATTCCCACAACCCACATTTCTTACACATTCCACGGGGGGTGTGAGGCAGTGGGAGGCCATGTACCCTACAAAGCTGATAAATGTAGCTTTGAGGAGTATGCAGTGTGATTTCAATACCATCCACAGTAAAGAACAGAACTAGGAAGGCCCAAAGGTACAAAACGCATATTCATGGACTGGCAAAAATGGCTTTTCCAAGTCTCCTGGGTGACTATGCAGAACAGACTGTGCGGCAACTACTCGGCCCCGAGGTTCCCACCTGGGATGAAGGAATGGCTCCAGTCCCTCGGGCAGAGAAGAAAACCCAAGCTCCCAGTCCCCAAGGCCTGCAGCCCACAGGAGCCAATCACCCTGGACTCCTCCCCGCCACGGGTGATCAAGGAGAGGGTGCACGACGGAGGATCATGGAGGGGTGGGGGAGCAAGGAGATGGGGACGCAGAAAGGGAGGAGGTGGAAGTGGGTTTGGCCAGAGCAGTGGTTCTCAAACCACAGCTATATCAGCAACCCCCTGGAGTGTGCATTAAAACAGAGTGCTGGGCCCCAGCCTCAGAGCTTCTAATTCAGTGAGTCCAGGGTGGGGAGTGAGAGGCTGCCCTTCTAACAAGTTCCCGGGTGATGCTGCTGCCCCTGATCCAGGGACCATGCTTGGAGAACCACTAGGTCTGTGACGCACCATTCAAGCAGTCTGTTACAGGAAGGTATGGGCCAATTGTACCAGAGAAAGGCTCTCAAACACTCAACAGTGGGCAGTAAAAACTGTCATCCAGGAGGTTTGCTGTAATATATATTCTCTCCTAACAAAAGGAATGGCTTACTAACATAATCTCGATAGCCACTGAGTTAAATGAATTTCAGCTGGTCTTTCCTTCAAAACAAATGTGACTTGTAATGCTTATTAATCAAGCAACTGAGGGTCTATTGTATATGCAGAAATGCTGCAGAAGCCAACTTCCCAACCGATAAAAAGTAAAACAAAAACAGGGACCCTGCCTGTCATTTAACTTATCATCTGTATTATTTCACCCCTGATTACTGAGAAACTTTGGACTAAAAACACAACCTTCTCATTATCACAATAAGAAAGAATCAGAACTTTCTTGAAAGAATGGTTGTCTTTGCCTGCACTCTACCTTTAAGAGAATAAAGCAAATCAATTGTGCATGTGGGTAAGGGAAGTAAAGTGGCGATTTAGGTATTTTTGCCTGTTTTCTAGCCAGCTTCTAGGAGTTGTCCCCCAGAGACTATAAACATTGGCAAACAGGATGATCAACGTAAAGACGTAATACACAAGATCTGTGATCCCCCAAAACTTAACAAATATATTAAGTCTTCTCACTTTCAAGACAAGAATTATACCAACACATTACAGGAAACAATTTTCACTAACAATTGAAAAATTTTCACAAAAGAGTCAGAAATCATTTTAACATCACCTTATATTTATAGGGCTCTTTTGTGAAGTATGTTCATGAACCTCATTTGATCTTCACTACAAAATGGGAGATGTAGCCAATGGGTGCTATTAACCCCATTTACAAATAGGAACAAAATTACCCAGGTTGCCTTTGTACCTACTTCAGGTTCACCCCAAAATCTGTATGTTGGATTGGGGGGAGAAGGGGCACTGAAGAACAGAATTCAAATGCAGTACTAAAACTTCACACTCTTACTTTAATACATCCTAACCACTCTCGGTGAATTTCCTACAATCACAGGACTGGGATTTTTATCTTTAAACTTGTTGAAGGATTTAACATTTTACTTTTTATTTAGTACCACGTGAAGATCCCCCTAATTGTTAACATAGCCATAACCAGAGACTTTTTTTTCTGTTACTCAAACTTTCATCCTGTCTCAGTCTCATGGCTCAGTTGAGAATGTTGTCTTCTGGCAGAGCTTGGCTGAGGCATGGAAGTCCAATCGGCATGGGGCCGGTCTGGAGATCTGGGTACAATGCAGGCAGTTGGACTGTGACCATAATTTGGGTGTGAACTTGGGTACTTCACTCTTCTATATGCTGCTTTTCTCATCAATACAAATTGGCGATAAAGGGGATTAAAATTTCTATTTAAAACACTATTTTTCAATTAACAATGGAATCTGCTGTATTTCTTTACACTAACAATAAAATATCAGAAAGGGAAAGTAAAAAAAAAAAAGTTATCTCTTTTAAAAGCACATCAAAAAAAAAAACTTGATCAAGGAGGTAAAAGACTTGTATGTTAAAAAAAAAAAAGACTTGTATGTTGAGAACTATGAAACACTGATAAAGGAAACTGAAAATCGTTTAAAGAAATGGAAACATATCTCATATTCTTGGATTGGAAGATTTAACATAATCAAAATGGCCATACAGTCCAAAGCAATCTACACATTTAATTGCCTTAATTTAATTGCATTAATTCCTATAAAATACCCATGACATTTTTCACAGAACTAGAACAAATAATCCTACAGCTTATATGAAACCATAAAAGACCCAGAATTGCCAAAGTAATCCTGAGGAAAGAGAACAAAGCTGGAGGCACAACCCTCCCAGACTTCAGACAATGCTACAAAACTATAGTAATCAAAACTGTGTGATATCGGCACAAAACTGACATCAATCAATGGAACTGAAGACAGCCCAGAAATAAACCCACACACCCAGTCACCCCATCAATTAACCTTCAACAAAGGAGGCAAAAATATACAATGGAGAAAAGACAGTCTCTTCAGCAAGTGGTGGTGGGAAAGCTGGACACCCACATGTTAATCAATGAAGTTAGAACACTCCCTCACACCATAAACAAAAATAGTTCAAAATGACTTAAATATGACACGACATGAAAACTCCTAGAGGACAACGTAAGTAAAACATTCTCTGACCTAGCAATGTTTTCTTAGGTCAGTCTCCCAAGGCAACAGAAATAAAAGCAAAAATAAAGAAACGGGACCTAATTAAACTCACAAGCTTTTGCACGGCATAAACAAAATGAAAAGACAATCTATGGAATGAGAAAAAATATTTGCAAACAATGTGACCAACCAGGGCTTAATTTCCAAAATATACAAACAGCTCACACAACTCAGTAACAAAACACCAACCACCACCCAATCAAAAAATAAGCAGAAGACCTAAACAGACATTTCTCCAAAGAAGACATACAGATAGTCAATAGGCACATGAAAAGATACTCAATATCAATAATTATTAGAGACATGAAATCAAAACTACAATGAAGTACCGCCTCATACTGGTCAGAATGTCCATCATTAAAAAGTATATAAACAGCAAATGCTGGAGAGGGTGGAGAGAAAAGGGAACCATCCTCCACTGTTGGTTGTTGGAATGTAAACTGGTGCAGCCATGGAAAACAGTATGGAGGTTTCTTTAAAAACTAAAATTGGAGTGGCCATATGATCCAGCAATCCCACTCCTGGGCATATATCTAGAGAAAACTATAATTCAAAAAGATACATAAACCCCAATGTTCAAAGCAACTATCTCCAGTAACCAAGACATAGAAACAACCTAAATGTCCATCAATAGAAGACAACGTGGACAGACCTGGAAATTGAACTTCACACTAAATGAAGTAAGTCAGACAGATAAAGACAAGTATCACATGATATGATTTATATGTGGAAATAAATACGTTAATACAAATGAACTTATTTACAAAACAGAAGCAGACTCACAGACATAGAAAACAAACTTATGATTAACAAAGGGGAAAGGGCGTGGGGAGGGGTAAATTAGGAGTTGGGATTAGCAGATACAAACTACTATATATAAAATAAACAACAATGTTCTACTGTATAGCACAAGGAATTATATTTGACATCCTGGAATAAACCATTATGGAAATGAATATGAAAAAGAATGTATGTGTGTATCTCTGAATCACTTTGCTGTATACCAGGAACTGATACAACCCTGTAAATCAACTATAGTTCAATTTTTTAAAAAAAAGGTCAACAAAACAACAATAACAACAAAATTCTTTTTCCATGCTTTCAAACTAGTGATGAAAAGTACCAAATCCTACACTGTGTTTATTCCTTAGTAATAAAATCCACTTCTATCTGTAACTTCCCTATTTATGGTTTTCCATCGACTACGAGACCTGACTGGGGCTCCAGCCCCGTCTCCCTCACCACCTATCACTCTAGCTCTGACAACCCAGCAAAACTCACGTCTGGAGTCCTATACAGGGTCAGGCCTATTCCCAGCCCAAGGCCTTTTGTGTTAGCTGTTCTCTTGGCTGAAAAAGCCCTTCCTCCACACCCTTCATACCACACAGGTCTCATAAGTCATTTCCTTATAGAGACCTTGCCTCACTCCACCCCTCTCTCCCAGCCTCCATCACTCCTGAGCCTTTCTGCCCTGTTTTTTTCCTTCTTTGTGCTTAATACCTTCTGTGAGACATTATCTAGCACACAGGGAATGAATGAAAGTACAACAAATGAATCAGTCATTCATTCATTCAATCATTCCATCCCTTCCTTCCTTCCTTGAAAGTCCATGTACTTGCTAGATCCTGAGGATAAAAAGGCAGCTATGGTACGATCCCTACCCTCACAGACAGAGCTCACATTCCAGCTCTATTCCAGGCTGGGAAGCACACAGCCACACATGCACACGTGCGGCTGTGACGCAATGGAAGGGTAAGACAGAAGAGGATGTGTATGCCTGATAGTCACAAGAATGACCTGAATTCGGTTGGATGATGAATGACCCTCTGCCCATTCATTTCATTCATCCAGGTTGAAAAAAATCTCAAACGAGTTAGGTAACTGATCTACTTTAAACTATACAGTCAGTGGCAGAGTCAAAAGTGCCCCCACTCTTGAACCAATGTAGCAAATGATTCATGAAGGTGAGGTGGTACCTCTAAGCTGATTTTATAATGAAATACTTTGAAGATGCTAATTGTTAACGGTCCACTTGAGAGGATGTTAAGATAAAACACATATCAGTGAAAGGATGGCAATTCTACTTTTACCTTATAATATTAGCAATAATAAACTGAAGTTCCTGCAAGAGTGAAAGGGAGATTGGAATTGTTTGGTAATCTTATAAGAAATACAAACTTTTTAAAGCCTACAAAGACAAAGGGTCCTTATTATTATATTTTCCTTATTTTATTATCCTCTTTTCCTCCAGTGGTTTTTTCTGGTTACAGCTTCTATTCCCTGTAGAGATGCTCCCTTAATTCATTACCAAAATACCTCTGTAGGTTCCTCTTCAACCATTTAGTTCTCACCTTTAAATAATTGATGAGTAAATCAACCACATGAACTTCAGTTAAAAACACCTCCCTCCAATTTGTCTTCCCATCCACTGACCAAACTCATCCTTCCTCTGGTTGAGCAGAACCAAGAGCATGTATTAAAAAACCAGCCCATCCATCTCCTAATTTACAAAACACAACATTTCACAAACTGTTTACTTAGGTCTGTGCCAACAATATTGCTCAAATGTGGTGGAGTGAAAAAACCACAGGGACTAGCGTAGTTGGCCAAGAGCAGTATTTGGGGATCTAAAATTACAGGGAAAATCATACAACATTCATTATACTTAGTCCCAAATCTCTATCAGATGATGTTGAGCAGAAAGATTCTAAAATTGGCAGTGAGAAAGGAAAAGCTGTCTTACAGTTTGGGCCATGCCAGGGTAGCCTTCGGAGAAGCAGGAGGAAATGGAATAAGGTGGTGTGCCCTTGAAAAGCTGTCATAATAAGCAGTGTCTGTCGGGCAAGGGATAAACACACAGAAATATATAGTGGAAAGAAAACCAAAGGGGAATTACCACCTAAAGGTGAGAGGAAACAGAAAAGGAGGTGGAATTCTTTATGTAGTATTTAGAGGAGAGTATTTACAACACAGCAAAATCAGAGATACTTGTTCAATTCTATTCAATTCAGTGAGCATATGTCCTATGGCAAGGAAGGGAGTCTGGGTACTTAAAATGATACAGAAAATCCTGCTTCCCAGGAGGTCCACCTTGATGGTGGGGGCAGATGCCTCTCCCACATGGTCCAGCCACACCCAGAGCGAAGTAAGAGTGAAATCAGAGTGCTCCAGAAGAGGGGAAGAGAAAGCCACAACAGGGAGTCTGCAAAACACCAAGAGGGGTGTGTAAAAGCCTGGGGTGCCCACGAACGGGGATTCCCCTAAATAGACCAAGAGGAGCCCTTGAGAGCTCACATCTGTCAAATACGATTGTGTGGGGGGCAGCTGCTCCCTAAGCACTCTTTGTGTATTACTTCATGCGGTCCCCTAGTAGCCTCTAAATGATGGCAAAAACCATCATCACACCTACAATGTGAATGGGGTAACTTAGCCTTGCCCCAAGGTCAAGTCCAACTTCAAACAGTGAGGATGTGTTGGCAAAGTGTTAACATCAAGTTAGGAGCCTTGTATTCTAGCTCCAAAGACTGAACTTGTAACCACAAAACTCTACCACCTCTAGTTAGGGCAAGTAAAACTCTGCCCTAGTAAGGAGAGAAAGAGGAGGAAGGCAAAAAGGTGGGTATGATGGGGGAGTAACAGACAGCATTTTCTTCACATTGTCTTGGGTCTAAATGACAGTATGCACACAGAGTACTGCCCAATGGACTGTGCCTACATGAAATGTCCAACCTTAATAATAAGCTAGGCAAATAGGTGCACGAAAGCATATACAAATACAGCTCTGAATTTTTCCACAAATACCAAAACAACCAATTTGTGTCACATCAACCAATTACGCACTGTTTTCTCTCCACTAGGAAGACAGGAAACATCATTAGTAAAACATGCAGTTAAAGCAAGAGAAGACCTTCGTCTCTCCCTTATCCATAAATCATTGTACTTAATTACCACGTCAGGGAGGTTTTAAAAACATGAGCCCAATGAGCAGCTGCTGGGTGTATTATTGTCTGCATTTTTGGGTATTTAAAATATTTCATAATTAAAAATAAAACACTTAGTAGAAAAAAAGCACCCAACATGTTCGAAAAGTGTTTAAACCTTACTTGAAACCACTTTATTTAACCACCATTAACAATTTGTTATCATTAACAATTTTTGCAAATTTCCAACTCTTACAAAAATACACGTATTGGGACTTCCCTGGTGGTCCAGTGGTTAAGAATCTGCTGCCATGGCCTCCATCCCTGGCCCGGGAAGATCCCGCACGACTCGTGGCAACTACACCCTTGTGCCCCAACTAGTGAGCCTGTGTTCTAGAACCTGCCCACGAGCCAGAACTGCCGAGGCCGCGCACCACGACTACTGAAGCCCATGAACCGAGAGCCTGGGCTCCGCCGCAAGAGAAGCCGGCACACTGCAACTAGAGAGGAGCCTCCACTCACTGCAGCTAGAGAAACCGCACAAGCAGCAATGCAGACCTAGCGCAGCCAAAAATAAATAAATCTTTTTTTTAATGTATTTATCATTCAACTAACTAAAGAAAAACTGGGTGTAATAACCCTATATGCAGAATCTCTTTAAAGCAGACCAAGTGGAAAAGACCAGAGGTATAACCAAAATCATCAGTGGCCAATTCCTGACATTTCCTGCTCCCGGGAGGAGCCCAAGCTTCTGCGCTCGGGAAGAAGCCACATTCGATCCACAGTCAGACTGAGGGGGAGGGGCCCAACTGAGCCTCTACACACCCACCCTAGGGTCACTGCAAGGGAACCCCCAGGTGCCTCAGGGATGGCCCAGGGCTCTGAGTAGCCCACTTCTCAAGCCCACGTGCAGAGCATCTGTGGATTCTACTGTGAGCTGAATGATTCCCCTCACAAAGAACTATAGAGTCCTGATCCCTAGTACCTGAGTGTGTGACCTTATCTAGTGGTGCTCAGTCACTCAGTAGGGTCCAACTCCTTGTGACCCTATCTAGAGCTAGGATCTTTACAGAGGTGATCACATCCAAACAAGGTCATTGGGGTGAGCTCTAATCTGATATGACTAGTGTCCTTATAAAAAGGGGCAACTTGGACCCGAAAATAGACATGCATAGACTAAAGGAAAATGAGGTGAAGAAACACAATGAGAAGACAGCCTTCTGCTAGCCAGGGAGAGAGGCCTGGAACAGATCTTTGCTCACACCTTCACAAGCAACCAGCCCTTCTGACATCTTGATTTTGGACCTCCAACCTCCAGAGCTCTCGTTCCTGTTGTTCAAAGCCACCCTGTTTGCGGTACTTTGTTACAGGCTAGGGAATTCACACCATGAACTCTGGCAGGGAAAGTCGATCCAAGGCAGGGAGGGCTGTCAGGGGAGCTGAAGACCGAGACCTCAAGAGAGAGGTTTCAGCATCGGGCTGTCCAGGAAGCAGCAGAAAGAACAATAAACCAAGAGTCACAGAGCTGGGTGGGGTCTGGGCCCTGCCCCCACTTAAACAGGGGTAATAAATCATGCCTGCCTGGCCTACACCCCCAGGGGTGTGGAGGTCAAGGAATGCTCTCCAATGCCAGCTTCGGCACATATACTAACACTAGAAAGACACAAAGATAAGGATGATCCCTGCGCAAGGATAAAATGCAAATTCATGAAGTCTTTTTTTTTTTTTTAAGTAAAAGAAACAGAATGCCCTCTGCAGGCTCCAAAGAACTGCACAAATGTGCACAAATCACCCTCCGTCATCAGCAGATCTTCAGTTTCTGCTGTGATTTTGCTCCCTGCTACCAGAGTGGGGACACCACCCTTGCACTTCACCCTGCTCATCACTCAGAAGGACTTGGAAGCAAAATCTGCGTTTTAGGAAAACTGAATTTGAGCTCCCAAACATGTTTGAGACTGTTTGGAATATCCAAGACAACAAATAACAGGGTCAGAAACAGCAAACTCCTGCGGTGGCCAAAGGTCCTTTCAACAAGTCAGGCTTCCGAAGGGCCCAGGGTTCACTGGACAGAGAAACAGCTCCCTGACACCCACCAGGCAGGGACGGGGTGCACAGGCTGGCCCGGGGGGCTTCAGGGCTTCGTCATGAAGGTTTCAGTATGATCGCAGCCCAGAATTTATGGTTCCTCAATGTTTGTTTTAACCAGCGCTGAGAACACATATTTGACCCAGTGTGAACTTGACCTCTTGGTCCTTCTCCCTTCGCCGGGCTGTCTGTGTCGCACGACAAGATTTTTCCAGCCAACCCTTGGGCCCCTGCTCCTTGCACTGGGGCCGGGGCCGCCCTCCCAGCAGCTGCCACAGTAAACCTCACGGCAGATCTACCGGCAAGGCAGCTGTCAATGGCCATAGCAGGCTGACGAAAAATGTGTGATCACTCCAGGCCCGACTCCCGCGCTTAGCCAGCACAATGCTGAGCCAAGAGGCATAGAGCCTCTCCATCACCTGGCAATCCAGCCACACTGCATGCTCACGGACGGTGCCACACACTCATGGACGATGCCCTCGATGCCCACAGCCCCAAGCGTCAGGGCATGCATAACTCTGTCTCTTCTGTATATAATTAAGGAAAATGTCCTGAGTTGGCTTTTTTTCCTTCTCCAAAGCACTGTGGGCTGAATGCCAGTGGAAAAGCAATGGAATATCGATTTTCTGTTTCTTGCTAAGGAGAGAACAAGTCATTTGATGTGCCATGAGTTAAGTGAGTAAAAACAGACTCTGCGCTCCCTACAGCTGGCTGCATTTCTCCTCTATTCATAGACCCTGGCACTTGGTAAAAGCTCAACAGATACCCATTAAATAAATGAAAGAACCATCCATGCGTTTAGGCAGGGCCTGCCCTGTGCCAGGCACCCGCTTTGGATTCAGATCTGTTGTCTTTCCTGTTCCGTCCACCTCATTCTGCCAACCCGGCCTCACTCTCATCTCGCCTTTCTTCTTTTGTGTTGTCTGTTCCCAAGTCCGGTCTCCTCTTTAAAGCTGAGCTCACTGGCAGGCTTTCTCTCTGGCCTGCACTTACACTGAGAGGGAGACAAAAAGATTGGAACAACCAGCAGGGGGTGGGTTCAATTTAGGCAGAGGGGAAAAAATGCAAAAATAGGGAAAAGAAAAAAAAAAAAACCTGTTAAAACCCTCCCAGTAAATGTGAACCCCTTAGAAAGAAAAGAGACGCAGTGCCATCTTCTCTGCCCAAAATGGGCATCACTCTTAGCAGTCACTCCACGCATGCATGCGTGCTCAGCCACTTCAGTCATGTCTGACTCTTTTGTGACCCCATGGACTGTAGCCCACCAGGCTTCTCTCTTCATGGGGATTCTCCAGGCAAGAATACTGGAGTGGGTAATCATGTTCTCCTCCAGGGGATCTTCCCAACCCAAGGCTCAAACCCCCATGTCTTATGTCTCCTGCATTGGCAGATGGGTTCTTTACCACTAGCACCACCTGGGAAGCCCTAGTCACTCCACATTAATAACTAAAATGTCATGTCTCGTGCTGGGATTTCAACTCCTAGAGACCCATACACAAAGGGTGTTTGCAAGAGCAGCATTAATATGCAATGGGGCATCTCTACATGGAGACTGGATGGCGAAGCCCTCACACCGCCCTTGCGGACACCCACAACCATTCTCTGCCCATGTGGGTCTGCGGCTGCTTGTTTCACATCTCTTGATTGGCAATTTCAGGTTCGCTAAATCTTCAGTTTGCAGAAGCATTTGTCCGTGGCCCATTTAAATTAAGTCTCAATCAACTAAAATCAATCCAGTCTGCCTCGAAGGAGCACCTCGTTTTCCTCACAAGATTAAGCAAACTGAACAACATAAACATATCCTATCTCCTATGCAGAAACATTTTTTTGCATCAACTGGAAAACAGTCTCTACAAATTTAAATTCTTCAATTAAATCCTTTCAATTACCCTCAAAATAGAATTAACAATTAGCATCCTCGGCATTAACGTGCACATTCAAACTGCATACGCACTGTATGAGGACTACTATCTTTTCATTTGAAGTATAGTTATTTTACAACAGTGTGTTAATTATATGATGACTACTATCTTAACAGGAAAATTGATGTCGACGTGCCATTGCCTTTGGTATTTTAAGTGTAACAAACCATACCCAAGTGTAATTGTTCAGTCTCAGCATAATAAGGAAGTGAGAGGGGAAACAGACCACAAACCCATTTCTTTTGCAGCCTAAATTTCACTGCTATTTACCAAAGTAGTTGTAGTCACAAAAACCGGTATCAGAATTTTTTCCATTCAATTTATGAATGCCTTAGGAGAGTATTTTCCATCTAAACAGCAAGCTTTACACCAAGAGAACTAGAGATACACAAATAATCAAATATTTAGTTCCTTTTAAAGTTCTTTTTAAAATAAATCATTCTGCGCTACAGAACAATCCAACTTAATTTCTTTTTTCTCAGTAATCAAAGCCACGCAGGATGGAAGTGACTGGCTTTTTCATCTCTTCCTTTTTTTTTTTTAATTCATCTATATTGAGGTATAATTGATAAATAAAAATTGCATATATTTAAGGTGTACGATGATGTTTTGATATATGCACACACTATAAAATAAACATCACAGCCAAGCTAATAAACATATCCCTCACCACAGAGTTGACATTTTTTGTGTGTGGTGGGAACACTCTGAGGAAATTACAAGTTTATAATACACTATTGTTAACTACAGTCACACTGCTGTACATTAGATCTTCAGAATTTATTCATCTTAAGGGACTAAAGCTTTGTACTCCTTGACCATAGTATCTCTGTATTTCCCCCTCCCACAACCCTAAACTATTTTAAAAATGTACTATAAAAAGGGATCCACATGTACATTCTTTGAAAAGAAGTTGACGACAATAGCTGGGGAAACATACATATGGAAGGGGCTTCCCTGATGGCCCAGTGGGTAAAGAATTCGCCTGCAATCCAGGAGACACAGGAGTCACGGGTCAAGAAGATCCCCTGGAGGAGGGCATGGCAACCCACTCCTGTATTCTTGCCTGGAGAATCCCGTAGACTGAGGAGCCTAGTAGGCTACTGTCCAAAGAGTCACAGAGTCAGATATGACTAGAGCAACTTGGCACCCACGCACACACATACATATGGGGAAAAAAAATTGAGTAACAGATAAATGAGACAAGGTTTACCTGGCTTGATTCAATAATAAACTCGTAACAATCCTTCTGATTTCATCAAGGCTTTCAAACCTATAATTCTCTTTCACCTTCATACCAGCAACAATCCTGCAAAGTAGTCAACTTTTTTTTTTTCTTTTGGCCTCACTGCCTGTTGAGATCTTAGTTTCCTGACCAGGGATCAAACCTGCAGCCTCTGCAGGGGAAGCATGGAGTCTTAACCACTGGAGCACCTGGGAAGCCCCAATAGTCAAGTCTTTAGCACAGTCATTTCACAATAGGAAAATATAAGGGTCACAGAGGTCAAATGAATTCCCCAAGGCCACACAGCTAGTGAAGGCTTGAGGATTTAAACTCAAGTTTCCTGAACCCAAGGCCAGGGGTCTTTCCCAGTGTCACACTGTTCAGCCATGGACACAAGTTTCACTGCATCAGTGGTAACCCTGGTTTTCCCATGTGAAGGCAAAAGGCTCCCTCATCTCTGGCTCTGCCAGACAAACACAAGCCCCCCACTGAAACTTATCCATCTAGCAGATACAGTACTTTGGAACGAGCACTGACCTAACACAGCATCATTTTTAAAAACAAAATTATTCTTGAAAGGAGTTGTGATTTAAGCTTCCAGCCTTGGGGCCTGAGTTAATTTGTCAGATTGGGCAGTACTGGAAGGCTAATGTTGCACTGATTACTTAAATCCCGGTGCTGTCCAAGGGCTGCCTTCTAGCAGCTGGAAGGATAACGTGAACCAAAAGCTGGAAGCATTTGTAATAGGTATTATGAGAATAAACCAATCACCTCTGGAATGCTGAG
This sequence comes from Cervus canadensis, assembly GCF_019320065.1. Classification (NCBI taxonomy): domain Eukaryota; kingdom Metazoa; phylum Chordata; class Mammalia; order Artiodactyla; family Cervidae; genus Cervus; species Cervus canadensis. Next base: position 14,949,746 of record NC_057390.1, on the reverse strand, counting down.
GACGGTAACTATTCAACCCTAACTCTTCTGACTGGTAGCCTTTTGCAGCCTTATCTTTTTCTGGGTCACCAGAGGGCAACTCTGGCTAAACCTAGGCACACTCATGCCCTTGCACCCTCACCTGGAGAAGCAGGAAGCATAAAGTGATTCCTCAATACGAGGATATTCCAGAGCATCTTTGGATCACCAAATCCCCAGAAAACCTAAGAATGGGGTATTACTATTATCTTTTAAGAGAGGGCACTCAGTTGAATAGCTTGCCAAGGAAACTTCTTTGAAAGTCTTAACATATTCTAACAGGCATCAAGGAGCACTCACCCATGACCTATAAAAGAATGCTATTTTCACTCTTTACCAGCAATACCCCACTCTACACGGCAGCAGTGCTGTCATGGATGGGCTGTCTCCATGTAACAGGCAAACCATATCATATCAGGTTTTGAGCCGGAGTTACTGGAGGGAGGAGAGGATGTGTAATTTGACCCAAGCAATTGTAAACTCAGGAAAATACTGGTGCACTATTGTCAAGTGTAATATAAGAAGAAGTGAAGGATTATGAGTTAATCTAAAATGCCTACAGCCCTGAGTATTTCTGATCTAGCGGTTTGAGTTCCATAATGAGGAGGCTGATTAGTGAGTTCATGTCTGCCACTACTCCTTGATCACAGCCAAACCATAACCTGTCTGGACATCGCTCTTTACAAAACTAATGTCACTATGCCAAAATCCTATTTCTTTCAGGGACTGAAGGCACCTTTCAACAAGCAAGTTCATCAGAATAACTGGAAAAGAAAAAAATTTTTTTAATTTATTCACCAGTATTTTGAAATCCAAACCATATACAAGACAAATTGCTAAATTTGATTTATTACACTGAATACTAGTAAGCAACTAAAATTTGGACGATTCTAATCCACATGTTTATGGTTCAAGCTCTGTGCAGAGAACATAAGAATACTTAACTTTTTCTGAATGGAAATAAGATTTCTTTATTTCCAATTAGCACCAGACAGCATCAACTTGTCAAGAGGATTCTCGAACTATATTGAAACTTTCACAACACAGATGGGAAATATTTTCTGATGTTCTCAAATCTATATGCATCATTAATACATTTGAAAACACTGCTAAGCATGTGTATTAGTTTGAGAAGCCCTGCAGGAAAACCCACCTGTCAGTTCTGAAGAACAGTAGAGTGGTTACCTCCTAGGAATGGACCTCGAGGATGGCAGATTCCAATTGCCATTTTCAGAAAGCTTTAACGCTACTGATTCCAAAGCAGGGCCTCCTACTTACCATTCCCCTCCTGCCATCAACTTAAAGAATGTTTTTCATTTGTCGATATCCACGTTTAAGTGAATTGTACTGGTTCTGCCAATACGGCACACCTCCAATGAGAATTTTTTTCCTAGACCCCCATGGGTGTAACAGAGGTTAAGTGCAGGGGAATCTTGGATGCAAGGCACAGTTGTATCCAATGAACCGTTGCTGGTATTGATACCGTCATTACTTTGGCCCAGCCCTTCCTGGGTGGTGATGAGGCTCCAGATAACCAGGTGATTGCACTGCAGCTATCAATTTCCTCAGGGCAGCATTAGCCCCTTCAGATGCCCCCTATGTGATCCCCACCCGCATGTGGACTGCAGGGGAGCTGGGCACATGGACACTTACGTTTGGTGCACCTCTGGGAGCCGGGGGCCTTACTCCAGCCGTGGCAGCACTGCCCACCACAGACATTGACCCTGAAACAAAGCAAGACCCCTGAGTCCAGCAGCAGCAACACTCTTCCAGAGAATCCAAGCCTCCAGGGGACTCCTGCAAGCCCAGCCTCCTGCTTCCACCTTCCTCTAGCTTCCAGAGAGTCCTAACAGGTACCCAGGAAGCCCAACCCAAAGCTGCCCAGGTAGGAGGAGATCAGAGCAGTACCGGAGAATCAAAACCTGCACAACCTGGAACTAGACAGAACAGGGTCCAAATTAGCGGTTTTCTTACAAAAGTAAAGTAAAGCCAAATGTATTTTGTATATTATCTGTGCCCACATTTTAAATTGAATCTGAGTTTGAGAGAGAGGCGTCCAAACAGAGGTGAGATCACAACGCCTGGAACCACCCCTGAAGGAAAAAAAAAAATAAGCAAAACAAATTTCCCTCCACACCCTCAAACCTATGATTAATGGGGAGGGGGGCAGGGAGGATGTTTAGGAAAGCCCAATAACAGAAACTATTGAACTGAAATTCCTGTCAATGCTAAGACATCCCCGTCCCGGGAAAGCAGACCCCACAGGTGCAGGGAAGCCAAGCCCACAATTACTAGGATGCTGAAAATTCTAGGTTACAGAACAGAGGCTGGATCTTTACAGGCAGCCCTCCTCCAAACTTTTTTTTTCCCACTAACTCAAAAAAAAAAAAAAAACAAAACTGAGTTGCAAAGGGAAGTTTAATTGATGATGAGGGATTAAGTTGTAGTGACTTCATGTTTACGCCCATCTTCTAGGAGTAGTTCGGTTCGCGCACAGTAGGTTACGCCCCAGGCAGAAATGCCTTTTGTGTTTACCCGCAGCTCAGAAACAATGTGATCGGAGTTTTTATGCTCAGAGTTCCCCTGCTTCCCCGCACGCCGCTCTTCCCGCCGCACTCCCGGGAAGGAAGGCAGAGGCGGGCGGGGAGGAGACAGCAGACCCACGGCGGACGATACCCGCGGTCAGCGCGGGGCTCCGAGGGGCCGGACCCCGCGTGTCCCCGCGTGGGCAGCGCGCGCGAGGAAGGAGGGAGGGGGCGTGTGGGCTTACCCCTGCAGCTGCTGCTTCTGGTGAACCTGCAGCCTCGCGCCCCCGCCGCTCTGGGTCTCCTGCGGCACCTTGGAGCGCATCGCTTGCCTGCCGTGTCTGGCGAACGGGGCGGCCGCCGGGTGACCGCCGGGCTTGGGGTGGAGCGGCCCTCCGGGGCCCCCGGGACGCGCCGGCTCCGGCGGTGGCGGTGGCGGCCGGAGCCCCTGCAGGGCCGCGCCGCCGGGCGGGCTGGTGCGCCGAGTCCGCTCCGAGGGGGCCCCGGCGCCGGCCGAGCTGCGGCTGTACCTGGCGTTGAGCGCGACGTTGAAGGTCCGCGGGCGCGGGGGCCCGCCCAGGGGCAAGGCGCCCGCCGCCAGGCCGGGGCCCGGGCGCACCACGTACGTGATCCTCCGCACCCGGCCGTGCGCCGAGGAGGCCAGCAGCCCTGCCCACAGCAGGAGCCCCCACCTGAGCCAGGCCCCCGCCATCGCGGGCCCCAGCCGGCGCCCCCGGCCCCCGCCCCCGGCCGTGCCGCCTGCTCGGGGCGGCCGCTCACGCGCGCTCAGGATCCCCCGGAGGAGGGCCGGGAGCCCGGGAAAGGCGGGGAGGAGGAAAACTCGGTTGCAGGAGAGGAAGTTCCGCGGGCGGCTGAGCAGCCCCAGACCCCAGCCGAAAGCGGCGGGGAGGAGGGGGCGGGGTGGGGGTGGGGAGCGCGGGGTCGGCAGGGGAGGGGCGAGGGGCGCGGGCCGCGCAAGGTGAGGGGCGGCTCGCCCAGCCGCCGGCGCAGGGGGTGCCCGCCCCGGACCCGGCGAGAGTGGGCGAGGGCGGTGTGAGCGCGCGGCACGCTCAGCGGCAGCCCCGGCTGCAAAGTCTTTAAAAAGTTTCTCTCGCGGTGGAACCGAGTGTCAGATCTGAACAGCCAATCTGGCAGACGTGACGTCAGGCAGTAAATCCTAATTGGGGAAAGCGTGAGAGGAGCCCGAAAACGCGCCGCCACCCTCCACATCCACAGAGATTGTTCCTGTGGGTCGGCAAAGGCAGAGGATCCCGTCTCCCGTGGAAAGGACAAAGGACACGGCAAAGTCACTGACCGGTCCTTTCCTTCTAGAAGCCCCAAAAAACGCGTTTCATACTGTATGCACGGCATCTCCAGTCATTTTCTTATGTGGTTTGCTCGGGTACTTGCTGCGGGTATTGGGTTAAAATACCAGATCGGCCCTCCGAAAGGACTGCTCGGGGTGTGCTGAATGTCCATTGGAAAGTGCTTAGATGGTCCACCTTAGGTTTGTAAACTTCGCGGGTCTGCAGCTTCTGGTACCCTACTCCTCGCTTGGCATGCACCAGGGTGGGCACCAGGGGGCGCCCGTATAGACTGGGAAAACTGCAACAGGACTTAATCTGGGAGGCAGCCCTACCCTCGGTGAAAAGGCCTTTATGATGGGAGTACTCGGCTTAGAATCCATAATAATGCCAAGCCGTTATTAGCATCTTTTTAAAGTCAGATCAATGGGATGGGGAGGGAGGTGGGAGGGGGGTTCAGGATGGGGAACACAAGTACACCCATGGCTGATTCATGTCAATGTATGGCAAAAACCACTACAATATTGTAATTAGCCTCCAATTAAAATAAATTTTTTAAAAAGTCAGATCAGTTCCCTGGGCCCCTATTGAAAACGAAAGGATCACTCACTGGAGATAAACCAAAATCACATTAAGGGAGATGCAGAATGTCCCAGCGTACAGAGGATCTGGGGTCACGGTGCTTTTGGGGGAAAACCATGAAATAATAACATATTTACTTCTAGCATTTGAATTTAAAATAGTGTCTCCAGCAGAATTCATGCTTTAATTACATGAATGCAATTAAAAAAACCTGCATTGGCTAGTGGGCAGTTGGTAGCAGGTGACAATAGTTGAAAAAGAATTAAGGGAAAAGAAGGTTGAAACTTCATCCCTTAATCTATTTTTTCTGTAGATTGGGGAAAGACCGCCGACATTTGATTTGGCAGGAGAGAGCTTCAGTCCATCTGCCTGAGCCCCAGTTTCATGTGAGAACACCCTCTGAGAGCCACAGTCGCAGAAACAACAGCATCTGGCTGGAGGGAGAGACCTCAGTTCAGTCCTAACACCGCCGCTAAGTAGCCGAAACACAGGCAGCTCACCTCTCCTCTCTGCACCTCAGCTTGCTCCTCTACAACACAGAGAAGTTGGATTCAAACTTCCTTCCAGCCCTAAGAGTCTGTGGCTCTAAGAACATCCGGGGTCCCTGTGGACAAGCTGACTGAGGTCACTCGAGGTCAGTCTCTGAGTCAGGCCAAAGAGAACCAGCTGAGAAGATTGAGGAAGGAGGATGGGTGAAGAAACTGTCTCCCAGCCTGGGATCCTGGAGAAAGGACACAGAGCGAGCTAATAAATATCTCCTAAGTGCTACTCTGGAGGCAAGCAGAGAGGCTGACCCTTTGCAGAGACAACATATCAGAGGCACAGCCTTTCTATTCTGGTAAAGGTTCCTATGCTATTCGAGAGAAAAAAAATGTAAATAAACAAAAGCTTTTGAAAAAGATAAATAACTCAATGAAGCAACAGTTTGAAACAATCACAGAACCCTCACAAGGCAGGATTTGATTTATGAGAGGCCAATACAACAGTGGGTTTCCCTGGTGGCTCAGATGGTAAAGAATCTGCCTACAATGCAGGAGACCCAGGTTTGATTCCTGGGTCAGGAAGATTCCCTGGAGAAGGAAATGGCAACCCTCTCCAGTATTCTTGCCGAGAGAATCCCATGGACAGAGGAGCCTGGCAGGCTACAGTCCACGGGGTCACAAGAGTCAGACACAATTTAGCGACTAAACCACCACCAGTGTCACAGTACAACCCGTAATTCGTTGTCATCTCACAGAGAATCTGCAACATGTACAGAAAACATTTTCTACCTGCAATTCAAACCAGTTTATAGAGATTTTATAATCTTTATAACCTCTCAGGTAGGCAGCAGTTGAAATGGATGAGGGAGGGGGTGTCTAGAAGCACCAGCTCCATTCTGAAGAGTCTAGACTGCAAAGAATGCATGTCAGACAGGTGAAAGCTCAGGAAATAGTGATGGACAGCATCACCAAAGGGCCAGACTTTAGTCTGTGGTGGTGGGTGAGCTGTTCTTGTGAGTCACTCCAGGACCCAGATGGACAGCACACATCAAAGCCCATTTTGGTCAATGAGAGGCAGCTGCCTGCAGAGGGCAGAGCCTGGACATGGAACCAGAGGGCTGGGCTGGAGCGGCCTGGCTGTTTCACTTCCCACAGGAACTTGAGCAAGCCATTTCACCTACGAGCCTGTTTCCAGAGGGCCTGGCAGTCCACCCAAGGTCCTCACATTTGAGGAGAGCAATGGCGTTAACCATGCTCTGTGATTCTGCAGAAAAATGTTTAAAAAGCAATCTTCCTTTCTCTTGATCCACAGAGGTATTTCACCCCAACTTCAGTCTGATTACAACCTGCCTTGTGAGATATTTGGATACATCACAATTAGACCTTCTCTGAAACATAACCACAGGAAGAATCTCTAATGTCAATGTTAATCTCATCAATAAATGATCCATATACATTTGTATACATGTGTGTTTATTTATACACAACCATTAATGTGGTAACATGGTGGCACAGTGATAAAGAATCTGCCTGCCAATGCAGGAGACACAAGAGATGCAGATTCGATCCCTGAGTCAGGAAGATCCCTTGGAGTAGGAAATGGCAACTCTAGTATTCTTGCCTGGGAAATCCCATGGACAGAGGAGCCTACTGGGCTACAGTGCATGGGGTCGCAAAGAGTCGGCCACCACTGAGCATACACGCATGTGTACACAGAAGCAAGCAGTCTAGTCGAGAAACTCTAGCAGTCACAGTTTTTCCACATCAGTCTCTTGCTATCTACATAACTAGCAAGATAATCCTTGAAAAATGTGTTGTGCACCCTATGTACTATCGTATGAGATGGTCACTCATCTAAAACACTGAATTCACTGTTACTCTGAAAGTGAAAGCCCAGTTTCTGTCAGGCTTGGGGACCAGCCTTTGCCAAGTCTAGACCCTGTTTAATGCCAAGCCCCCTAGGTTTCAAGGTTCATTTATATTGGCAGTACACAACTTCCTGGTTCAAAAAACAAGTCTTTAAAGATCTCATAAAACTTCTTGGACTTCAGATGGTTTTTACAAAACAATACTCAGATGAGCTAAGTGTAAATGAATCAGGAAAGAGGATTATGTTTCGCATAAAAACTCATGGGTTTGAGGATTAGGGGAAGAAAAGAAGGCTGGCAAATGCTAAACTTTTAAAGCACTTTGAAACCATTAGTCAAATTAAAAAATGCAGCCAGTTTCCCTCATCCTTACGTTTTATGAGTTTTGTAATTGAAAATCTTTTCCTATATTTAAGATCAGCTACAAATCAACTTAGCGGCTGCCTATGATCAGAACTTCTTCCACTCATATTTCCTTCCAGCCAAGGGTTTCATGGAACCTCTTTTAGTTCTCTTCTAATTTCATCAAGAAATTCTTAGAAAGAGAAGGGAGAAGGGGAAGAGATAAACAAGAATTTGGTGAGTTGTAGGTAAAAGAAAGAGAAAAGGAGAGTGAAAGCAAGAGAGAGACTGAGGAATGGAAAAGAAAGGGAAAACAAGAGAGGAAGTGTGAAGACAAAAAGAGAGGAGATGCAGTGGAAGGAGGGAGAAGAAGAGATGAGTGGAAGGAAGGGCGGATGGGAGAAGTGCAAAATGAAGAAGAAATCGATGAATGAGAAGTGGGGGCAAAGAGGCAGGAGCAGGGGGAAAGGAAAAAGGAACTATAGGGTGAGAAGGATTATTCCCAGCATCTGTGAGCTAATCTTCTCAGGTTGCTCACCAGGATCCTGCCATCTCTGAATCTCGGCCGGTTCTGACCTGAGCATCAGCTTGTCCAGGTTTGGGCGAGATTTAAACCTGTGACCTTAGAAGGTGCTAGAATGGAGGCTGGCTGGCTGCCACACACCACATGCAAAGCGGGAGGCACAGGAAATCTCGTGTTCTCTCACACAAGCAGGAGGCCAAAGACCGCAGCTTCAGCTCCAGATACCTGCAAGGAGATGCTTCATTTACTCTTGTTCTTCCAACCATTGCATCAAAAAAAAGCAGAGGTGAAGGAGAGTAGAAATGCGGGACTTCCTCCACATTTAACTCAGCATCCATGAAAAATCACACAGCTTTTCCAATGAGGAATTAAAGCAGAGACACATCCAGTGAAGGTATCCAGGTTTCTCCTGAGATGTGTCAGCAAGATGGAGATGGGGCCCATTTGCAGAGAGGAATGAGGTGCTCTTGGGACTGAGCAACAAGTGGATCCAAAGTTTACCCTAGGCTTTCCCTCCCTCTAATGCTTCAGGTTTGAAATCTAAGCATCCTTAGTTGTCATTCAACAAACATTTAGGGCCCTAAACCCTACAGCCCTCAGAGAGCCTACATAACTCTTCCAGCAAAATCAAAACAAACTTCCATTTCAGGTGGAGAAGTTTAAATAAAGCCTGGTTGGACTGCAACCCAAAGTTGCCCCTGGGCCAGCGAGTGTCTTTGTGCTGACCCTGAGTGTGCAGCCGTAGCAAGATACACCCCATTCACACAGAGTCTAATGAGGTATAATTACGTGTATGGTGATTGAATAAAGGACTGCGGGAAATGAGACCCAGAAAAGGAAAAGGGTAAAGGGTATCAGTTACTACTCTATAAATTTTGAAGAGCCAATACACAAAAGGGAAATTCACCAAAAGGAAATTTTGGGTACACTATATTTCCCTTTCTGATTATTTTGGTCCTTTCTTACTTACCTTGAGTATAATCAAGGGTTAAGTATCACACAATGGCAGCTGCCAAAGGCAATGAAATGCCTCTCTGTCTACAGGGAACCAAAATCTGTTCCTTAATTTACTCTCATTGAGGTTTTTCATACCCATTTATTCAAATTTTTGGACATTAAATATGAAACCATGTAATAATTAAGTAGTTATCAATACAATTTTTTTTTTTTTAATACAATTTTATTTACACTTTTCATTCATTGGGTCAATCAGCTGGTCAACGTTCAAGAGGGCACATAGGAAATGTGTTCTTACTCTCAAAGAGTTTGTGTCTTGGAAAATAATTGGATGTACACTGAACTGACATGCACCTCAACTCTATGAAACACTTGCCTTTTGATCACAACACAGCCCCCAAGAAATTACACTTCACTTTGATATCTCAATTATAAACACCTTGGCCTTACATTAATCCATGGAATTTTACTTAAGTTCCCTGCTTAAATCTAACTTCAAAGATGCCCAGACACCTGCAAGTTTGGTTTAGTGCCACATAGGCGAGCACAGTAACACTCTCTCCCCTCAAATGCAGCTTCGTTAGAAATCATGATCCAATTTTAAGAGGAACCTCCTGTTTCGTGTCAGTTTCTATGCTTCCCAGGTTGTAGAGTTGCTGTAATTGCTTCTTTATGTAAATTTCAGAACACTAGTCGTTCTCTTGTCTACATTAGGATTTTCACCCAATGGCATAAGTGCATGATGCTGCTTGAGTTTAATGTGCGTGTGTATGCTCTACGTTGCTTAAGTTGTGTCCGACTCTTTGCGACCCTATGTACTGCAGCCTGCCAGCCAGCCTCCTCTGTCCATGGGCTTCTCCAGGCAAGAATCCTGGAGTGAGTTGCCATGCCCTTCTCCAGGGGGTCTGCCTGATCCAGGGATCAAATCCGCGTCTCTTGCGTCTCCTGCACTGGTGGGTGGGTTCTTTACCACTAGTGTTACCTGGGAAGCCCCGCGTGAGTTTAATACTTGATCCTAATTATATTTTTTTCAAAATATTCTCTCTGCCCCCCGACAATTGATTAAAATATCATACAGTGAATAAAGCAGCCAAGAAAAAAAGAAGAAAACAAGGGAAGTTATTGTACCATTTCTACATATCAATTCCTAGCCAGTCTGTCTGATCGTCTAAGACCCAGGACCCTTTAAAGATTGCCTCCTTCTCCTTCTTTTGATCTCATCTTGGGTTACTCCCCCAAATGAACCTCTGGTCCAACTACGTTTATCTACCCATTTTCCTTCTTTCTCTTTGAAAGAAAAAAAAAGGTGGCTAGCCACTAGTCTGCAAAGAGAGAATATCCACATTCCTGCCTCTAACCACCCCTCACATTATTCTCCTGACAGCCTGTCATCTCTTCAGCTAATCCTCTCCTCCTTCAAAATAGAAGTCAAGATCCTTTACTTCCACGAAGGTTGTTGAACCAACCTAAAGCGCCATGGGGTCACAAAGATTCAGACACGACTTAGCGACTAAACAACAGAACTTTGGTTTATTCTCACTTCCTCTTAGAGCATTTATCATCCACCTCAGGCGTTAAGCACAGAACAAGTGCTTCGCGGGAGACATGGAGCACCTTTTAAAGCCAAAGCCTTTTTTTCTTCTTGGTCTTATTAAGATAAACCAGAACTAAGGCAAGTTATGGTTAATAACAGTTGAGGTTTGGTTACAATGACCAGTGACAAAGTGACTTTTCTTACACTCGTTAAAGGCAGGGTTCTGCTGAGCAATGGGGTTTGTCCAAATTTTCCCCCAAACCTAAATTAAGTTGAATCAAGCCATGGTAGGAAAAAAAGTTTTCTACCTCTGAATTGATGGCTTGAAACGTTCTATAGAAAGCATTTTGTCTTATTTCTGTTTGAAAACTGTTACATTCCCAGTAATACCATTAAAACAGTCAAGGCTTTTATAACCTCTCTGTTTTGTTGCCCTCTCAACTTACTCTGTTATGGGAGGCCAAGACATACTCTGAGAAGGCAGCTAGTAAAAATCTATATAATATGGATGAACGGAGCAACATAACAGAGGTGACTCACACCACCAAGGAAACCAGCTGTGCTGTAGAGGCCTGGCTTTCTGCACAGTGAGGGGAGACCAGTAAAACCAGCCCAGTGTCTGCGACTCCTCCAGGTTTCTCGGTTTTAAAGCCCAAGCTACTGCTGAGAGGGATCAGGTTACATCTGCCAGCCGCCCCAGAACTTTCCACTTAACCCTTTTCAATCCACAACCTTCTTGTTACACTTGCAGTTCACTTAGAAGAACACCTTCTGGCTTTATATTTTCCCCCATGTTTTCTTCCCAACACACAAGTAGCTGGCCGACCCCTCTGAAGCTTTTTTTCCCCACCCCCATGAAGCTACCTGCACCAGCGCTGACTTCCGTGCCTCTGTTGCAGGAAGGGGGACCCCTTCCAGGGCCTGAAACTGGGCTCTTGTCTAACACTCGGAAATGAATTGTCCAAGGAGACACATGTGCTGACAAAGCAAGAGATTTAATTGGGAAGGGCACCCAGGTGGGGAGCAGGAGGGTAAGGGAACCCAGGAGAACTGCTCTGCCGCGTGGCTTGCAGTCTCGGGTTTTATGGTGATGGGATTAGTTTCCGGGTGGTCTTTGGCCAATCATTCTAATTCAGAGTCTTTCCTGGTGGCGCACGCATGGCTCAGCCAAGATGCATGCTAGCGAGAGGGATTCTGGGAGGTGGACGGACACGCGGTGTCTCCTTTTGACCTTTCCTGAACTCTTCCAGGTGGTGGCTTATTAGTTCCATATTCCTTATCAGGATCTCCTGTCATAAAACAACTCATGCAAACGGTTACTATGGTGCCTGGCCAGGGCGGGCGGTTTCAGTGAGCGTGCTTCCCCTGACACCTCCACCGTCCCTGGAGGCCTGTGCTGAGGGTGCACACCTGGGGTGTCACAGTCCCAGCGCCTAACACAGCGTGCACATGATAGCAAATGTTCAGTGTAAGTGAAGGCACAGTGTTTGTTGAGTGACTGACTACACCTAAATGCTGTCAACAGTCCCCAGTAAGAAATCTCCATCTATCTTTTTTTTCTCATCCTAAGAAAAAAACCTTTCTCAAGATCCTTGATTTGCCAAGGGTCTGGAGATGGATTCATTGACTCATTGATTCATTCAATAACCATTTTTGAGAGCCAGTTGTGTGTGTGTGTGTGTGTGTGTGTGTGTTTTGGTCATGCCATGCAACTTGCAGGATCTTAGTTCCCTGACCGGGGATCAAACCCTGCCCCCCTCGGCAGTGAGAGCACAAAGCCCTAACCACTGAACCACCAGGGAATTCCCCCAGTTGTTTTCTAATTAAGTAATAATGGGGAACGGATTTTAGACATTTTTGCTAAGGGATCTAATATGCCTGAATATATGCAAGGATTCTCTCTGAAAACTGGGTACGTTTTCTTCAGAAGACATGGGATAAGCAGATAAATAGATGGAATCTCTTCCTACAGTCCTCTTGCAGCTGCTTGCTAGAAAATCATTGGCAGAAAATCTATACGCACTTAGAACAGCATCTGTAGGATGTGAGTACATAATCCTGGATATTTGCTTGCCAAGAAGGAACAGAATGTATGGTTAAAAGCACAAACTTTGGCATCAAAGAACCTGGACTCAGTTCTTCTTCTTTTTTTTTTTTTTTAATTTTTATTGGTGTATGGTTGCTTTACAATGTTATTTTCTGCGGTAGAGCAAAATGAATCAGCTATATGTATATACATAAATCCCCTCTTTTTTTTTATGTCCTTCCCATTTAGGTCATCACAGAGCACTAAACAAAGGTCCCTATGCTATAGGTATGTAGTAGGTTAGAAGCCTATAGTAAGTTCTCATTAGATATCTATTTTATATGTAGTATATATATGTATGTGTGTGTGTGTGTGTGTGTGTCTGTTTTGCTTCTAAATTTGGAAGTAGACTCGGGTGCCTCAGCCTATGTTCTTGATGAATCTAGGAAGCAGCCACTGGGAATTAAGGAACTAGACCCCTGAATCCCCCTTGAACAATCACTTTTATGAGGGGATGTATTTGAGCTACTCAATGCCACCTTGGGAACTGCTTCTCAGCTGGAGGCAGTTGGAAACAGATAATCTCAGCCTTAGATGTGTGAAGGTTGCTTTTCTTTCTTTCTTTAATCACTTTATGGTTCAGCATAAGAGTAATTTCTTAGTAATCATGAAGTATTTATTTCCTCAGCCTCTACACACTTACTGCCCTAATTCTTCCAATTGTCATTTCTGGAAAAATGGAGCTTCCTCCAGGAGTTACAGAGTCAAAGATATAAAACACTAATGAGTCGCTTGTGTTTCTCCCTCAGTAGAGAAAGGTCTTAGTGTGTGTGTGCTCAGTCATGTCTGACTCCTTCTGTGACTGTGGACTGTGGCCTGCCAGGCTCCTCTGTCCCTGGAATTTTTCAGGCAAGAACGCTGGAGTGGGTTGCTGTTCCTCCTCCAGGGGATTTTCCCGACCCAGGAATCAAACCCATGTCTCCTGCTGGGCAGGTGGATTCTTTACCACTGAGCCACTTGGGAAGCCTGCAGAGACAGGAGAGGAGACCTCAATTTTATAAAGGGAGATGGTGGAAAGAAGGAAAGGGAAGAGAGCTATTCATATTCATTCTCTGAGCACCTACAAAGGTCCATAAATGGCCCAGGAGGGTTCTGCACCTGCTATCACTGAAGGGGGACATGCCACAGACACTAGCTTCTGTAACCAAAAAATGACATTCCATCATTTAATAAACCATCCACCTCTCTAAGCTTCTATTTTCTTATCTATGAAAGTGGGAATTTTCTTATCTATGAAGTGGGAATAATACACACAAGGTTTAGCAAGCTTTTTTGAAAAGGGACAGATAGTAAATACTCTCAACTTTGTATACCATGCAGTCTCTGTCTCTCTAAAACCACTGCAGACAGTGACTGCAACCACGAAATTAAGAGAGACTTGCTCCTTGAAAGAAAAGCTATGACAAACCTAGACAGAGTATTAAAAAGCAGAGACATCACTTTGCTGATAAAAGTCCGTCTAGTCAAAGCTATGGTTTTTCCAGTAGACATGTATGCATGTGACAGTTGGACCATAAAGAAGGCTGAGTGCCAAAGAATTGATGCTTTTGAACTGTGGTGCTGGAGAAGACTCTTGAGAGTCTCATGGACTGCAAGGAGATCAAACAGTCAATCCTAAAGGAAATCAACCCTGAATATTCATTAGAAGGACTGATGCTGAAGCTGAAGCTCCAATACTTTGGCCACCTGATGCAAAAAGCTGACTCATTTGAAAAGACCCTGATGCTGGAAAAAATTGAGGGCAGGAGGAGAAGGGGATGACAGAGGATGAGACAGTCAGATGGCATCATCGACTCAGTGAACATGAGTTTGAGCAAACTTCGGGAGATAGTGAAGGACAGGGAAGCCTGGTGTGCTGCAGTCCATGGGATCACAAAGAGTCAGACATGACTTAGCAACTGAACAACAACAACTGTCTCTGTTACAACTGCTCACCTCTGCCATTCTAGCCTGAGAGCAGCCTGGACAGTTCAGAAAGGAACGGGCATGAGCAGGTGTGGTCCACAGGCGTAATTTGCCATCATCTGGTCCAATCCCCTGGTCTAATACATAGGGTGTAAGGAGGATTACATAAACTAATCCAAGCAACAGATTTTTGTACAGCATGCAGCAGATCAGCACTCTATAATAAAGATTAACTATTATCATTGCTCAGATTTTAGACCCTCCTGAGTGTGTGTGCTACCTCTGCTTACCTTAGTGAGTGAGGTAATCCTCAGAGCTCCCTGGGGGATATTTCTAGACCTTACCATCTTGGGTGTAACCCTGTGGAAAAAAGGAGAAGGAAGGAGGACTGGGCAGAGGGAGAAGTGGAGCTGCCCAACAGCAGACTGAGCCGAACCTACAGGGATCTCTGAAGCTAACATGGCCATCAGCATTGTCCCACGTGGATCAGAGTGGCTGGGCCTTGGTACCCTCCCCTGGAGCAGTCACTGGATGTGGGCTGCCCTGGGAAGGGAGGCCTCTCTGTAGCGCAGGCACTCTTGGAGGAGCTGACAGCCGACAGCATGCCCAGCAACTGGGGAAGTGGGGTGGGGGGGGTGGGGGGAGATGTGACCAATTCTGACCTTGAGTTATGTATAGGAATTGCAAACCAAGCACTGAATTGTTGTTGAAAGAGCGTTCAGAGCTCCTTCTGTCTTTGGTGACCAGCAGTCTCAAGATGGTGTGTGCTCCATCAGTCTGGGTCCCAGAGGGACCACAGTGAAGACAGTTTCCTATTAATTGTACTGGATCCCAATGTGAGCAAGACTTAAATCTGAGTTCTTTAACCACTGGGATTTTAAGGCTGTTTGTTGCCAAAGTATTGTTGTTGTTGTTCAGTTGCTAAGTCTTGTCCAATTCTTTGTGACCCTGTGAACTGCAGTATTGTTAGCTTTCTGTTAGGAGTCCTTGCCTGCTGCACTGGATGTATCTGAAGGTTTTGAAGTGAAGACACACTTGATAATCTTATAAAATCAGGGGACTTGTTTGAAACCATTATCACCGTTGCCAGCATCATCATTTTAATATCAGCATTTACATGAATTTTCTAATTTAATGCTCATAACAATCTATGTATAATACAAGTATTATTACCCTCATTTTAGAGATTAGGAAACTTATGCTTATAGAGGTTCATTAGTTTGCACAAGGTCACGGGTCTGCAAACTATAACCTGTAGACCAAATCCAGCTCACTGCCTGTTTTTGTAAATAAAGTTTTATTGGAACACACCCATGCCCATTCATTATACAGTATGTAATTATGGCTGCATTCATGATATTGTGGCAAGAGCTGAGTAGTTGTGTATGGCCAGCAAAGCTGAAAATACTTACCATCTGGCCCTTTTCAGAGTTTGCCCACTCTCCCTGTCTCCCCCTACTCTACACAATACATGGTTCCAAACCCAGGTTGTCTGACTCCAGAGACACTGCTCATAATTCAGATTTAAGTAAATACTAGGTAGGTTTGAAGCCTGCATGGGCATTATAAAACTTTCACATTTCTATTATTCTAACATTTTTTAATTTAAACTTTTATGACATTTATTTCCAGCATTGAAAGACTCCATATCATGAAAATCTTTCTCTGGAAAACACTTAGAAAATTCTGGATAAAATGAGTAGCAGACTTGGCAAGAAATTAAGGTAAACCTTCAGGGTTTATAACTGAAGTAAAAGCCAAAATCCAGAATGGGCATAGTAAATGCTCACTCATTTAGGCAGTGGGCCCCTAATGGCATTTGCCAGTATGGCAGGGAGTTGGGGGGAACATGAGAAGTGTCTTAGTAGGGAGACTTTGGAATGAGGTCCCCAAAGGCCCAAATGTTCAGTAAAAGAGTGGACTAAAAAATATTTGCCCTGCAAAGGGAGAGAGGAAAAGAAATTGTGTCCTGGCTTTGATTTGGGTTGGAAGAAAAAAAGAAAGTCCCTATGTGCCAACCAGAGGTAACAACTATAACCCAGGCCTCAAGCCTGAGTTCAAATTCACTCTACTTGCCCATTCTGAAACTATTTTAAACCAAGGAAACTAATTTAAAATTGTCCTAGATTATTAGCTTCCCAAGCACTTAGCAAAGTTGACACAAAAAAAGTGAATATTCTCTTAAGTCCCCTAAAACTCTCCCAGATAAGGCCACAACAAAAACGAGCTCACAATGAAAAATCACAAGACCACTCACAGAGCAAGACATCATGGGACAGAGTCAGCAGAAGGATCAAGCAGCAGAACCAGACACATGAGGTCTTCAGAGGTCAGAGCATCCTATGTAGCAGGGCTTGGCCAACTTTTTCTGTAAAGGCCCAGGTAGTGTATATCCTAGGCTTTGCAAGCTACATAGTCTCTATCAAAAAGATTCAACTTTACCATTCTAGAGTGAAAGCAGATAAGCAATATGTGTAGGCTTAGCTGTGTTTCAATAAACCATTATTTACAAAAATGAGGAAGATGTCAGATTTTGCTCTAGTTTTTAAAGTATGCTTCCAATATTTAAATAATTTAATATATGAGCAAGGAATAAAACACTATCATTAATATCCAGGCAGATTCTTAATTTCTGGAAGTAAAAGGTTTAGTTGAAATCTTAGGATTCAACACATGAGCTAACAAGCAGATTAGAACACTTAAAAAACATCATTAGCAACTTGAAATTTGGATATGACAAAACTACCAAGAATTTTGTACAGAGAGACAGAGGAGGAAAATATGAAAGAAAGGTTAATAGACATGAAATCTGAGTGAGAAGTTCTAACATTCATCTAGTCAGAGTTCCAGACGAATGAGAAGAAAGAATGAGAGAGAGAGAATACTCAAGAATTTTCATGGATCCTAATATTTATGATCTATAAAATATTCCCAAAAAGTACACTCAAACTCATCGTTTTGAAACTGCAGAATATGCAAGACTAACTGAATAGTTTCAAAAAACCCCTTGCCTCCCACAAAGACACCTTATCTGCTTTATATCTAATTTCTCACAAACAATTAGCAGATACAGAAATACTGTAAGACAATGTCTTCAAAGTGCTAAAAAAAAATTATCTATCTATAATTGCATATCCAACAAAATTTAAAGAATGAGGATGAAATAGAGACATCTTTATACAAACAAAAGCTAAGATAATTTATTATCAACTGACCCTCTTAAGATTTAAAACAGAAAAAAAAAAAGAAAGGAACTTCTTAAAGGTATATACTTTAGAAAGAAGGAAAAGGACCACAGAAGGGAGATTTGAGATTTAAGGTTGGTAACTAGGTGAGCAAAGAAAGTAGTAATCATATGGATAAATCTAAATAAGCATCAACATTAATAACATCTAATTTGTGAAGTCAAAAAAATGGGGAGCACATAAATAGAGATAATATTCTGTCTCTTAAAATAGTAGATACAAAAAGTAGTAGGCACATAGGTGTTCATGAATGCATGTAGTGTGCATGCTGTATTCTCTTCTATGTATGATACGTTTTGCAAAGCATTTTTAATAGAAATAAAGTATTGAATAACAATAGTCTATAAGCTGAAAGAGTTAAAGCCCTCTAAGTTTTAGGAAGAGAAGAACGTCCCAGGTGGTGCAGTGGTAAAGAATCTGCCTGCCAGTGTAGGAGACTCCAGACACATGGGTTCAATTCTTGGCTCGGGAAGATCCCCTGGAGTAGGAAATGGCAACCCACTCCAGTATTCTTGCCTGGAGAATCCCCATGGACAGAAGAGCCTGGCTGGCTGCAGTTCATTGGGTTGCAAAGAGTCAGACACAACTGAACGACTAAGCACAGCACAGTTTGGGTCAAATTTCTTAAAAATGGATTTTACAAAACAACCTATTACCATTTCAAAATAACTTGCATTTTGAGACAAAAGATGGTGAAATCACTTTTCATTGTATCAATGAGACATTGTTCATTTAAATATAAGGATTCTAGGGGGAAATATATAATAAATCATTTTGAAGTACAAGTGGATTTGAAGAGTTGGGGACGAAATTTATGTATAAAGGTGGATATATATATAAAGGATAAAAAATTACGTATTTTAATTGCTGCATTAAAATAGAGAAATATTAGAAAGAACCTAAATGAACAACACAGGAATGAGTAAAGTATGACACTCACATAGAACGAAATGTTTTTATAGCTACTTAGTGACATGGGGAAATATCTATGATATAATTAGTAAACAATATATAAAACTGTAAATACAAAATGATCACAAAAAATTATTAATGTAGTAAAATGTGTCTAGAAACAGGATCAGGAAGAAAAACAAATATTAAGAGTGATAGGGAAATGAATAATTTGTATTTTATACTTTATATTCTATTTCCAAGTTTTTACAATGAGCACTTTCATAACCAGATAACAGACTAATTTTATTTTAAGGCTTTAATATTTTGTCAGTTTATATATATATTTTATATGTATATATATATATATATATATATATATATATATTATAGCCCAGAATCTCTGTGAATGAAATAGTACAGGAAAAATGAATTCTGGAAAGAGACAACATGGCAAGCCTTTAAGAGAACACTTTTAAGAGACAGGAATGTTGCTGTATTTGTCATTAGCGTGTGACTTGATATAAAGTAACTTCCTCACTTAAAAGTATCATGAATGTGCAACAAAGCCTCACTGGCTACTAAGGTAAACCTGATTAGGTTGGCATTCACTCGGCTTCCAGGTGAGGCAGGAGAAAAGAGGGGCTTCCTAGAGGCACTGGGAAGGAGACACATCTCCCCTCTGCGCCTCTGTCTTGTCTTGGCTCCCACCTGTCTCTCTTTCCTCCCCCACCTCTCTCCTCTACCATCTTCGCTCTTTATTTCTAGCCTCAGTGCAGTCAGCACCATCAGACCCCCCGGCTGCTCTTCCTTACCCCGTGCCTTTCTGGGCCTCCACAGGAGGCTGCACTTTTCCAAGCACCTCCCTCACCATAAGCTCTGGGAGGCAGCATCTGTTTCCCACTGGAACCTTGGTGCCGAGGACCTGTCCGTGGTGGGTGCCCAGTAAATATTTGTTGACTGCATGAATGAATGGAGGCTCATTCTCAGCATCTGTTGTGGGCTCCTCTTCATCTGCTCATCCTTAAATACAGTCATTCTTCATGATTCCATGCTCAGTTGCTTTTTCTTTCCTTTCTTTAGGTTTCTGCTGGATGATCTCTCCCCTCTTTGTTTTAGCTAACATTCATATGAAAATGAGCCCAACTTTTCAACTCAACTTCGTCTTTTTTCCTCATCTGTATTTCCAACGGCTTTCAGTTAGATCTATAGATCCTCCTTATTCTCATCCATAACTCATCATCTTCCTCCCAGTCATCTTTTCTCCTTGAACGCCAACTCACTTAACATCACCATCCCTTCAACATTCCCAGATGGAAGTTCAGAGAAGCCTTTTATTTTCCTCCAACCCTCCCTGATGAGGATGGAATTGTGTCCCTCTTTTCTCTTCCATTCCCACTGCCCCTGTTCCATGTCTCACCAAGATCATCACCAAACACTGTGGGTTTCCTTACTTTGAATCTGCATCTCCCATGGCTGCTGCTGGATTTATTTTCCAAACTATGGAACGCATCATGTTCCCATCATGCTCAAAAACCCCTGATGTCTCCCATTGCCTTCAGAGTAAAACCCAAGCATGCAAGGCTCCCCGCCATCTTCATGGGAGATGAAGTCACATCACTTCCATGACTGCTCACATTTCTCCACCTGCCTGGATACTATTTTCCCTCAACTCTGCCTCTCAACTGGCTCAGCCCCCTGCAAAGCCCATATCAAGCACCACCTCCTCTGAGAAGCCTTTTCCCAAAGCTTCAGTCACGACTCAGGCTGCTCTCCTTGGTGCTTGGATAATAACTTGATGATAACTCTGTTACAGCAGCGGTCAAGGTTGTGGGCTGCCGGTGGCTGGACAGAAGAAAATGTAAGGAGCCACTGAGAACGCGAGCATGAGGCATGAAGATTTCTCCCCTAGAGTGAGCTCAGGTCTACTTCTTCCACTTTACCACAACTAAATAATCCATGCCCTACCTCATCTCCTCACTAAGCAAGATATGGTCCATTTCCAACCTTTAAAAAGGTCAAAGTTAAGTTCTGGTCCATTCATCCTTCTTCCCTTCCCTTCCCATGTGTGGCTATTTGGCAGAACCATGAAACAAAAGGGAGGTTCACACACTTTTAAGAAAAAGTCACTGCCATAGGCAGCGAAAGCAACAGGATATTTTCTTTATAAAAATAACTTTGGCAGAGCTGGTTGTTTTCTGCAGACGTTGTGAGCAACCAAAATAAGGGTTGAAACTGTACTTCCGAACAAGTGAAAGCTGCCTCTGTTAGCGCATGTTTCCCCTACTCTCTAGGAAGTGAAAATTTACAACAGGAGTCATTCCCTTCATCTTCCCATCCTCTTCACAATGCAACCCCTGACCTTTGGAGCCTCCACCTCCAGCCAGAGGTAGATGACTAAATAGGGGAAAAAATGAAAACCTTAGGAAATAAAGAATGCGTCATACAGAGCGTTACGTTCAAGTCATTGTCTCAGATGTTTTGGATAACTCTCGTCTTTAGTTTAGGGAAGAAAATCTGAAACAGAGCAATTACATCACAAATGGAATATTCATATAGTCACTGGGATAGCAAAACATTCGGTGAAGGAAAAGGCTATATAATTTCAATGAGATCCAGGTGGAATATCCCTCTCAGCAAATGTCTACACACCAGCCCATAAAAATGATGGAAAAGGCACAAGACAAGAATAAAAGCAAGAGTGCCGGCTGCTCATCCTCCTAAACCCGCATCCTCTCTGAGCTACTCCTGCCAGCCCGCCATCCTTCCTCCCGAGGGCTTGGATCACCCTCAGGCCTCCTGGGATCTTCTGCTCATTGGCTTCCTTCCTTCTCTCACTGGGCAACCAAAATCTCTCCTGACCCACAGCTGGGGGCGGCAAGAGGGAAAACAAAATGACCAATGCAACTAGTAAGAGCAACAACAGCTTCAGAAACCCCTGCTAAGCATCAAGTGCTGGGTTGGTGGCTTTACATGGATTATCTCATTTAATCATGACAACCCTAAACAGTAAGTTCTACAATTGTTTCCATTTTATAGTTGGGGAAAATGAGGTTTAAAAAGGTTAAGTATCTTGCCCAATATCACACAGCTTGTTAGTATGGCAGAACCAGCTCTCAAATTTAATCTGACTCCAAAGTTAGTCACTCTAACCAATAGAGTTCTTAGAGGAACACATTTCCATACATAAGATAATTAACAAAGAAAGAAAAAAAAATATTAGGAAGGATGAAGCACTAGGAAGTCAGAGGGAAAGCCTTATGAAGAGATGAAGGAGAATGGGAATCAAGGGTGAGGAGAATGGGACAGTCTGGAGAAATGGCTGGACCAACTACAGGTAGTTGCTGTTAAAATCGCTCAGTCGTGTATGACTCTTTGCGACCCCTCAGACTGTAGCTTGCTACTCTCTTCTGTCCATGGAATTTCCCAGGCAAGAATACTGAAGTGGGCTACCATTTCCTTCTCCAGGGGATCTTCCTGACCCAGGTATCAAACCTCCATCTCCTCTACTGGCAGGTGGATTCTTTACCACCTAAGCCACCACGGAGGCCCACTACAGGTGATACGTGCTAAGTCACTAAAGTCGTATCTGATTCTTTGAGACCCTATGTACTGTAGTCCTCCAGGCTCCTCTGTCCATGGGATTCTCCAGGCAAGAATACTGGAGTGGGTTGCCATGCCCTCATCCAGGGTATCTTCCGGACCCAGGGATTGAACCTGCATCTCCGGCAACTCCTGCATTGCAGGCTGATTCCTTACTCCTGAACCACTGGGGAAGCCCCACTACAGGTGGTAACTCATACCTAATCCTTAGTTGAAAATGAGAGAAACATCAGGAGAAACCCTTATGTACTAAAAAATTTCTGACTTTGATTCACAGAGGATGGGATTCAAAGAAAGAGAACTTGGAATGTTAACATAAGCATGGCCATTCTCACACAGGTGAGATGAGTCATCTGCCTGAAATGCAGGAGGAGAAGGAAACAGCAGGTTCAAAAGAAGCAGAAAGAAATAGACTTGTGCATGAAAAAGAGATGCCAAAGATGCCATTGCCCTATACAGAAAAACATTCAGGAAGAGTGGAAGCAGGATGGAATTACAGGAGAAATACAGACAGGGGTGCTTCTGAGATGAGCCTTTACCATGAATGGTCCAGACAAGGATGAGGCTTTCTGAAGGCAGATTGCATAACTACAAGTGAGTGATCACAGGAAGGGGAACTTGAACTATCCTTATGTCTGTTGGAATTCACAGTTTGCTAAAATAGAGTTGCTTATAAAAATTTTTAACATTCCTAGCTAACAAGTTCAGCTCAGATAGAAGGATAAACCATCATTCTGGATATAATTTTAACCAATGAGAAAGAACTAGTTTCTGTGCAGAAATTACAGGGACCTTGGGAGAACATGTCTTTTGGGAGTTGATAATAGCAAGGAAAGGCAGCATTACATACACTCTCAGGCAATGTAATAATGGGGGATGCCAGTGAAAAGGAAAAAGATAAGTAAACTCTTAAGCTAGCGTGATCACACAGAAAGCTTTCTCACGAACCCATGTTTTTCAAAGAACCAATTCAAGAGAGATTATGAGGGACATACAGTCAAGAACCAACACACAAAAATGATGATTTTCAGGAAGACTGAAGACTTAACTAGTGGGAAATCCAGGAGACATGAGTGATTTAAAAGGTCTTCCATGACAAATTCAGAGAGAAAGAGAATGCGGTGGGAGAGAAGGAAGGAAGAAAGGGAAGGAGGGATAGATGGAAAGGTGGGAAGGAGGAAGGGAGAGAGGTGAGAACAGAAGACAAAAGAACATAAAGATAAAAGAAGAAGAAGGAAGGGGATGAAGAAGAGGACGAGGAAGAGGAGAAGAACAAGGAAGTGACAGGTTCAGGAAGATGGTGTCATGTTAACAAGCAACTAAAGGTCCAAACTGCTAAATACTCAAATTCCATCTTCTAGAGAAAGCAGAATAGATTTTGAATTCAAACTGTGGAGCAAAGGAGACCATGAAAAGAATAAAGTGGAGCCTATAATATGTTAGAGAATAAGAAAAATCTAGGCATACAGATTATTTCAAACCTCCAGATTCAGACAAATTACATTACAAAGTGCAAAAAGAATTTGCACATATAATCTCAGAGCCACTGGCAGTGAGTTTGAGAAACCATAGAGAATGGGAAAGATGCCAGAAACCTTGGGAAATGTTCTATTTTGCAATATCCTGGAAACTAAAGATCCATAAGCTGGATGTGATTCTCAAAGAGGGTGAGCCCTGCTGGACCCTGTGGTGATCAGAACACACCTGCTTTGCCAATGAGGGTTGTTGTGAAACTAGAATCGTCCAACAAAGAATGAACACTGTGATGAGAAAGTTGAAAGCCATGCTGAACAAGGGAAGGCTCAGTGTTATGTGTAGCACAGAAATCAGATGACCAAGAAGGGTATCAATGATTTGAAATGTTTGTTTAAAAAGCCGTAGGATCATTTTATGCTGTCTTCAAAACCAGAACTAGAACCAACAGTAGAAACTTTAAATAGGCAGATTTTTCCTTAACATTTGAAAGTATTTTCTGTTCATTCAACAAGTGTTTACTGAGCACCCACTTTGCACCAAATACTATGCTAAGCACTGAGGATACATGATAAATACAGTTCTCATCTTCATTTGACTTAGTCCTGTGAAGGAAAACAATAACTAAGTAAACAAGAAACTCAATACAGATTACAGCAAAGCCAGGAAGGAAAGAATGGGGGAAGATGGAGAATAATAGTGAGTATCCATATAAAGATGGTTTTAGGGAAAACTCTGAGGAGGTGTCATTTATGCTGAGACCTATACAACAAGGGTAGAGTTGGACGAACCCTGGGAGGCAGAGAGAATTAGCAGGTGCAACGGCCCTGAGACTGGAGAGAACTTGACTTGTTCCCAGAACCGGAAGGAGCCAGGAAAGGAACCTCAGTGAGCACGACAGAGGAAAACAGGAGATTGTGAGATATGGTTGAAGAGAGAGGCAGGAATCAGGGAATAAGACGTTGCCATCCTAAGGAATGTAGGATGTGTTCCAAGAGATATGGGGAGCTGTTGAACATTTTGAGCAGGAAAGTCACACGACCTGATTGATGTGTGTGTTTTAATGGTCATTCCAGATGCTCTGTGGTAAATGGATCTGTGTGGATTCGGGGCAAGGTTGGGGGGAGGATGCAGGGAGAGCATTTAGGAGTAGTATTTAGATGAGGCAAAGTGTGAATTGAGGGTGTGCAGTCAAGTTGGAGAGAAGTTCATTTGGATTTTTTTTAAAGTAACATACACAGAATTTACTGATGAACCAAATATGGGGTTTGAGGGAAAGGAGGAAAAATGACCAGAATGATACAAAACTGGACTTGAGTGGCAGGAATTGAAGGACTGCCTGAGCAGATACTGCAAAATGGGACCAGGAACTGGGCTGGCAGGATGGAGTGGAAAGACAGGCTGCACTTGATTCAATGATGACAACAGGACTCAAATACCTACTTCATGCTGTGGGTCCACTGAAAGCTCCAGAAAACAGGCTTTTGGTTTGGCACAATTCTTAAACTGCAATTGGTTATAAACTTTATCACAAGCACATTTCTAAGGAAACTCACAGTGCTCCCGGTGAAAACAAGAAGAAAATTAGCAAAGTTGCATATATACTTTGCTATGTTACATAAACATTTTATATTATTATATGTACTATATATTCTATACACATATGGCTGATAAAATTGTAGTCCTTTGCTCAAAGTTTACAATACAGAAGGCATCCATGCTTGCAATGCCCATAATGAACATTAATAATCAACAGACACAAATGCTGCAAATTTTGCTAAAGACAGCATAACATTCTCATCTTGCTACGTCATCAGGAGAAGCTCTCTCTTGAAAAGAGGAGTTTTTGAAATTTAAGACTTAAGCCTTTCTCATATCAGAATAGATCCCCCAAATGAGTCTTCTCAGTCCTACTTCACTCCCAATAATCTCGCTGTCCATTACAAAAAAAAAATTCCTACCTTCAAGTATCATAAATATTGGGTGCTAACAGCCATGCACATAAGAATGTAACTGCGGCAAGAATTCTCTGCTGGAATATAACAGTCTTTACAAGATAACCAGGCCTGAACCACAGATAACCGTTGAGACTAGATCTGTTGTCCTGTCAACCGTCTATGTCACAGCCTTCTGGCATCAATCAAACATTAGGGTTTAAATTCCAGATCACGAATAGCGTGACCTCAGCCACACCACTCCAGCTATCCAGAGTTAGGCCACCTAAAATATCACTGATGGAAAGAAGTTTATGTGGGAACCTAACCCCGGGTCCTTTTCTCAACATTAAATTCATCTGACGTTTCACGTTCTTTGTTGCAAAGGAAAGAGAGAGGAGGGAAAGGAGACGCAGTGCTGGTCGGCAGGTGTGATTTTGCATGTTTCTCATTCAGGGGCCTAGGCTGCGGTTTCCAAGCCAATGGGGTGTTTTGTCTACCTGTCTGGGCGTGATGTGTGTTGTCCCACAAACAATTTGTCACACCATGAGAGTTACACACCTGGGAACAAAGACAGCTCCTGCCATATGGCAAAAAGCACAACTCTTGTCAATTATCGTCTTTGGTGGCAGGTAATTTCTTCAACTGCACATCATGATTTTGTCAGAACTTTGTGTCTTTTGAGTGCTGGGGGATAACCTCATCCAGGCAAAGTCGGTCAGGAAGACACGGCTGTTAAAAAAAACCACAACCTACAAACGGTTAGAGGACTTTCTCACAGTAGCAACCTTTGGAGGGTTCTTTGGAGAAAAACAATGTTTGAAAGAGACAGATTTTACTACCAGACAACTGGTTTTGGCATAGACAACCTTAATGAGGTTAAGGATAGGTCTTACAAATATCTACTTCTGAATTTTTTTTTCCATTTGACATTTGTTTTATCCAGCTGTACTAGTGAAACATATTTATAGAAAAGTACACAATTTAAGAGAGAACAGAGTCAGCCAGTTGAATAAAACATTGCAAGACGATGCAGTGTCAATTAAGCACACTCCCCTAAGAAGGATTCAATGTAGTCAGGAGTGGTGGACATTTGGGGGAGCTTTTCTTTTTGAAAACCATCCTTCTGGCTTTCTGCTTGTTTTTATCCACAACAGAAAAAAATACTTTTGAGCTTTTGCGCAAATGGGAAAGAGGAGCCCAGGCAGAAATCTGGACCAGCAACACAGAGAAAGGCAGAGTATGGAGCGGCAAGTTGAGAAAACTCTGAAAAACAATCAAAAAGAGATTTAGAGAACAGCAATAGGGAAGGATTGAAGAAAAACATCTTGGGCCCCTCTGGGAACTCTCTCTTCCCAAGTCTTAAAACCCTCTGGTTTCCCCTTGTCTGAAATCACTGTCCACAACGCTAGAAACAGTATGTTTTTAAGTTTTCTGTTTTGAAAAGACAAATAACCATGGAAACAGTTTTAGGTTTTAGTATAGAGGAGAGAAAATTTTCTTTGCACCAAGTTAATTAGGATGTGCGGGAAAGGGACAAATGTTCCCAGGAATTTCACCCCACGACTGGCTTTCGCTCACGGCCGCAAATGCACCAACCTTAGGGAAGAGCACTGAAGAATGGGGCTGCTTTAGAGCTGATTCCATTGAGCAGATCTGTAGTGAATATTTATGACAGCCTTCCTGCAGATTCATAGAACTTCGTGGCCTAGGCAGATTTTCTAAGGCAGTGCCGACACTTTGATCTTCTAGGGGCTCTGACATCTGTTCTTGTCATCTGCACATTTGTATGTTCCTAGTGAAGTTCAGAGCAAGACCATAGAACAGCAATCTGAGGCCCCAAAACTTGTCCAAAACCAACAAAGTGGAGATTTACACTTATTGAGATAATAGCATCGCACTAATGCAAGCCAAGAGGCCATCAGCCCATTTGGATTATAAAATATTCTATGTGCTACGGAACAGAGAATATTGTTTTAGAAATGAATCCTAAGTTTCCCCAGGCGTGCTGGCCCTTGAGCGCAGTATTATGGCCCAAGTTATGATGGCTCTTAGCCGCCTTATGGAACTTTAGCCATCACCTCCTCACAGATGAAGGGGTCCTGGGGTAGCAGGGCACATGAATCAGGAAAAGCCCGCCCTTGCTCACTGGTTCCATTTTTAAACCAGTGTGAGGGGCTGGTGCTCATGAAGATAGGCCACCCTGCAAGGTCTGGCGCTCATTGATGACATCTCAGCCCTCAGGACGTCAGAGCTAGCCCCTGGACCATGGGGGCTAGCACGGCCCATGCACCAAAATGTTTAGGCTGAGTCGAGAAGCCACCTGTTGCTTGACTCCAAGCTCCCAGACTCTTTCATGAACGACAACTCCTGCAGCTCCTGCCCTGAGCACCTTCATAAGGGGTATATGTCCCAGCTTGCCAGCTCACCCAACTTTGCTCTCTCCCAGGACCCTCGACCTTTCATAGGGCTTCCCACTTGTGAGCCCCTCATTAAACCAAGGGATGGGTTTGGGATTACAGGTACCAAGCAAGTTACCGAGAAGGGGATGGTTTGGAGGAGGTAGGGGAAGCCTATTCCCCTCTCATATCCCACTTTGGGAGGAATCTTCTTCTCCATGGGAGTACTTCCCTCCCAGATTCTTGCAAGACTGATGTCTCACTCTGGGTAAGACGCACTGGCTTCATGCGGATAAGCATCATTTGTTGAAAAACCTATTTCCCTCTACTGAATTGTCTTGACACTCAGGTTGAAAAAAATTAGCCATAAATGTATGAGATTTTTTTCCCTGGACTCCTCGGATTCCACTGGTCCACACGCTTATCCTAAACCTGTACTACACTGTCTTGATTACTGTAGCTTTGTAGTAAGTTTTGAAATGGCAGGGACTCCCTGGTGGTCCAGTGTCTAAGCCTCTGCACTCCCAGTGCAGGGGGCCCAAGTTCGATCCTTGCTCGGGGAACTAGATTCCACATGCTGCATCTAAAGATCCCACAGGCTGCAAGTAAAGACCTGGCACAGCCAAATAAATAAATAAATAAATTTTTAAATAAATGAAAAATAAATTGTGATTGTTTATTTTTTAAAAAAGAAATGGAAAATATGAGTCTCTAACTTTGTTCTTTTTCAAGGTTGTTTCAGCTGTTCTAGGTTAAAAACCTTTACTATACCTTCCATCCAAGTTGTGAAGCTGTGTTCTCTCTCTGAGATGCCTCATACAGGAAGTAAAGAGCAAACAATGTCAAAATAGCTTCGAGTTTGTACTCCCTTTTCTCTGACTTGGTTATACTACTTCATTTTTAAAATACAATAAGAAAAAAATAAAATACAATAAAATCTCTCTCCTTCTCTCTCTACATTTCACTTCACTATCCCTGTGGACTTGTATAGTATTTCCCTATTTGTAAAACCCAAAATCCATGTTCATATAAACATGAGCAAAGGTACCTATATTCCCTTTCTGCCAATGTCGTACTTCCTGGACAAATTCTGTGATGATTCTAAAAGACTAGAATCCCTTAGAGCCTTGTATTTCTCATAAAGAACAAGTTTAGTTTAGGGGCCAAATGTTTCTATCTGAGGTTAATGTCATTAGACATTTAACTCTTTCTAGAGAATGATAACAAATTGCATACAGCAGTGACAAAGTGAGAGAACAGAAGAAAAGCTATTCTAAGAGTCAAAAGCAATGTACCTTTCTAAAAAAAAAAAAGAAAAAAATGTGGTCTTTCATACTTGAAATTGAGCAGAAATCAAGGTCTTAACCTAGCTCCCCTTCACAGATAAAATATGGTGTGGTCATAGTCCCTGGAAACAATTGTGTATTTGAATTAGGTACTTGGCAGTACATGAAAATAAATAAATTGTTTCTTTATGTTTCTCTGAACTGATTTTGCAGTCCATACTCAAGTGTTTTTTCTTTCTGATACATTTCACTAAACTAAGTCTAACGAGGGTTTTCAAGAAGTCTACAGAAAATCATAAGGCAGAATCGACGGGCTGCTAGAGGGGCACAAGAAGCACGGGCAAGGCTTCCCTGGTGGCTCAGTGGTGAAGAATCTTCCTGCCAATGCAGGAGTGACAGGTTCGAGCCCTGGTCCAGGAAGATCACACATGCTGGGGAACAACTAAGCCTGTGCACCACAACTACGAAGCCTGTGCTCCAGAGCCTGGGAGCCGCCAGCTGCTGAGCCCGTGTGCTAGGACTACTGAAGCCTGGGTGCCCTGGAGCCACGCTCTGCTGCGAGAGAGGCCACTGCAGTGAGAAGCCGGCGCACCGCAATGAAGAGTGGCGCTCTGCTTTTTGCAGCTAGGGAAAAGCCCTCGCAGCAACAAAGACCCAGCGCAGTCAAAAATAAATAAAATTACACGTATATACATACACACACAGAGAAGCAGCTCTGGCAGCTCTCTGAAACTTTCTAAGTTTAGCAGCTATACTGGGGGCAACAGAGTTGGTTCTAAGGGCCTTTTCTGCTTTAATGGGCCTTCTTAGAATATTCCAGAAGCCCCTCAGCAGCCACAGCAGAGCAAAGCACAAGCCCAGGGAACCCTGCCACTTCAACTGCTCCTGATCCACTCTTGACAGGAGGACTTCTCCATAAAAGGAAGAACTCAAACTCTGGATGCAAGACCTTTATTTACAGAGGTGTGGACTCTGGGCAGCTGAGAATCCTTTATCCCTTTTATCCTTCACAACAGAAACAGCTCTGGAGAGATTCTCAGAGATGAAAATAACTTCAGCTGAGGAACCTCAGCTGGGAGTGACTGGATGTGTCCAGCTTGACAGAAAACATTATGAGATACAGCAAAGCTAGAAGCCCATGACTGCATGGGGTAACTGCATGAGATAAAAAGTAGCACAGTTTTAATTTAGAAATATATTCTTCAAACACCAAGCCAAGTACAAATAGCAGAGACTAGCAGGAGATGGGGAGTTTAGTATTATACCCTAATCCTTGAAAGTGAAAAAGAAAGTAAGCAACAATGTTATAGTATCAACCCCAGTTGTAAAGTTAGGATTGATTTAGAGGGGGGAAAAAAGTGTATTTTTAGATTCTGTTTAATAGGATATTTAATAATATGGCAAACATTGGGATCAAATTTGATGACAATGCTGGCCGTGAGAAGCAGCAGGTGGTGTGATGCTAAACATGTTTGGGGTGTGGCTGCTTACTGAAATATTATGGAATAGCCAAGAGAGGTCAGTAGGGGTACTGACCATGTTCTGTCTCATACTAACTGTGTAGAGCCTGAGTTTGCTGCTCTGTGTCCATGTAAACTTTTCTGCCTGAATCTTTTTTTAAAATCCTCTTTCTTCCTCTAAACTTCAACCACACCACAGGGCTTCCTTCTAGTGTGGGGGTGGATTTCCCTCAAAGATGGGAGCTTCTCCATCTTAATGTCCTCGCCCCTCCTAAGCTTCCCCTCCTGACCTTGGCCCATGAAAATTTTCCTCTGGATCCTGCGTTTCCTCATTCTTTAGAAAACTACACTCCTGAAGACAAGGTCAAAAGAGCACAACTCTCCGGAGACCATTCT
The DNA here is from genome assembly GCF_019320065.1 of Cervus canadensis. Classification (NCBI taxonomy): domain Eukaryota; kingdom Metazoa; phylum Chordata; class Mammalia; order Artiodactyla; family Cervidae; genus Cervus; species Cervus canadensis. Next base: position 14,918,933 of record NC_057390.1, on the reverse strand, counting down.
GTTTGGGAACAGCTTTCAACTGTGGATGGTGATCACTACAGGGCTCGAAATAGCAGAGTATTCTTTGTCTCTACAGGAGACCATCAGCCTGGGATGGACGAACACTACAGAAGGTTTTAAGTTCAACATAAACCAAGAGCATCCTAATAGCAGCTATAGATCTGCTCTAATGTTACACAGAGAAGATTCTGGAACTTCTCCCCAAACCAATTATGTATGTTAAAGGGGCCTACGAGGATTAGATAGAGGTATGTTAAAACACAAAAGGTCTAGAGTTGTGCCATCCAATACAGTAGCCACGCTGCCTGTAGCTGGTGAACTCTTGAAGTGTGACTGAGTTTTAAATTCTTTTCAATTTCAACTAATTTAAATTTTACAAAAGAATGTAGTATAAAATATTTTTATGTTAGACAAAACTTTGTATTGGTTGGACTACACTTGATTTTAACTGTTGGATCATGGAAGGTGTTACTATCTAGTGCATGTCAGTATGTGTATTATTTCTAGTCTTTACTAATAACTTTTAAGATATCAATTACATGTTGAAGTAAGATTTTTTTTATATACTGGGATAAATAAAATATATTGTTAAAATTAATTCCATCACTTTCTTTCTCTTTCTTTCTCTTTGGCTACTAGAAAGTTTTACCATGTAAATATGGCTTACCTTATATTTTAATTGAATGGGGCTTGTCTGTAGGACAACTGAGGTCTTTGAATATAGAGCAACAAAGTTGTGGCAGACCCAGGGAGGACAGGGGGTTGGGAGGAGGTTTACAATACTATTACCAATACCTGGATAAAAACCAAGGATTTCTTTTAAACAACCAGGGATATGAAAAATGTTTAAAGTTTGCATTTTTTATTTGTGTAACAATAATGTTTAAAACTTTTCATATATTGCCTACTGGCCCACTGCCCCTCAAATAAATTCTTAAGCTGGGGAATAGAAGGGCTTTATGCATGAAGGGCCAGGGCAGGACTGTCTGACCTGTAGCCTCAAACTCTTAGGAGAACTTGGAGCTATTGTAAAGGGTCCACAAATCCATGTGGGCAAAGCAGTGTCTGCAGGTTGAGTAAATAACCTCTGGCTTATACTGGCACTATAGTCTTTCAAAACTGTAGACTGGTTAATAAAATGTAAATTCACTTTAACAAGCTACCAAATTCAGAGTAGTGAAGGGGTCATCACATATTTTCTCAATCAAAAGACTCTAAAGTCAGCTATGCACACCTGAAACATTGGATTTTTGCTAGCTCATTTGGTGCCTTTGTGCAAATCAGAGCAAGACAAGCCAGAGAGTTCAGCCCCAACTCATCCCCAAGCATGTGATCTGCATGAAAATGCATTGCTGTCATGATATATTTTGGCATTCAAAAAGTTCTTCAAACTGGAAAAGGATAAATTTATAATCTGGAGAATGCTGTGGACAAAAAAAAAAAAACACATTGTCTGCCATTTCAGTGAACAATGAATGTGGCCCAGCATCAAGCCATCAGCCACTCCAGCCGCCCCTGGAGTGGTATGCCCTGCAGGGAATTCAGGATGGAGAAAAACAGGATACTGGCCTTAGACAGTTAAGATGCTTATCCAAAAAAAAAAAAAAAAAAAATCCAATAAGCCCACACTTGTGCATTTTCCCATACATAAAAAACATTAAAATCATGATTTTGAGATGTCTGAGTTTTGTGATTAGCAGCAATCTTTTGATGTTTGACTACATGTTTTTTGTTTTTCTAACAAAAACTCCTAAATTTCCTGGCTCCTCCCTTACCTCTTTGGAACAGTTCCTCAGAGCTATCTATCTAACAGGCTGTCTCCTGGGCTGCAGTCCTCAGCAAGTTCCCTAAATAACACAACTCTCAGGACTTCCCTGGTGTTCCAGTGGCTAAGACTCCATGTTCCCAGTGCAGGGGGCACGAGTTTGATCCCTGGTCAGGGAACGAGATTCTACACGCCACAACTAAAGATCCTACACTCTGCAAGAAAGATGGAAGATCCCGTGTGCTACAACTAAGATCTGGTACAACCAAATATAAATTTAAAAAACAAACCTCTCAACTTTCAAGTCAGCGTGTTTTCATTGTTGTTGCTCTTGTTTTTCAGCCGACAACACCCAACAACTACCAAGTAAGAAGCAGATGCTTTGCCTCCCAGGAGCCCTGCCCTTGCCACTGTCCTGGGCCAGTGTTCCTGCTTTAGACCTGGTGGCTGGGGAGGTAAGCTCCTATGGTCTCAGCTGGGCCTCAGGGCCACGGTGGGACCACCAATGGCTCTCACATCATCCAATCCATGGGGACTGCAAACAAAGCTTGTGATCCCATGACCCATCAGTTTCTGGAATGAGCAAAGTAAAGTTGGAAGGAAGTCATAATCAGTATCCTCTGACCTTCACTCTAGGAAATCATGGTGGAGAGGAAAATACGCTATTTCTTCAAAATGAACAATTTATTTACAATTTAGAACAAGGGTTCCTAACCTCTGCACTCCTGACATGTTGATAATTCTTTGTCATGGGTTTGTCCCTAGATGCCAACAGCATGCCCCTCTCAGTTGCAACAATCAAATGTCTCCAGACATTGCCAAATTCCTAAAAGGTGAAACTGCCCCAGTTGAGAATCACTAATTCAGAACATTAAAACATTTTTGGCATTAGCTCATTTTCATAACATCTCTGCTCCTCAACTTTCTCATTGGTAAAACAAAGCAATAACTAGTCTGTTCTAGAGATGTTGTGAGGATTAATAAGACAAACCTCTCAATGTTGTTGTTTAGTTGCTAAGTCATGTCCGACTCTTAGAGACCCCTTGGACTGTATATAGCCTGCCAGGCTCCTCTGTCCATGGGATTTCCCAGGCAAGAATACAGGAGTGGGTTCCCATTTCCTCCTCCAGGGGCTCTTCGCAACCCAGGTACTGAACCCACGTCTCCTACTTGGCAGGCAGATTCTTTACCACTGAGCCACCAAGGAAGCCCTCAATAGGTGACGATAAATATCAGCTAGTACACTCCCAAGCTCCTCTTGTACTGGTCTAATGCCTGGTATTTGTGGGTTTACTCTAAGGTCAAGGCTGCCTCTGTGTCTCTGTGTTACTGTGGCAGCTAAGACCCCCCAAAGTCCGAGTGCCGAGGGTCAGACTCCAGGTGTGATCAGGAATATGTTGCTAAACCTCTGAAACCACAGTTTTTCATCTATTTTAAAAGAGAGACAGATAATGAAAGACTCTCCCTTGCAGAGCTGTTGTGGGAGTGAAATGACATATTCAGAGGTTGCGCTTATTAACCATTATTAAGTGCTGCAAGGCTACATGTGTATGCAGGGGAAAGCAAAGGGAGATGTTTTCTAAAATTTCAACAAATTAATAGTTTTTCTCAACCTTTCTCCCCCACTGCTGTCCCACACCCCACCCTAAGGGCTTTGCCAGAACCCCGAAGTCCTCACACATCGTGCAAACCCTAAGGGGTCACACCAGTTCCTCCCAGCTACCTCTTGAGGGTCCTCTTCCTGTTCCCAGAAGTCCTCCTCATACTTGTGGGCTGCGTTTGCCCAGGTCCGCTCCGACGACACCCAGGCTCTTACTGGTGGTGAAGCCAGACTTCTCTTCATGCCACAGTCAACTGAAGTGGAGGCAAAGCTCTTCCCCTGCCGGCGCTGCAGTCTGTGACTGGCCACAGATTCTCTGCTGAGTCTCAATTTTCTCACCTGCAAAACGGGGCAATTCAAACAACATTTTCTCCAGTATCCTCACCTCCCTCCAGGCCCACAGGTGCTTCTCATTCCTGCTACGCTGGACATTTCTCTATCCCTGTAATTCCACCCTCTTTAAAAGAAACCCTTTTCTTTTCATAAACTATGATCTCCCTTAGGTAAAGGACTCTGTCCTATTCATATTTACGTACCATAAAGTACTTCCTACCACACTGCAGATCCTCAATAAACAATTGTTGAATGAATGAGTGGGAGAGAGTTGGACATATGATCATGTTCAAAGCTTTAAGTGGGACAGGCTGGGGTTTTCTTCCCTTCTCACCCTTCTCTTGCCTTCACTTCCCAGATATTTGCTGGGAAGATATCTTTTGTAAGATGAAGCAGAGACTGATGCCTGGTTAGCCTAGTAACTCATGGATGCTATGCCGTGAAAAGTGGTTAACATCTGCAAGATAAATGTGGTTTGAGTTGGGGGGTTTGGTTTCTCTAGCGTGCTTGTATGCTAAATCACTTCAGTCGTGTCCAACTCTTTGAGACCCTATGGACTGTAACCCTCCAGACTGTTCTTTCCATGGGGATTCTCCAGGCAAGAATATTGGAGCGGGTTGTCATGCCCTTCTCCAGGGGATCTTCCCAACCCAGGGAAGAACCTGACATGTTGAACCTGTGTCTCCTGCGGCTCCCAGCATTGCAGGTGGATTCTTTACTGGTGAGCCACCAGGGAAGCTCTGGATTTTCGGGGGAAAACCAGAAGAATCTACTGCTGCTCCTTCAGCTTGAAAGCACTCAGCTGAGACAGAGGGTCTTGGGAAGGGTGGTCCGAGAGCAGAGGGGATGGGAGGTGAGAAGGGAAATCCCAGTTAGCCCCCAGGGTGGGCTCCAATATGCACTAGCAGTGCCCTGATGGGGAAGGAAACAAGAATCTGTGTCATCCTCTGCACTCCATGAGTCTTCAAAAGCACCTAGGAGTAAGGTTTTCTTTCTGGAATTCACCATACTTGGAGCCTCCCACCATCACTCCCAACAAAATAACTTGACCTAATTAAGATGCTACATTAAGAAAATGGACAGAGTGGTATTGTGGTTTACCTGGTATGGTTCAGAACTACAAGTCTGTCCTTTTGGGTTACCCAGAGAGTGAAGAGATTTGATTAACATTCTCCAATCCAGGGGCTTCTCTGGCGGCTCAGTGGTAAAGAACCTGCCTGACAATGCAAGAGACACGGGTTTGATCCCTGGATGGGGAAGATCCCCTGGAATAGGAAATGACAACCCATTCCAGTATTCTTGCCTGGGAAATCCATGGACAGAGGAGACTGGCAGGTTACAGTCCATGGGGTCACAAAGAGTTGGACCTGACTGGAGTGACTAAACAGCAACAGCTTCAATCAAGGAGACCACAGTTCCACTTCTGTTGGCACAATTTAGAGTCAGGTCAAAACTCAAATGTCTGGGTCTCCATCTCCTCCCAGCTTGCAGAAATGAGAAGATTTATAACTTCGCTGTGGGTCAACTGGATGAACTAAACATCAACATCACAGTATTGGTGTCAAGGCAAGGACAGCAGAATAAGAAATGGATCCTAACATGAACCCAACCAATAATTCACAGCATGACCTTTTTTAAGTCACAACTTTCCCAGACTTCAATTTTTTGATCTGTTACTCCTAGTTAGGGATTCCCCAATGGCTCAAGTGGTAAAGAATCTGCCTGCTACACAGGAGACACAAGAGATGAAGGTTTGATCCCTGGGTTGAGCAGATCCTCTGGAGAAGGGAATGGCAACCCACTTCAGTATTTTTGCCTGGAGAATTCCATGGACAGAGAGCTGGGTGGGCTACAGTCCATGAGGTTGCAAAGAGTTGGACATGACTGAGCTACCAACACACCCACACTACTAGCTAATACTGAGTCCAAAGGGAAGTTGTAGAGAAAAAAATGAGATGTTGGATTTAAAAACACATTAAAATGGTTAGGTGCTGTGTACATAAATGATAATTTTGTTACCAATTTGTTAAATAACTAATGTGTGAAGGTTTCTATTCATTCAATGGACTGCATGTTACTTGGAATTGCAGCAGTTGCTGGAGTGTTAGTAGAGAGCCAAGGGCGGTGGGCAAGAGGAAGGAACAGGAAAATGAGAAAGATGGCCTCGAGGCTCTCCCTGCATCCCAGGAGAGCTAACAGCACACACAAGGGGAATATGTTAAGGGGCTTCCCTGGCCGCTCAAATGGTAAAGAATCTGCCTGCAATTCAGGAGATCCCGGATCGATCCCTGGGTCAGAAAGATCCCCTGGAGAAGGGAATGGGCACCCATTCTGATATTCTTGCCTGGAGGATACCATGGACAGAAGAGTCTGGCAATCCATGGATATGTTAAACAATCAACGAAAATAAAGTATTTCTGGGGAATATCTGAAGGAGTGAGCTGAGGCAGATCAGTGTCAATTCATAACAAATAAAATCTAGATTGATTGGATTTGATGAGATTGGACTGATGGGATTGATTTAGTTTGACTTGACTGGATAAAAACAGCTATTATAAATGGGCCTTTAGTGATGTGGCTGAGCTGTCGGGGAGGGGAAGCGTTCAGTGGTCCTGTGATTAGGTCTCAGTCTTTGGTGAGCTTATGCACACCAGGACTGTGAACTTCATAAATATTTCTGAATTGTTTTTCTATCCCCTCAGATGAGACTTGGGCTTCCTTTATAGCTCAGTTGGTAAAGAACCTGTCTGCAGTGCAGGAGACCCTGGTTTGATTCCTAGGTTGGGAAGATCCCCTGGAGAATGGATAGGCTACCCACACCAATTTTCTTATGCTTCCCTTGTGGTTCAGCTGGTAAAGAATCCACCTGCAATGTGGGAGACCTGGGTTCGATCCCTAGATTGGGAAGATCCCCTGGAGAAGGGAAAGGCTGCCCGCTCCAGTATTCTGGCCTGGAGAATTCAGTCCATAGGGTTGCAAGCAGTTGGACACGACTGAGTGACTTTCACTTTCAGATGAGACAGGATGGCACTGTCTGTTTGTAACACAGCGATATGATCTCTTAATCCCTAATTTCCCCTCCCCCTTTCCCCTCTCGTTTGGTAACCATTATATTCTGTATCTGTGAGTTGTTTGTTTTGCATATATATTCATTTGTATCATTTTTCAGATTCCACATGTAAGTAATATCATATTTTATTTGTCTTTCTCGGTCTGACTTGTTTCACTAAGCATAATATTCTCTAAGTCTGTCCATGTCGTTGCAAATGCAGAATTTCATTCTTTTTATGGGTGAATAATATTCCATTGTTATATCCCATACCTTCTTTATCAATTCATCTGTTGATGGGCATTTGGGTTGCTTTCATATCCTGGCCATTGTAAATAGCGCTGCTATGAACATTGAGGTACAGGTAACTTTTTGAATTGGTGTTTTGTTTTTTCTGATAGATATCCAGAGTGGCATTGCTGGATCATATGGTAGGTCTATTTTTAGGTTTTTGAGGGACTTCCATACTGTTTTCCACAGTGGCTGCACCAATGTATATTCCCACCAACAATGTACAAGTCTTCCCTTTTCTCTACACCCTCTCTAGCATTTATTTGTAGACTTTCTGATGTTAGCTATTCTGATAGGTGTAAGGTGATATTGCATTATTTTGATTTGCATTTCTCTAATAACTAATGATCCTGAGCATCTTTTCACGTGTCTGTTAGCCATCCAAATGTCTCCTTTGTTTTTTTGTTTTGTTGGGTTTTTTGTCTGTTTTGCTTTTGGCTGTGCTTGCTGGATCTTAATTCTGCAACCAGGCCCCCTGCACTGGAAGTGCAGGGTCCTAACCTCCAGCCTGCCAAGGAATTCCTGTATGTCTTCTTTGGATAACAGAATGTCTATTCAGGCCATCTGTTCACTTTTGATTGGGTTGTTTATCTTTCTGATTGACAATAGATGACTTTTAATCGATCAGATATTATATCAGTAAATGGCATTTAGACCACGTACAGTTAACAGAATTATCTATATGTGGTGCTGCGCTCAGGTGCCCCAGTTGCAACTCTTGGTGACCCGATGGACTACAGCCTATCAGGCTCCTCTGTCCACGGGGATTCTCCAGGCGAGAACACTGAAGTTGGTTGCCATGCCCTCCTCCAGGGGATCTTCCCAACCCAGAGATCGAAGCCAGGTCTCCTACATTGCAGGCGGATTCTTTACCAGCTGAGCTACCAGGGAAGCCCAATTATCTATATGGTTCGATATATATTCATCTTTGCTGTTTGTTTTCTTTTTGTCCCGTATTTTCTATGTTTTCTTTTTCTTTTTTGCCCCTTTTTTGTTATTGCTGCTGTCTACCAGCCTTATTATATTATTCAAAGTTTATTAAACTTTGAATTTTATAATAGCTTTAGATTTCTAGAATAGTTGTAAAATAATACAGAAAGTTCTTGTATATCTGATTCCGTTTTCTTTATTGTTAAGATCTTACATTAAAAAAAAAAGATCTTACATTTGTATGATACATTTGTCACCACTAATGAATGAATACCGATACATTATTATTAGTTATGGCCCACAGTTTATTCAGACTTCCTTGGCTTTCCCTAATATCCCTTTCTTTGTTCCAGGATATTTAGTTGTTATGTCTCCCTGGACTCCTCTTGGCTGTGACAGTTTCTCAGATTTTCCTTGTTTTTGGTGATCTTAACAGTTTTGAGGAGTAATTTTTGAGCCAGGTTATTTTATAGAATATCCTTTAACTTGGGTTTATTGATGTTTTTCTCAAGACTAGACTGGGTTTTTGGTAGGAATATCATAGAGATAAAGCACCATTCTGATGGCATCCTATCAGGGACATGTACCACATTACGTGACTTACTCCTGTTGATGTTGACCTTGATCCCCTCTCTGAGTGCTTGTCAGGCTTTTGCACCATAAAACTACTCTTTTCTTCCCACTTTTCACCTGACTTTTTGGAAGGAACCCTTTATACACATCCCACACTTAAAGGTAAGGGGTAATGTTCTCTCTTTGAGAGAGATATAATTTATTTAGAATTCTTCTATAGGGGAGATTTAGCTCTTCTCTCTCATTTATACTAGTAGAAACTTAAAGATATTTATTTTCACTTTAGGTTGTAATTTAGTGCTGTGTTATTTATTTTAGTGTTTAAACTGTTCCAGCTTTGATCCTTGGAGCCTTTTCAGCTGGATCCTGCGTCACTTGAACATACTCCCCTAGACAGATTTTAGCACTTTCTTACTTCCTGGTACTACAAGCTTTTCTTCTACGTTATCTGCCCAGCTCTAGAATCTTCCCCAGGGAGCCTTTGTTGCTTTTATTGGAAAAAGCTTTTAGAAACCAAGATCTGCATGCTAGTTGTGCTTGCTTGTTGCTACTGGATGTTGTTACTTCTAGGCCCTCTCAGCTGACAGAGCAAGTAAATATATTTATGTATATTTTTATATATATATACACATAGTTGCAAAAATTCTCTATGCGACCATCTGTACCTTTAATAAGCTAAACATGAGTTCATACTGATGTCTTCAGCTCTAACCCAGTATCACATGGCTCATTCGAACCTTCCCCTGCTTAAGAGCAGTTCTTTTAAAATGTGATTTCCTGTCCTGGTCACTTCTTCCCTCTTTTCCTTCAATCATCCCACTCAGCAATGTTTCACCTTAGTCTTTATAAGACCTCCATCCTGAGCCAATAGTATACATTCGCTCAATATCAGCATGGAGCCCTGAAAATCCTCTGCTTAAATATTTAAAATGTGGACGATCAGGAATTCCCTGGAGGGCCAGTGGTTGGGACTCTATGTGCTCTCTGCCAAGGACCTGGGTTTGATTCCTGGTGAGGGAACTGAGATAAAATAATTTAAAAAATAAAAGGTGGACGATCTATACTGTAAAGCATCAGAAGATAGATGTGTTGACTTATGGATATTCTCCTTGCCTACTGATTGAGTCTTGTTTAGTGTGTTAGTCGCTGATTCGTGTCCAACTCTTTGTGACCCCACGGACTATGGGTTGCCATTCCTTTCTCCAAGGGATCTTCCCAACCCAGGGATTGAACCCAAGTCTCTACTGAGTCTTAAGAGGCACATTTAATTGCTCAGCACCTCAATTTCCACTTTGGGCTTCCCAGGTGGCTCAGTGGTAAAGAATTCGCCTGCCAATGCAGGAGAAATGAGTTCAATCCCCGAGTCAGGAAGATCCCCTGGAGGAGGAAATGGCAACCCATTCCAGTATTCTTGCCTGGAAAATTCCATGGACAGAGGGGCCTGGCAGGCTACAGTCCCTGGGGTGGCAAACAGTCAGATACAATTGACCACACACACTCAATTTCCAAAAGGGACAAATGTTTAGCTTATTCTCTCACCAGTTTGTTGTGGGGAGAAACATAGTATGAGGATAAAAATAACTTTGTAACAAAATACTCTGATCATTGACAGCCTCTTCAGTTGGCTCAGGTGTCCCTTCAACATACCCTCACCTATTTAAAAAAAAAAAAAAACACTCCCTTACTTTCTGGCATTGTAGGCTCCTCTACTATGATACCTGCCCAGCTCATCACTCATTTCTCCATCATCATTCATTTCTCCATCTTCAAATGGAGGATCATTCATTTCTCCAAGGAGAAATGAGAATTAGATATGGAATCACAATGAACTTTGACCAACCTCCTAACACCACGCCTGAAGTCATAAGGAAGGAACAAACACTGTCTCATTTAATCCTCAAAAGGGGGCACCTTGTATTATCCTCATCTTACAAATGAGAAAATTGAGGTTTATAGAAGCTAAGAATCTTTTGATTGGAGTGTAATTGCTTTACAATGTGTGTTGGTTTCCGCCGTACAACACCACGAATCAGCTATTAGTAAACAGATATATCCCCTCCCTCTTGAGCCTCCCCCCTACCCACCCCAGTCTTCCAGGTCATCACAGAGCAGGGAGCTGAGCTCCCTGTCCATGCGGCAGCCTCCCACGAGCTGTCTATTTCACACACGGTGGTCTACTACACATCGGCGCCACTCCCCTAATCCATCCCACCCTCTCCTGCCCCCTCCGCGTCCACAAGTCCGTTCTCTACAGGGACATCTCAATTCCTGTCCTGCAAAGAGGTTCATCAGAAATTAAGAAATGAACAGTGGTGGTAATGATGATAAACAGCCCTTCCTGAGGGTTTCCTATGGGCCTAGCACTGTCCTAAGCGCTGTTCACTTATCCACTCATTCAATTTTCACAACAACCTGATGGAGAAATTTTCTATTATCCCCACTTTACAGAAGAGGAAACTAAAGCACAGAAAGCATTCCACAGCTGGTAAATGACGGGGCTGGCATTCTTCTGAATGAGTATTTATATTTACTGAGAACCTACTTCTTAGTTAGACTATTCTTCCAACTAGATACTACAGGTGAACAAGTTGAATAGACAAAACTCATGTTCTCAAGCTGCCCATATTACACAAATAGAAGGCAATATTATTGTGTTACTATGGAAAATATCCTCTCTACCTAAAGAGGCTTCTTTCATTTAAGACTATTTTCGAGAAGAGATTTTGTCCTTAAAACATTACACCAGCAGTGATCTACAAGGTGCAGCATCATTTTCAACTTGGTCTCACTTGATTTTCTGGTTGTTTTATCCCAGAAGTCAGAAAATAGTGACTGAAGGTGGGTGTGTCCTCAACAATTGGGGTTGATCTCCTTACAATTATGCGTGTCTTACTTTTTTATAGCACCTCAGTTTTTTCAACCTCAGCTGTCCTCAGTGGCAGCTGATTCCAGCACCTCCTCATTGAGAAGAGTCAGCACAGGGAACTACATTTAATATTTTATAGTAATATCTTAGGTAACATATATATATATACATACTTTTTTGTATACCTGAAACTAACACAATATTGTAAGTCAACTAATACTTTGAAAAGGAAAAAGAAGAGTCAAGCCCTGAGATTCCCTAGTGAATATGAACCTGTCCAGCAAGACTGGGGCTAACCAGACCACAAAACACTATTGTGTTCAGAGCTGCTGCAGAATGAGGCCGACATGGAGAAGAGGACAAATCCAAAAAGCCACAGAAAGGCGCAGCAGTGGCCCGGCATGACCTGGGCGGAGTGTGCCTACTTTAGGACTTGTTATGCAAGATAATGAATCTCCTCATGGCTCGAGACATCCTGAATCAGGTCTGAGTTTTCTTGAAGCTAAAAGCACCCTCACCCACACAGCATCCCAAAGCCTCTTTGTTACTGAGAACATGTATGCCTGGGAATCTTGCTATAACCATCCTATTTCCCAGAGGTACTAGCCAAGGAATTTTTCCACAAACCAATGAAATTCTCAGTCTTTGTGGTCAAATGCCCTCTGTCTACCCTTTTCTTCTCCTTAGCTTTATTCCCTTAGACATCTACTCAAAGACACTTGGAACACTGAAATCACTCTAGCAATACCAAAAGCTACGTGATGCTGATTGAAGACACTTGAAGAGAAACAGTGCTTTGAATTAAAGCATGTTTCCTAGTGTTAGTGAATAACACAAAAATAGGACCCACTTAGCCATATACCCCCACTGGGTAATTCATCGTCTGACTGCTTTGGAAGTGCCAAAGTGCTTTGGGGGGCCTTCTAAGCACTTCTTTCCATCCCATTCCTTTCCTTGATTGCTTTCAAAAGAACCAAAAACAAACAAGATGTTAATTACTATGGGGTATTCATTATTTCGCTCAAAGCTTCAAAGCTCAAAAGAATCAGAACAATTTATTTTCTGAATTCACTTACCCCAGTTTCTGAACCAGCCAATGTATGGGACAGTCTTTACTATTTGTTGACAATGTTCTTTCACTGTAAGCATTACTGCCCCTGAAGCAATGTTATAAGACCATCCTTGGGCTGAATGCAACAATTAAGTCTTTTTTCAAAAGATGTGCAGATAAGATTGCTTGGGAGTTTGAAATCTACTTTAGTCTAGGAAGCCCAGTCAATCCCATATTAATGGAATGTTGAAATTTTCCTTGCTTACCCCTGAAGGATAAGGCTGCCTGCTTTGTCAATTCTCTAAACTGTAAATATTCATTTTTTTGTCCTAGTAGATCCAGAAAAATATAGAGAATAGTAAAACCAACATCCATATAGTAGCCATAATGATTTAACAAATGCTAACATTTTGCCATATTTCTGTCAAAACCAATTATAATGATGGATATCCCTACTTGACTCATGAAATAAGTTAGACCATGAGTTCCATTTCCATTTTTCTCCTTAAGGGACATTTTACAATGAAACCTTTCAATTCTGACCCTTTTGCAACCATGATTTCAAAACAGAAGAGACATGGGTTCAGGAATAGACCGTAAATATTCTAAACGGGACTTCAACGGGGCTTCACTGCTATCTAGAGATGGGCTATGGGCAGTGAGGGAGTCTGCAGGGGACATTAAATAGGGCATTTAGGAGAGACAAATGTTCTATAAACACCCAAGTGGTGAAATCTGATGAGCTGGCGCTTCAGGGCAACAAGGTCTAAAGTTACTCAGGTCTATGCTTTGTTGATTTCCTTTAATGCATATAGACTTTGAGGTTTCATTTTACAAGCATCTTCATTTGACATAACATCCATACACAATTTGAATTGCAGAAGTTTAGAAACTAAACTCGTGGGCTTCTCTGGTGGCTCAGTGGTAAAGAATCTGCCTGCCAACACAGGAGACACGGGTTTGATCCCTGTTTCAGGAAGATCCCACATGCCTCGGAGCAACTAAGCCTGCGCACCAAAACTATTGAGCCTGTGCTCTATAGCCCGGGAGACACAACGCCTGAAGCCTGTGAGCCTTAGAGCCCATGCCTGGAAACAAGAGAAGCCACCACAATGAGAAGCCCGAGAACTGCAACTAGAGAGTAGCCCCTGCTTACTGCAACTAGAGAAAAGCCTGCGTGCAGCAACGAAGACCCAGCACAACGAAAAATAAATAAGTAAACAGAAACTAAAGTCCTATCTATCCCCCTCTTTAGTTAACACACATAGTCATATCTAACCATGTGGGTCTTGAATGACTTTTCTTCCTTCCATATATGATCATAATAAACTCCTCAGCTCCCACACCGGCCATTTAGTTCTGTTGAAATTTCTTTTCAGAGCATGTATAGGTTTTTGTAGCTTTTCCCTGGTTGACAACTATCCCAGATTAAAAGCTGAGTTCAAAAAAGGGTTAAGCACAGTGCGTTGACAATTACAGACATACCTACTAGGAGCTGTCTCAGTAAGCCTACATTCCCAGGCAGGAAGAAAGCAAATAGCTGCTTACTGATCTCACTTTAAAGCAAAATCATGTAGTTTTTCCTCTACACCAAACTGTCATACCTTGAAGAAGTTAAAAAACTTAGACATCAAGTTCTGGAAATAGATAGTGGTGGGACTTCCCTGGTGGCCCAGTGGTTAGGAATGTGCCTTGCAATGCAGGGGCATGGGTTCGATCCCTGGTCGGGGAACTAAGATCCCACATGCCATGGGGCAACTAAGCCCAAGAGCCACAACTAGAGAAGCCCACTCACCACAACAAAGATCCTGTGCGCCTCAACTAAGACCTGATGCAGCCAAAATACATAAGTAAATAAATTTAAAAAATGATGGTGGTGATGGTTTGTGAATGTACTTAATGCCACTGAATCATACACTTAAAAATTATTACAATGGTAAATGTTATGTTTTACTACAACAATTTTTAAAATTAGAAGTTATAAAATATATAAATAAGAGTTGAAAATAAAAAATTAACCTTTTGGGCAAACAGAAAGACTTTCAGAGTTGGTAAGATAAAAAGCTAGGCAGAATTGACAAAAACCACAGAACAGAATTTGAGTAGTTCTATTTCTCAAACACTCAGTGTATTGAGGTCCACTCACACTTTTTGCTTCCTAAACCAGAAAAAGAACAGGATATCTGATGATTAAAACCATAAGAGAGTCCAAGCTTGAAATATGACTTTGCTTCTGGACAGGACCCTCTCTTCTGTCTTCTCCTGTCTGTACCATCCAGTCACAGGTATCTGGTCACCCATGTCCACATAGCATTATTTGATATTAATAAAAATGCAATTTTAATCTGTGTCAGGTCATACTTGTTTACTTTGATACACTCTGTCTAAACTGTGTAGGTCAGGTTGCTGTAAAAAAAATCTCTAAGAAAGTTTTTAGGGCTTTTTAAAGTTTAACAAATTTTAACAAATTTTTAGTTTAACAAATTTTGTTAAACATTCAGCATCTGTTTCCCAAAATCCACTAGTAAAGGACTCCAAAAAGGTAAGAAGGCAATCTGGTTCATTACTACAATGTCCTATCACCTGGGAAATGTGTGCTTTATACGCCCCCCAAATATCTGACTACAACCAAACAGAAAAGCAAGTCATTAGAACTTCTCCCTGGCATGGCCTTCGTTTATAACCAGCCAATATATGATGAAAGTTTATGCTCCTTTTCCACATAAGTCATTTTTCCAATTGAAAATTGTTCCCAGCTGTTCTGACCCAGATGTGTTGGCAACCCCATGCTGTGAGGACCATTTTACAGGTGATGAAGCCCTCAGACAATGAAGTTTACACAACTTGTATACAGCTGGTCTCGAAGACGACTTTGGACTTCTAACGCCACCTCCTCAAAAAAAAGAATAGGGGAAAAGCAGTGACTTCCTGACACTCCACTTGGGGCCCAGTTAAAAGGGGATTTCAGTGCTGCAGGCCTACATTTATGCAGACCCTAGGCTTACAAAGTAAGAATAAGATAACTGACCCAGTCTTACTCCTTCCCTTGAGAACTCAGCCTGCTTTAACTGGAAATCACTCCAGAGCGGTAAAAAAATGATCAGAAATTGTCCCTGGGACTGAGCTTCCAGGAAAGGGAAGTCACGATGTCGGAATGAGCCCGAGTTGCCTTTCATCTTTTAGGTTTACATGATCCCATTCTAGACGGCACCAGCTTCAGTCTGCTTCCCATGTAAACAAAAGGCCATTTTTATCACAAACAAGTTGTGTGTAAAATTAGTGCAAGATTACCTTTCATTGGCAAGTCATAGGAAAACCAGAACAATGGTTGATAACCTGGGTGACTATACGGCCCAGTTTTCCTAGGTCAATCCCAGGCAATTTAACATATCAGATGTTTCATTTTTTGAACAAAATGTATATATAATAGTGGGATTAAACTATTTGGGATGGGTTTAGTAGACCTCCAACAACCTTCTCTCTCTTCCAGCTGCTCCCCGATGAGCTGCACCTGACACCCTCTGGGAAAACATGACAAAATACTGGAGCCAGCCACCAGTTCCGAGGAGCTCAGGGTGGCGACAGACCCTGCTACCTGCCACTTCCCCCTCGCCCCTGCTGGAGCTGGGGAAGTCCATGAAGCTGCTTGGCCACACCTCAGCAGAGTCAGTGGGAAAGGTGAGAAAGGGCAGGCTATGTGTAAGTGAAATAACACCCAGGAAGGGGAGGCTGAGGAGTTCCATCACAGTGTAGGAACTATAGTTTGAATATTCTTTTTTACAGTGGTTTTGTCATTGACCACAAATTGTTATCTGCAACAAGCATTTTTTGCATTGTTGGGTAACACTTTCTTTTATAATAATCTCTTTCGGGAGCAGTCAGCTTCAAAGGATCAAAGTATATTTTTAGGGAAAATGAAAGTATTAAAATTTTAGATTAACGTATAACTTGTATAAAATATTTGCTGGCACCTTGCTTCCACTTTGGGGATATCACACTGCCATTGTTGTTACAGGAAAGCCAGAGAACATAAATTTGCTGAAGAAACATCAGCATTTGCTTCAAAAGTTTATTACTTTAAGTAGCTCATGCTCAGAGATGATCATTTAACACTAGAAGCTGCAAAAATTGTGTTTTCATCACTCCGCAAAGCTTAATTTTTCATTTAGATGTAATGACTGTTCTTCTAAACTCATTTTATTTCTTGCACATGCATGAAAAATGAAGCATTAGCGGCTAATGGCTCCCTTTTAGCAGAAGTAGAACCGTGTAAACATTGAAATAATACAAGGTTTATATCAAGGTCATCAGATGCTTCAAATGAGAAATCTGTTACTTCTAATGAGGGTTCACTTTTTTCAAAACCCAATTCATGAAGTATAACTAAACCTTTGGAAAGTTCATTCCATCAAAGGTGAAAAGTCTGACATTATTCTGGTTGATGTTATAAATACAGTTTAATAGTTCATCATTGAAGAAAAACTGTGTTTTGTGGGTGATAGATCTTGATTCCTGGAGTCCTGGTAGAAACAATATTCCTACTAAACTAAAAACCTGTGGAACAGAAACTTATTTGGACAAGGTAGTGAAATGTATGCATATAATTAGTACTTTTGTCCAAACAAGCTGCGGTGGTCTACCAATGGAAACAGAAACCAAGACGTTAAATTTTACACACACAGTAACTGTACCACAAAATTCTCCTTTATGCCTATCAATTGATTTAGAATATCTGAGTCTTCATGAGGAACTACCTTGTTAAAGTCAACCTAAGTGTCATACAATGCTCTGAATTTTGGCTTCATTTTGTTCAAAATCATTTGTAAGTCTTCACAGTGAATGGAGCGTTTGGGGTTTTTTTAATTTTTAATGCAGCTTTTGAGCTTGAATATTTTAGAAAGATACAATAATTGAAAATCAAGCTGACAAACAGGCAGGACCAATTACATAGATTTTAGGGCCTGGTACAAAATGAAAATGCAGAATTCTTTGTCAAAAAATTAAAAATTTCAAGATGGCAACAGCAGGGCCATAAACCAAGTGTGGAACCCTTCTCAGCACTGGGTTCTGTGCAGCTGCACAAATCACAACCCACAAAGCCGGCTCTTCAACCAGGAAGAAAGTGAAACGCATCCTGCCCAGTAAGAGGGGTGGTGGATACCATGTACCCTCTGATTAAGTACAAGATTTAATTTTGAAATTCTATAATTGTGCCCTGGTTGATCTCCACCTATGACAAGATTTTGATGGAGCCCCTATTTTTATTTGAATAAATTTAGATTCTATCCCAGAATAGGCTGTAACTGAGAACTACCATCTTGAATCCTCTAAATTTGGGGAACCATTCAAAAGAATCATAAATAGAAACAACTTACTCAGCAAGCTGTATTATAATAATAGTTGTCAAAGAAGGTACTCTGAATAGAGTACAAAATTACCTGAGGAAATACTTGGACTGAATTAGTTACACATTTCAATATTTTTAAGTTAGAATTGAGAATAGCCTTTATTTAGCAGAATTTCTCTTGGCTTATCAGGTACTTCATTACCAATAGAGAGCATTTTCTTTATTGAATATATCATGGTCTGTAGAGAAGTCAATTGAAGAGTAAGGGGGTTTCAAATTTATTAAACGCACAATGCAGACAATTTTATGAAAAAAGTTAAAAATGATAAAACTGTTGGGCTTTCCTGGTGGCTCAGTGGTAAAAAATCTGCCTGCCAATGCAGGAGACATGGGTTCGATCCCTGGTCCAGGAAGGTCCAACATGCTGTGAAGCAACTAAGCCTGTACACCTCAACTATTGAGCCTGAGCCCAAGGGCTGCAACTACTGAGCCCACATACCACAACTGCCAAAGCCCGAACACCCTAGAGCACACGCACTGCAGCAAAGAGCCTCGCTCACTTCAGCTAGAGAAAAGCCCTGGCAGCACGGAAGACCCAGCACAGCCAAAAATAAGTAAATAAAAATTATAAAACAAAATTACTGAAAACTGTATTCTGCAGAAGAAGAAGATGACAGGTAGGCTAAGAAACTGATTAAACTACATAAGTCCCTATCAAGAATAATTATTCTGCTTTAATGTTTTGTAAGGTTCACGTTATCAACATAAAGAAACATTTTCAAATTTGCTTTAATGGACAGACCTGGGTTCGATCCCTGGGTTGGGAAGATCCCCTGGAGGAGGGCACGGCTACCCACTCCAGTATTTTGGCAAGGAGAATTCCATGGACACAGTCCATGGAGTCGCAAAGAGTCGGACAAGACTGAGCGACTTTCACTTCACTTCACAGAGCTAGATGTTCTTCTATTTCTTCTAAGGAATTTTACATTTGAAAAATCGTTCCCGAATAGAAGCATTTTAACAGGTCTACCAAAACAAGACACCAATTTGTTGGTCAGGAAGTACACCTTTCAGAAAAAAAATCATCCTAATTGCTTTTATGCCCCCATTGGCGGTCAAAGTATCCTGATTGGGATGATGTATTATATGGCCATCCTAGTAACGACAGCACTGGCCACCATTTATTAAGCACTTGGGGTGAGCCTGATGCTTCGCAGACGTGAGCTCATCATACTCGTAAAACAGGTCTGTGAGAGGCAGCGTTGGATCCACCAATTTAACCACTGAGCAAACTGTGCCTTAAGGTGGTTTGGCCACTTCTCCAAGGTCACGTAGCTGGGGAAGGACCTGAGCCCAGGCCTCCTCTGACTCCCAGACGAGTGAGCATCATCCACTAGATGAGTTCACCATAGATTCTGATTTGCAAAGGACACTTGCCCAGGGAAGTTTCCAGGAACAAACCCAAGATCTCTGATACAACAGTCAAAATCCTGCTGCCTCTAAGGATGACTAATTTGTGGCGCTGATCAGTGCTGCTTAACTCATACTGTCACTTTCTGGCAGTTAATAAGGGTAACAGGAAAGTCCATTCAGCCCCCAGCTCTATCTGTGCGGGACCCTGCAGAAACACAAAGGGAATTCCATCTGGCTCCTGCCCCCAGACCTTTCCCTAGAGTGAAGAGGCAAGGGTGACCTGTGCTATTTAAGACCCCTGGGATGATGGGCCTTCACCTCCCTTCATTCTTTCTGCAAGGGCTGTTTCCCTGGCAGAGCTTCATCCTTGGGCCTTCCAGGGCCCTGAGCTGGCTTCTTCCCTGTTTCCCTCTCCCATGCTGAGAAAGCCACGGCTGTCTGTAAGTCTGGAGAGAGAGAGAGACAAAGATAGAGAGGGCTGGAGGACAGTGACCAGCAGGGTTGAGTTGAACCCGTCCCAGTTCTGAAGTGGATGAGGGGCTCGTGCCCTTGTCACAGATGTAGAAGTTTCTAGGTCAGTCTCTCTCTGTGTTAAGTGTAGGCACCCAGCCTCCCCCCACAAACATCCAGCATGGCAAAAAGTGTGTATCAAGCTTTCTGGCAGAAAAATCTCCTTAATTTATGAACATTTCTCAAGTTATCATTTCATCGTCACTGTGTACAATGGAGCTGTATCTTTATTTACAAACAAATTAAAGCAAATAGTTGCTTGGATAACTGGCCAAAGAACTTTACTTCAGAGACTTAACACACCAAGGAAACTTATTTCAATTGACTCCGAAACTCATGATGTTTCAGAGAACAGATATGCTTTACTTTAAATATATATGATCTTTGCCTTATAAAAGGGGACACGGTCTCATAATGTTTATAGATCAAACAAACTGAGTTTACCATACGAACCGTCAGGATCTTAACCCACATCCACTGAGTAATCAGAATAAGACTGTACTGCTTAGGTTGGTACTTTCAAAATCCCACTATCTGTTCTATCTCCGAGCAGCTGTGCATGGGTGAAAAGGCACGAAATGGGATCTTTCCAGTTAGAGATCCGGTATCTCTTCATTGGTGTCTCCAAGGGCCTTAGCTGAGTGTCAAGACTTCCAATAGGTTTCCAGCTTTTACTAAACACACATGATTACTGGTAACGCCACTGATACCAACTTGTTCTTGGCAAGCCAAGAAGGGATTTCTTGAAAAGTTATTAAAAGTCTGCCTCCAAATCCCACTTCAAGGCAGTCCTTACAGGGGGCAGGATAGTACAAGATGGATTTCTTTCATGGGGCTGGCAAAGAGAGTTTTAGGAAATTCCCTTTAGCAGCTAGAAGGAAGAGTAGGATCCGCTGCTTTTTTTTCTCTTTCTCCCAAAATAGCAATTCCTGAAGATGTAAACAGATTCCCTTCAATGGTCTAACAGAAAAGGAAACAGCTTTTTCTAGGGTTATCAAGCCATTCACATGTGCCTGCGTTTGATGTGGTTAATGCATGGGGAGGATGAGGGACCTATGAACATTTCCCCTTTTGATGTCCCCCTTCCTCAGAGCCATAATAATAACAGTGAGCACAGCAGACGCAGTGAGACACTGTCCGGATCCTCTGGCAGGGCAGAGGCTCCCAGCTGGGTCTGTTCTTAGGCCTCGCCCTTGGCTGAAGGGAGCCAGCCTGCCCAGAGTTACCCTCTTCCCTCAGAGCAGCCCATATCCAGTGGCTAGTTGATGCAGGGGTCTGAAGGCCTGTCAACGTGCATGCTCAGTCGTGTCCGACTCTTTGCAACCCCATGGACTGTGGCCCACCAAGCTCCTCTGCCCATGGACTTTTCCCAGCAAGAATACTGAACGGGTTGCCGTTTCCTCCTCCAGGCAATCTTCCCGACCCAGGGATCTAACTTGCGTCTCTTGCACCTCCACACTGGCAGGCAGATTCTTTACCACTGAGCCACCAGGGAAACACAAAGGCCTAGGCATTTTTAAAGGCCTCCCTGCAGGATCATCTAATAATTCTTGTTGCAACTGCATCATAGTTTCACCTTCTCCTTGCCAGTCCTCTGTCCCAACTAGTTCATAAGTGTGGATCCCTTGAGCAGACCCCATAAACAACCTGTAGGCGGATCTCCGTCTCAGACTCTGTTTTCTGGATAATGTGACCTAAGACACTGGCTGTGGGCAGAGAACTTGTGAGGGATGTGTCAGGCACTTCATCTTACCTGTGTAGCATCTCTATACCTCAGTGGGTAGAGATTATAGTTGCATTCTGTAGCTAATAAAAACCAAGGCTTGGGACTTCCCTGGCAGTCCAGTGGTTAAGAATCTGCCTTCCAATGCCAGGGACGAGGGTTTGATTCCTGGTTGGGGGAACTAAGCTCCTACATCCTATGGGGCAACTAAGGCCAAACGACACAACCACAGAGCCTGCACACCACAACTAGAGAAAAGTCCACATTCCACAATGAAGATCCCACAAGCCACAGCTGAGACCCGACCCAGCCACAAATAAAAGTAAAGAAATAAGTACTAAAATAAAAAAAAAACCCAAGGCTCAGAGAGGCTGCATTTCGTCCCTAAAATCACACAACAAGTGAGCCACAAGTCAATGTTTATAGTGAGTCTTTCAAGCTTAAATCCCACATAATTTACTACATTCATGGCCTTATGCTCAGCACTAGTGTTTCCAATCATGGATATTTTTAATGAAGTGTCATTTTCATTGAATTAAAAACTATTTTATTTTTAGATGAATGGAGTACAATTATAAAGGGGTAGCACAAAGGAGTTTCTTTATGTGTCAATAGATTAAGTACACTGTGTACTGGTAATAACATTGCATTAATGTCAGTTTTCCAGTATTCACAATGGACTATGTCAGGTAAGCGGCTTCCCTTATAGCTCAGACAGTAAAGAATCTGCCTGCAATGCAGGAGACCTGGATTTGATCCCTGGGTCAGGAAGATCCACTGGAGAGGGGAGTGGCGACCCACTCTAGTATCCTTGCCAGGAGAATCCCATAGGCAGAAGAGCCTGGAAGCCTACAGTCTATGGGCTGCAGAGTCAGATGCTGCTGAGCGACTAATATTTGTTACCTAACAACTACTTTGTTAGGTAGAGGGGCTTCCCAGCTGGTGCAAGTGGTAAAGATCCCACCTGCCAACGCAGGAGACACAAGAGATGCTGATTGATCCTTGGATTGGGAAGACCCCTGGAGGAGGAAATGGCTACCCACTGTGGTATTCTTGCCTGGAGAATCCCATGGACAGAGGGCCTGGCAGGTTACAGTCCATAGGGACACAGCGAGTTGGACACGACTGAAGTCACTTAGCACATACACACACGTTAGGTAAAACATTATTATTGGGGGAAGTTGTGTGATGGGTATACAGGAACTGACTCACTGTCCTATATTTGCATCTTCTTTTTATTTTTTCATTTTTATTAGTTGGAGGCTAATTACTTTACAACATGTGTTCCCCATCCTGGACTCCCCTCCCACCTCCCTCCCCATCCCATCCCTCTGGGTCATCCCAGTGCACCAGTCCCGAGCACTTGTCTCATGCATCCCACCTGGACTGGCGATCTGTTTCACACTTGATAATATACATGTTTCAATACTATTCTCTCAGATCATCCCACCCTTGCCTTCTCCCATAGAGTCCAAAAGTCTGTTCTATACACCTGTGTCTCTTTTTCTGTCTTGCATATAGGGTTGTTGTTACCATCTTTCTAAATTCCATATATATGTGTTAGTATGCTGTAATGTTCTTTATCTTTCTGGCTTACTTCACTCTGTATAATGGGCTCCAGTTTCATCCATCTCATTAGAACTGGTTCAAATGAATTCTTTTTAATGGCTGAGTAATATTCCATTGTGTATATGTACCACAGCTTCCTTATCCATTCGTCTGCTGATGGGCATCTAGGTTGCTTCCATGTCCTGGCTATTATAAACAGTGCTGTGGTGAACATTGGGGTGCACGTGTCTCTTTCAGATCTGGTTTCCTCGGTGTGTATGCCCAGGAGTGGGATTGCTGGGTCATATGGCAGTTCTATTTCCAGTTTTTTAAGGAATCTCCACACTGTTCTCCATAGCGGCTGTACTAGTTTGCATTCCCACCAACAGTGTAAGAGGGTTCCCTTTTCTCCACACCCTCTCCAGCATTTATTGCTTGTAGACTTTTGGATAGCAGCCACCCTGACTGGCGTGTAATGGTACCTCATTGTGGTTTTGATTTGCATTTCTCTGATAATGAATGATGTTGAGCATCTTTTCATGTGTTTGTTAGCCACCTGTATGTCTTCTTTGGAGAAATGTCTGTTTAGATCTTAGGCCCATTTTTTTATTGTGTCATTTATTTTTCTGGAATTGAGCTATATGCACCTACTTTTTAGTATAGCATTATTTCCAAATAATGTTTAAAAAGTTTCTAAAGCAAAAAAAAAAGAAAGAAAGAAAGAAATGAGACATAAGAGATTCTGATGTCTAGAACATTCCTCAAAAGGAACTTTAAAAGGTATTTCACAATAATTGCTAAGGAGTGATATTAATCAATTATCAATAAGAATGTAATACACTTTTTTCTATGGTTCACTGGGACTTCCCAGGTGACTCAGTGGTAAAGAATCTGCCTGCCAATGCAGGAGATGCAAGAGACAGGGGTTCCATCCTGGGGTCAGGAAGATCCCATGGAGAAGGAAATGGCAACCCACTCCAGTATTCTTGCCTGGGAATCCCATGGACAGAGGAACCTGGCGGGTTATAGTCCATGGGGTCACAAAGGGTTGGACACAACTTAGTGACTAAAGAACAACGATCAACTAAACCACAATTCATGGAGGGTTGAGTCAGCCCACTAGGGAGCCAGCCTACTGCACTCAACCGGCTTTAGCCTCCCACCGTGAGAATCCAAATTCCTTCTGGGTCCCTGAACCAAACAGCAGTGCTGTCTCCCCCAGGGGTACCATCCACGGGCAGCTGTCCTGGGGTCACCCCAGCCCTCCCTGGGTGGACAGTTCTGTGAAATCTGTGGTGGCACTCAGATGTGAAGGGCAGGACAGTAGCTGGAGGAAGGTGATAAATGGGACGGAATCAGTGTGGAGAGGAGGACTCCCACAGCCAGCGCGGGGAGACCCTGGTACACAGACAGACACGAGATTCTGGCCCAGCCCCGTTTGTTAATCTATCCCCACCTCACCAGAAAAGTCTTTAAGTAGCGGGAAGCTGTTTCGCTCATGGTGGCATTTACATGTTCTCGAAAATTTCCATTTTTTCTTGAAGTTCTGGTTTTATCTTTGGCAATGCGTACTGACCGATATTCTCCTTGACATGCCAGGATCTCTTCATTCAGGTTCAAGAAAATGTCTGCCAGACACCTAAGTTTGAATAACCACCATCTGCCTGTCATTTGTTCCTTCAAGTAAAAATGAAATTCCATGGAAAAAACAGCCAATTCCGCTCGCAACTCATTCATTCAAGTGCTTTGCCTTGAGACAGATATCCTACTTCCATGTACTTAAGAAAAGGTTTATGCATATTTTCCGATTTGGTCTCTCAGAAATTTAAAAGAACAGATAGTTAAGGGTCAAAATGAACAGTTTTTCCTGCCTAATCAAACTAATCAAAGGCATTCTTAAGAGAAACTGTTTTCTTTTCTATTAGTACATGGTGAGGAGGGACCCGGTGTCCCGTAGTACAGTTTGGTATCACTGCCTTGATTCACATTAAGTAGCTACAGTTTTACCCACTGCTGCTTTTGTATTATCAGTCCTGCTGCTGCTAAGTCGCTTCAGTCGTGTCCGACTCTGCAACCCCATAGACGGCAGCCCACCAGGCCCCCCGTCCCTGGGATTCTCCAGGCAAGAACACTGGAGTGGGTTGCCATTTCCTTCTCCAATGCATGAAAGTGAAAAGGGAAAGTGAAGTCGCTCAGTCATGTCCGACTCCTAGCGACCCCATGGACTGCAGCCTACCAGGCTCCTCTGTCCACGGGATTTTTCCAGGCAAGAGTACTAGAGTGGGGTGCCATTGCCTTCTCCGATTATCAGCACAAATGTCCCCAAAGTGGGAAAGGAAACAGTGTCTTAGGAGGACGCTCCAGGGGTTTGCTGACCACACTTTGGGAGCTATTGAGGCACGATGATGGGGGCAGAGATGGGGATGATGTTTTATTAGAAACAAAGTAGGTACTCTGGTCCTTTGGGGTTGAGACATGTAAGAAGGATGGAAGTTTTATGTGAGAATCAAAGGAGGATGACAGGGTACGCAGAGGAAACAGCATGTACAGGAGTTCAGAGGCATGGCAGGCATGAGGCAAGGAGAACTCAAACCGCAGACAGAACCTCACACTGCAGACAACTCAGTGGCCACCACAGCCCTTGCACCTTTAAAGTTCACAGCCCAAGAACAAACGCCCACCTATTAGCATTTAATATTTGCCTGGTGTGGTTCTAGGCATTCACTTAATCTTTGAAATGACTCTATGGTATTGATGCTATTATTGTTATATCCTTCTACAGAAAAGGAAACTAAGATGGGAAATGAAGATGTTAAAAACCTCAGAGCAGATTCCAGAGCTAGTAAGTGACACAGCCAGAGTCAGGCACAGATGACCTGACTCCAGAGTCGGCTAGGATATGCTGCTTCTCACGAGAAACAGAGAGATATGACCGGTTTCCGGTCTGGGAAATCCCAGTTGGCTGACACAGGCCACAAGTCCATCCCTGAGACCAATGCTGTCAAGGAGGCATGCCCACCTCCTCCGGGGATGTCTCCAATCATGGGGGACAACACAGTGGGTACTAGACAGAGCTGAGGAGGAATGGTCTATCTACATCATACCTCCTCAACAGAACACTGGACAGAGGCAGACCCCAAAGAGCACATCCCGTGTGATTTATTTATCTGAAGTCCAGAAACAAGCCAAATAATTTTGTGTTATTGAAGCCAGGATTGGGCTCACCTTTCTGGGGGTGATGAGTGACTAGACTGTGTTCAGGTGGGGCATGGCGTGTGGAGAGAGGATGGTAACACTGTTTTTTGATTGGTTCCATCCACATCAGAATGATTCATTAAGCCACACACTTGTGCACATTTCAGCAAGTATATTTTTCACTTTTATGAACTGTTAAATTTTTAAGTCTTAAATGTAAAGAAAATTAGAACTTGGGTGGGTGGAGGGGGGAGATCTATGAAGAAGTTTTATTTAGCCAGGGTGGTAAATGGACCTCTCAGGATGAATAAAGGATTGATGACCCACATGCTAAAGGATCGCTGGAATAACAGTGAAAACCCAAGGATGAAGGGGCAATGTGTTTCAAATGGTTGTAAGGAACGTTTGTTCAAGTTTCACTCATTAGCATTACAAAGCCAAAGGAAGGGTCCAGAACACAGAAGTACCTGGGCAGGTGCCAGCTTTTTCCAAATAGTCTAACTGCAAGGGCTCCTGGGCTCCACCTGCCCAGTGCCAGCCCGGGGATGGGTGGGCCTCTGCCGCGGGCTGGGCAGAGGTGCACAGGGCCACATCTGCCTGTGCCTGTCCTCTTCCGGTGCCGCTGGCTGGGTTTTCCAGGTTGTAGACGAGCTTTCAACCTTTTAAATGCATGCTCCCTTCTTGAATAGATGTAAATATCTCACACTTTCCTTTAATGTTATTTGAAATTTCAAATTTAATTGAGTATTATGACAAGAAACAGTCACAGGACAAAGTGCTGCTTTGTTTTTGAGCTGCCTGTGCAGCCCCCACGAAGCCTGAGTGTGTGCTCCACTCTCCCCCTCCCCTGGGAGAAGCCTTGGCTTATAAATTACAAGCCTTTTCATTTCCTCCAAGGTTTTTGATGAGAGGTTTGGGGATGCAGCCACCAGGTGGACGCCGTGCATTTATGAGCTCGTGGCTTGCCAGAGGGATGAGGGACGAAGAAGCAGACGTACCTACTTTGTTTCTAATAAAACCACAACTCCTTACTTACTGCATAAGCATCATTTCACAGTAATAGCTAATATTTATTGGGTGCTTCCCATGGACCACACACAGCGTGAAAGACCCTCCTGTGCGTCCCCATTCTTCCCACAACCCCAGGAGGCCGGGGAGCATCACCATCTCTGTTTTATGGCCAAGAAAACCCAGGCTCATGACGATTACATGAACTACCCAAGGTCTAACAACAAGGGAGACAAGGATCTGGAACGTAGGTCCCAGTCAGGCTGGCTCCAAAGCGCATGCCCTGATGAGCAGGCCACGGAACTACACGGTAAACCAGGATTGAACCCCCTGTTCAATTCCAGAAGTTCCATATGCATACCTCTAATTATTAGAATCACTGATGATTACTGGGCCCAAGTGCTGATCAATGGGTGAAAATGACATGCGGGGACCCCTTTGAGAGAAGGAGAGACCAGCTAGGTGACCCCTGACCTCAGCTCCATCCCAGGACCTCAACTGTCTGGGGTGAACTGTGATGAGGACCCCTATGGTGGGGCCTCTGGGCAGTACTGATGTGAGTGGAAACCCACAAGGCTACAGAGGCCTTGGGCCCAGGCTTAGAGGTGGAACCATCTACTGCCCCCAACACCCCGAGAAGGTGCTCTCATACAGCAAAGCTCACAGACACCCGGCTTTTGCAAAAATCCCAAGTGATGGCAAGGCTGACTCACCAGCTCCCAGCCTCCTGGATGATGCTGTGGCCGGTCAGCACTGGGCCTGGGTTGTGCACAAGGCCCATGAGCCCCACAGTCCAGAGCAGCACCCAGCCTTCTGGATCCAGCTGGAGCTCTGACTTCAGAGTTGAAACTAGAAGGCTATCCCAGGAGAGGAAAGAAGGATGTACTTACACGGCCCAAGTTAGTGGATGGTGGTTCTGAATACTACCGATTGTTAAGAGAAATATGGCCTTCTTTGTGGTCTAAGATAATGAAGGGGGATAAACAGTTACCCCATATTTATAAGTGGATCACTCAAAATGTGGACCCATGCACACCCTTGTCCAGCTCCAAGAGAAGAAGCTCGAAGCCTGTTCTTCTGATTCACACAGAGGCCAGGGGTCTCTGCCGCTGGTGGGCTGGCATGAAGCTGCAGCTGGTCTCCCCCCAAATGAAGAGCCTCACACAGTAACAGGGACTGAGGGGGCAGCATTCTTCAGAGCTGTGGGGAGCAGCTCTGCAGACAGGAGGCCGTCAGCCTGAGTACCCACTGCAAACACGGCAGTGGCTGCTTTCCTCTGGGGACTGACCCTCCACCAGACCTCCAGGCCAACCCCAGCCCCTCCCAGGCTGCATCCTGACGTCAGAACACCAAGTCACCGTGCATTCAAGGATCTGCCACTTCTGAACACTACTCTTCCTCCCTTCTAGTCCATCAGACCTCAAACACAGAAGAGAAGCTTCTGGAACAAAGGAGGGATCCACTCCCTGAACCCAGGGCAGCCATGGACTTTGTCTCGAAGGGTTGCTCACAACCAAGCGGAGTCTCCTTTGAGACCTCGGCACTCACAACACCTGGTCACACACTCTCTCTGGAAAGAGGGCCAGTTTGCATGGGTCAAGCTAGAACCAAAAAACAGTTTATGTGTCAGCTTCTTGCTGCATTGAGAATGAGATTTAAAGAAATGACCACACTAAGAAACAACCAAGTCGCTTTTCTCAAATTTTCAGCTGTTAGAAATCATTGCCTAAAACCAGCAACTGTGTCTTTCTGGCTCCTTGCTATTCAGAGTGGTCCCTGGACCAATGGTGTGGGCCTCAACACAGGTAACTTGTTAGAAATGCAGGGTCTCAGGCCCCACCCAGACCTGCATGTTCAGAATCCGCATTTTTACAAGATCCCCACATGGTATGCATACACATGAAATTTTGAGAAGTGCTGCTGTAACTCAGCCAGAGGTCTTTTCTCCTGATCAGAGTGTTTTGCCCGACTGAGGCCACATAGACTGTCAGATACTAGGGTGTACCCCACCACCCCTGTGTGTCCATAGACTTCCACAGACAGTCCTCTGCCTCCGGCTTGGGGGGAGGACCGTCTCCTGAGCACCATGGAAGGTGCCACCCACCTTCCAAGTTTCCTGTTTCTTTGTTCCCCCCTGCCTCCCCAGCCCACCCCCATCCTACTCCTGATGCCATATCAGCCTTCAGATCGGTGACAACCTCTGCGCCACCTTAGCAATCAGCTTCACTCCACCCTCACTGCACACTGAATGATGTCCAGTCTCCCTGACCTGAGATTTCTGGATGGATTTATCACGCCCTCTCCATCTCACTGTACTCCCCTCCCATGCCCCGAACTCCTCCACCCCTCTTTGCAGGCTCCTGCTCATACACTGGGTGTTGCCTGCCTTCAACGCCCCGCACCACGCTGCTGCTAACTCAGAGCCTCGGTGTCCTGCACGCTGGCTGAAACCCTTCCTCCGGTTGGCCTTTCTAGGCAAGCATAATCTTCTCTGAGCAGCCCAGGCAGTTCCTCCGCACACCTGTCCCTCTCCACCTTCTATTACATTTACCGACATACACGCCTCCCATCCTCTACTACATGTGAACGGTTTAAAGCAAGATCTTGCCTTATTCATCTCTGCTTCTAACAAAGACATTAATACAACTGAGGTGTTCAGACAGTCAAACTTCGAACATGGAATACATAACTTGACACCTTTTTGTTTTCCTAATCGGTATGTTTATAAGAACCTGGTGGCTCAGATGGTAAAGAGTCTACCTGCAATGCAGGAGATCTGGGTTATGATCCTCTGGAGAAGGGAATGGCTACCCACTCCAGTATTCTTGCTTGGAAAATGAATGCCATGGACAGAGGAGCCTGGCAGGCTACAGATCATGAGGTTGCAAAGAGTTGAACATGACTGAGCAATTAACACTTTCCCTTTCAAATATTATACCATATTTAAGATACAGTTAACAAATTGCTCTCATGGAAAGTATCAAAATTTCTTTACATGAGGCTATCTTGGAAAATCTAGACTGTCTGATAAGACATTCAGTAAATGGTTGCTGAATAATGGGAGAATGAGAACAAATTATTTGCCTTCAGTATAGTGAGACATTCATCCTTAGTTCTCCATTCTAAGTGAAACTGAATTTTCAGATGAGACAAGCATGTAGTTACAGACTAATGGCCTGATGAAAGCAGGAATTGAGAAGTTTCTCCCTCAAGGATCCAAATGACAGTGAAGTAACAAGGCTCTTCCCCGCATGGCTGCTAGAATCTCCTGGTCACCATGTGGTCACACACATTCCCACTGGACCTCAGAAGTGAATGTGCTGACTGCAGGCTCCCGTTCCCAGGCTAATTAAAGAGCGGCCAACATCTAAGCTGCCATTGAAAACTAAAGTTACTAGCAGTGGAGTGTGCTCTTAAGGACAGAGGAACACCTCCCAGGTTCAGCTGCCAGGGAAGTGGGGATGGAGAAGATGCAGAGAACACAGCCTCGGAGTTCTCTCATTCTGGCAACACTTGCTTTTCTAACTTTAATAATTTTGGGGGGACTTCCCTGGTGGTCCTGTGGCTAAGACTGCACTTCCAATGCAGGGGCCCAGGTTTGCTCCCTGGTCAGGGAACCCACAGGCTGCAGCTAAGACATGGCACAGACAAATAAACAAATATTTTTTTAAAATCTTTTTGAAAATCTTTAAACAATTAATCTTTTACCATGACCCTGTAGAAGAAAGTTTGGTTTTAGAGTTCCATGGCACAGAATCACCTATATAAGGGGGAAAGAAATGTCTAGATTTGCCCAAAGCAGAAACAACTGGGGTTCAGATCTCTTCCCTCAGAACTGGGCTGAGGTTGGTTCCTGACCTAGAGAAATGACTGAGATGGATGACTGTTCCTGTCTTGTAAAGGTTTCAGAGCAGGGGGCTGCCTGATCAGCTTGAACACTCCTGCGGAAAACTTAGAAAACCACAATCAGTCCACAAGAGTAAGCAGACAATATCAGACTTTCAAAGTAACTGAAGTCTTATTAAAATAATGAAGTGGAAAGTATTGACTCTTTTTTTTTTAATTTAAAAGACCATTCTTTAGATGCTAACTTCTCTTTTTAAACAAAGTTATAAAGCTTTAACCTTATCTGAGCAGCAGATCTCCTGGGAAGAGCCAATAAACAAAACGCCTTCAATATTTTGTCATTGGAAATTCAGCTAGAAAAACAAAACCCAGCAGTTTTAGTGTTTGGTCACTGAACAGACTCTGGTTTTGATTATAAACACCAGGGTTTTTAGATGCCAAATGTATTCGGAGCTGGGGCTGAGTGTCTTTGCAGATCTTGCTTTAAGAAGCATGGAAGAGTGAACTCAGTGCACATCCTACCTGTAATCAGCTACCAGCAGATGGAAGTTCTGCTTAATTAGCCAAGAATTGTTTCCATTAAAACCTTAATGGCATTCAAATCAGCTAAATTAACAGCTAGAGAAACAACCACAACTAAATTACATTCCACTGTTTCCAATTAAGTTGGAAGCCTTGGGTGCGGTAACCACCACCATTACAAATGAGGAGTCTTGGCCAAAAATGAACTCCTTCAGTTTTTCTTAGACCATCAACAGCCTGGGCTAATAGAATTAGCTCACTGAATATGTGCAAAAAAGCAGTTAAGCAAGCCACTTAAAAGCATTCATTTATTCATAGAAGCACTTCATGCCAAAGGCTGCGCTAGTTATAGGTAGGACTTGAAATGTGAGGCTCAGATGGAAGACCACCATGTCAGAGGAAAGGAGCATCTCTTGTTTACGATCTCCATTCCCAACACACTTAAAGAATCACTGGGCTTTTGAAATCAAAGAGAAAATCTCTCAGACTGGCCAGTCACATTGAACCCTCAGGCTCCTCTGCCATTGCTGGTAGTTTAGGGTTACTGAGGTCAAAATAACTATGATGTCAATATTTATACAGCAGTTTTCAAAGATTCATATATCCTCCAATCTCTGAGAGAAGCTTGACCTCCAGGGAAGAGTGTAGTATGTCTGCAGTAAATGTAGCTTGGACATCCATTAGGAGGCTGTCAGCAGATTCTACTACAGACCTAATTTGTGATTTTAGGGGCTCTAGGAAGTCTCTGATGCTCCCAAACCTATTCCCTTCCTTCTGGTATGCGTCTAAAACTGTGCTATTATAGATTCATGGCTTTGCACTGAGATTCCTATTAAGATCCCCTGGAGGAGAGATACTTGGGCCATTTATTATCTGCAAAGGACCTAAGCAGGCCTGGTAATGTGGTGACTTAAACAGTGAGTGAGGGAAGTTTTGGGCTCTGATCTTGCCACGCAGCCTGTCTACCCACCCTTTCTTTCCTCCCACTTTGAGTCCCAAGGCTTTGAAATATGTCTTTTTGTCAAATTACTAAAGATCACCTAACTCAAGTCTCTGATTAGTATTAAGGTGTAAACGACTGATATAAATTGAGTGTGACTTCTTCAAGGGACTATTGCATTTACTGAGATTCAAAGCCTGCACATGGAAAAGCTTTAGCTAAAGGACTTGGCAGAAGCAGTCAGCCAAAAACTATCTACCCTTATGATCTACAGGACTTTCCTGGTAGCTCACACAGTAAAGAATCTGCCTATAATGCAGCAGGAGTCCTGGGTTCGATTCCTGGGTAGGGAAGATCCCTTGGAGAAGGGAATGGCAACCCACTCCAGTATTCTTGCCTGGAAAATTCCATGAATAGAGGAGCCTGGTGGGCTACAGCCCATGGGGTTGCAAAGAGTTGGGCACGACTGAGTGACTAACACATTCACTTATGGTCTACATGCAGATTTTGTAAAAGGTGGATTTTGGTAGCTATGTTGTGTTTTCATTTTCATTCATCTCAAAGTATTCTCTCATTTCTCTTGTGATTGCTTTTGACTCATTGGTTATTTAGGAGTGTGTTGTTTTAATTTCTATACATTTGTGAATTTCCTGAATTCCTTTCTGTTATTGACTTCTAGATCCATTCCATTGTTGTTGTATGATTTCAATCCTTTTGAACTTATTGTGTTATGGTTTAGCATTGTGTGTATAGCTAAATGTATAGCATTATGCCCTATTCAATCTAATAAGTTTATAGTATAGTTCAAATTTTCTTTAACCACACTGGGCTTCTATTTATTCTGGCCCATGGTTTGATTTAGTCAATAAAAGCTGTGATGCTTAGGTTTATAAAACAACTGGACTAGGCCACAGGGTGCCCAGATACTTGGTCAAACATTATTCTGGGTTTGTCTTTGAGGGTGTTTTTGAATGAGATTAATATTTGAATTGGTAGATTAAGTAAATTTCCTCCCAAATGAGCCTCATACACTCAATAGAAGACCTGAATGGAACAAAAAGGCTGAACAAAAAGAGGGAATTCCTTCTGCCTGACTGTTTTGAGCTACAGCATTGGTCTTTTTCTGTCTTTGGACTCAAATAGAAATATTGGCTCTTTCCAGGTCTCAATCCTGCCAACTTTTGGACTGGAACATACATGACTAGCTCCTTCTGGTTCTCAGACTAGAATTATTAATACATCATCAGCTCTCCTGGGTTGCCAGCTTGTTGATTACAGATCTTGGAACTTCTCAGGTCCATAATCACATAAACCAATAAGTTTCTTTATATACAGCACGTTTCTCTGGAGAACCTTGACTAACACAAAAATGACTTTTTCAACCAAATATTAAGATGGCCTGGAAGTTTTCCCTCTTGCCCTTTTAGGAGTCCTGAGATACCATACAAGCAATCTGGCAGACTTCCCTATGGTAAAGTGGTTAAGAATCCTCCTGCCCATGCAGGGGACATAGGTTGGATAGCTAGTCTGGGAAGACTCCGCATGACTTTGGATAACTAAGCCCACTAAGTTGTGTACCACAGCTACTGACGTCCATGTGCCCAGAACCCATGCTCTGCAAAAAGAGAAGCTACTGCAATATGAAGACCGTGCCCTGCAACTAGAATAGGCCCTGCTTGCCACAAGTAGAGAAACAACAAAGAGTGTTTGCAACAAGGACCCACCACACCCAAAAGTAACCATAAATAAAACTACTTTTAAAAAAGAAATCTGGTGGGAGAAGGCGAGGGTGGGATGTTTCGAGAGAACAGCATCGAAACATGTATATTATCTATGGTGAAACAGATCACCAGCCCAGGTTGGATGCATGAGACAAGTGCTTGGGCCTGGTGCACTGGGAAGACCCAGAGGAATCGGGTGGAGAGGGAGGTGGGAGGGGGGATCGGGATGGGGAATACATGTAAATCCATGGCTGATTCATATCAATGTATGACAAAACCCACTACAATACTGTAAAGTAATTAGCCTCCAACTAATAAAAATAAATGAAAAAAAAAAAATCTGGCTAGCTTGCTGGAGAGAACAGAAGGGAAGAGGAGGCTCTGACACCAAGGAGAGGGTGAGAGAGGCCCAGATATGATGCTGTGCCCGTTGAGCCTCTGGATGACAGGCCATAGGTAACATCTAATGTTGTGAGACATTCCAAGTGAAACTAGCAAAAACTGCCAAGTCCAGTCAACACAGAGAATCATGAGAGATAACGAACAATGGACAACCAAAACACCCATCACAAACGACCGTTATAGTTGTTATTATAGTCACCAAGTTTTTTGCTGTTTACTGCTTATATCCAAGGCTTTCCATTTAGAATAATTTTCCTAAAAAAAAATATAATAATAATAATTTTCCTTTCCTGTTGGCAGCAAATTACTCCTGTTGTTTGCTAAAAATGTCTTTGTTTAACCAACATTCTTAAAGGATATTTTCACTGGTTACAGAATTCTAGGATGGCAGTGGTTTCTTTCAATACATTATAGATATCATTTTATTGTTTCTGCTTCCATTGTCTCCACTGAAGTGTCACTCGTTAATAAGTAACTAGTCTTTTTTCTCTAGCTTTTTTTAAGACTTCCCATTTGTTTTTTAATTTTCTTTAGTTGATGTGTTTGGTATGAATTGACTGCTACTGTTTTCTCTTGCTTCTTTGTGTACTCATTACTTATATTATTTGTTATTAATATTTATCTATTCATCTTATTTTGGATTTATTTGGCTTTTTGAATCTCCTTTCTTTTTAGAACTTTCTTCTATCTGTTAAACCTTCTCACTTTACCCTGTATAGTAGCGCAAACAGTGTGGTATTGGCACAGAAATAAATAGACCAATGGAACATAATAGAAAGCCAGAAATAAACTTGCAATTATATGAACAGGTGAGATGTAATTGAAGTGACAGAGCTGAACACTGGGAAAAGGATGAACTTTCCAATAAATGGTTCCAGGGAAAGTGCATGTCCATACTGGAAAAGAAATAAATTTGGAGTTTCATGTCACACACAATTCCAGATAGTCCCAAGGAAACTTTTCAAAGGCAATAAAGGACAATATCTTCTCATTGTGTTAAATCAGGAAGCATATAATTTGTTTCAGTTGAGGTGATGCTAATTTTTTTCACTTGGATGTATCTAGTGTCATGCAGGTCATTTCATTATAAAGGTATCAATTTTTTAAAAGATTTTTAAAGCTATTGCTAAACTATGGTGTGTCCTGTGTAAAAGTTTTTTAAAAATATGAATCAAGAGGACGTTTGTTATTTTCCTGCCCAGCACCTATTCTCCTTGACCTGGTAACAGATGTCTGAATGCTTTTGGAGAACCTCCTACCTCAGACAGTATATTTTGGTGGCACTAACTCTACCTTCACTTCCAGGGTGGACAAGCTGGACATCGTTTCGGTCTGGTCCTCATTCATAAATTTAGAGGTGGGAATGTGGCCCAAGTCAACTTAGCTGTGTATTTTTTTTAATTTTAAAAAACTCTTATGTAGTATTTATAATATGTTTAGCACCATTCTAAACACTGTACAAATATTAACCCATTTTGCATGTGTAATCCCATGGAAAAGGAAAGGCCATTGCCAATCACTGTGCAGATAAAGGATCTATGGTGCAAAGGGGTAAGTAATTCAGCCTTGGTCATACAGCTGGTAAGGGACAGAGCTGGGGTGTGAACCTGGGTGCTCTGGAGGGAGAGTCCATGTTCTTAGCCACTATACAACGCACCTGTTTTATTTGAGTATCTAGAAAAGAGTTGTTCTCCCTTCTACTGGACGTGAGCTGCAGGGCTGAAATCTTGGTGTAGACCCTGCAGGTAATGGCAGCCATCCTACCACTAGGTGGCTAAAGACTCTGAGAAGGGGGTCAACACAGAGGAAGGAGGAGGAGAGAGACTAGGTCCTGGTGAACACACCAAGTTCCTGGTTCCAGTGTGCTTAAACGTCTACCTCTGGACTTCAGTTTCACGAACTCTCCCCATCAACAATGTGATTACACAGATACACTTTTCCTCTCCTTAAACAATCTTAGTGGGGCTTTCTATAGCTTGCAACCAACATCTTTCTCCAAATGGTATCAGTAAAGGATTTGAGTTATTTTGACATTATTCTGGCTATATAAACTGTGTTCTATCTAACTCTGGCACTGAACCACAGTGCTTAGTCACTCAGTCAGGTTTAACTCTTTGCAACCCCATGGGCTGTAGCCCACCAGGCTCCTCTGTCCATAGGGATTCTCCAGGCAAGAACACTAGAGTGGGTTGCCATGGATCTTTCTAACTCAGGGATTGAAACCAGATCTCCCACACTGCAGGCGGATTCTTTACTGTCTGAGCCACTAGTGATGCCCAAGAATACTGGAGTGGGTAGCCTATCCCTTCTCCAGAGAATCTTCCCAACCCAGGAATTCAACCAGGGTCTCCTGCATTGCAGGCAGATTCTTTACCATCTGAGCTATACCTGCTCTAGACATACAATGGCTTTAACTCCAATGGAAAATGTCATGCAAGGTAAATGTCTGTCTTAGATGCTGAGATGTACATTTGCATGTAGGAAATTATTGGGGAGTGCTCTCTGAAGTAACAGTAGTTAGGGAGTGAGAAGGCAGGAGAGGCTGAACGCTGAAGCAGTCACAGAAAGGGCCACAGCAGATCCCATGGGAGTTACAGAGCTGGGGTACATTAAAAACTGCCTTCGACTGAGGTAAGAGCACTGGGCCTCTGAGAGAAATGTAACTTTGGTCCCTCAGCCATGGCAACATCCAGGAAGAAGGGACTCAGCAATGAGGGATCAGCCCCCGATACCCCCAGCAGCTGGGGAATGAGCTTTAGCCGGGAAAGGGTGATCCGGATGCTGCGCTACGTTCTCCGTTACAGCTCTGACTCAGTCAGTCCTTAATCACTATTGTCCTTACGTTACAACCTGGAGTCAAGTCCTAGTCTTTGCGGCTCTAATGCCGGGTCATCTCCACTGCACATCCCTGTTACGCCAGGCTGGTGTTCCATTCTGGGATCGTTAAGATCCTGCTGCCATGTCCAGTTTCAGGGGTAAACATGCTTCCATGTTTACCTGGAAGAGTACAGATAGAGTTCATCATGGGAAGATATATTCTACCAAATAAAAAGATGCAGCTACCAATGGATATTGCCACCTCTCACCTGCTGCTGGGAAAAGTTGAGGGTAGGAAGACAAGGAGGCAACAGAGGATGAGACGGTTGGATGGCATCACCGACTCAATGACATGAGTTTGAGCCAACTCCAGGAGATAGCGAAGGACAGGGAAATCTGGCATGCTGCAGTCCATTGGGCCTCAAAGAGTCAGACACAACTTAGTGACTGAACACCAACACATTTCCCAGGTAGCCTATTAAGAAAGGTTCATGTTGGGTAGAAATTTATAAACAAAATGATGAGGGCCAAAAGCTTCATGGAAATCTCTCTAGCTATACCAAACACAAACAGAAAATGCTTTTACACTAGGCCAACTAGCTCAGACAGAGTTTAAAGACGAAAAGTGATTAGTTAAGGTTGAAAGGAAATTGGCAAGAAATGTGTATGGCCTGAGGCATCTTTGTTCAAGAGTAGAACTGAATGTCCTTCCAATTACCATGCTTATGCTACAGAATGACCCTTTACGCCACTCTTCCCAGCTCTCCCAGACACTTTTTCCTATGTCTCTCTCTTCCCTCCCCATACATTCTTAGAATCTGGCATCTTGCTTGGTACCATGCTGGCTGTCTATGGTGTGTCTGCTCAGCCCTTCTTCCTGGGATCTGCTTCTCTCTTCACTCCAACCAGTGAGGGGTGGGCTGCCTGCCTTCAGAGGTGTGTACTTGAACTTGCCTTTCTCTAGAATGTTTTGGTCTGGAACCAGAGAAAGAGAGGCAGCTCCTTTTTAACAGTGCAGAGTCAGACGCAAATCCAGGCCTCTCGGTGACTGTGATTTTTGCCGTGAGAAAGGATGTGGTGTGAAATACAGTGTTGGCGGCGTACCACTCCCTGCTCCGGGGTCCCCAGGCCATTCGCAGACGTGCCCGATTGGAGATGGTTATGAGCCCTATGTCTGTCCCTCTGTCCATGCTAGCCAGACTGGGGTTTCTGTTCTCACAGTCCTAATATATCACAGACTTAAAAATAGGTGGACTTTTGAGAGGATAATTGACACAGCCCTCTGTCTCCAGGCAAGAGCATCCTTAAAATAACAAATGTGGCTCCCACACTTAAGACTCTCCATGGAAAGAAATTCCACTTTTTATTTCATAGTGTTTAAATTATGTGTTTCCTTATTTGTCTCTTATCCACTATGTCTTTCAAACTTCCTGCCTAGAATGGAGCCCTGATTCTATATCCCCTGTGGTCACCAGGTAGGCCCAGGAAGCACCACTGGAACCTAACAGGCCCTTGTTTGCGTGGATCATGGAGAGTGAATCTGTTTCTTGGTCCCAACCCACAGAACTCTCAGGGTCTTCCCTTAGAAAACGCTCTTATTCAGTGTCTACACTACGCAAGATAGAACCTCATGGGAGTCAGGCAATAAAATCATTTAATTGGCTGACAACAGAAAACAAGCACTGTTTGTATCATCAACCTTCTTTTACTTCAACACACCGATTTCATTGTCCTGTGTCTTTCCTCCCAATACATTTAAACATTCTGCATAAGACCTAATCCATCCTTTCTTTTCATTCTGGTTTTCTTCCATCTTCTTGGAATCTCTTTGGATCCATTAATCTTTCTCAAAATGTAGAGTCCAAACCCCAAGCCGATGTGTGGTGAGGGTCTGAGCAGTGGCCAGGGGAGTGGGGAGGTATTTTTTCAACTTCTGTATGTCAGGCCATTAATACATCCAAGGATCAAGTTTGAGTTTAAAATAACATGGTGACCTTTCCCTCTATTCCCCTAGGACTTGCTGAGTCAAAACATGTACCCTGCAACCCCTGATAGTCTCCCAGGAGAATGAGTCCCAACCTGTTCTCAGCCACGACCTCTTACCCAACATAGCACTCAGGTCTCTTGCTATGACAAGGAACTGGGCTAGGACATTCCACTGGGGTCCCACTTAAAGCCCAGGGCCAGCGCTCCTCTGGGCCTTTTGACTTTTGAGGAGATGTTCTGGGAACTTCTGACAGGTTCCTCATTCTTTGGGGACTAGCGAGAGTTGGAAGAGAGCGGTTCATGCAGCTGTGATCTCAGGAACATTAATTCATAATTTCCATTCTCTTGAACACTTTTGATCCATTTTTGAGTATCCTTTCTGTGCCAAGATCAGGCCCTTCCCTGCTTCAGGGAAGGAAGGTGTGGGCACATGAAAGACAAGCAGGTGTCCACAGTCTTCCCTTCAGCTGCACCCCTACTGGTTTCTTCCACCCATGGGAGTGAGGAGGTGCTCAGCTGTCCAGAAGCTAAAGATGGTTCAGCCAGGAAGGCTGGAAGTAGCCTTTGGTTTAGGCAGCAACCTGATAATTATAGGCTAATCTTGGTAAATTCAGTCAGCTGAGAATCAGGGGTAGTTTCTGCTGCAGCTAAGTCGCTTCGGTCGTGTCCGACTCTGTGCGACCCCATAGACGGCAGCCCACCAGGCTCCCCCGTCCCTGGGATTCTCCAGGCAAGAACACTGGAGTGGGTGGCCCAACAAGCTACTAGCAGGTTAAAAATGTCTGGGGCATGTGTGTATTTGACAGCCTTTAACAACCCTACAACAACAAACCCTTTTAGGGACAGGAAAGAAAAGAATCATGTGACCACTGACATTCTGAAACTCCCCAAACATTTCTAGTCTAGAAAGACTGGGAGAAATGCAGTTTATTTTAAGGACTTTGTCAATGACTGTTTAGAAAAAGTAATACATTGATTTCCCACTTGGATTATTTATCTAAAGAGCCCGTGGGTAGGTGCGGGTGTGAGATCATCAGCAGCACAGTAGCCGGGAAGACTGTGTGGGATGCCGAGCCCTGGGAATTGAGAATTCCTTCTCCTTCCTCACTCTGACCTCTGCTACTGCTGCTGCCAAGGTCTAGGAACCTTCATCATTTATTATGTGAGTTTTCTGTAGGTGGAAACACTTTGGAGGAAAATTTTCCACACTCAGAAAGTCATTAACTTTGAGTCTCTAACCTGGTACATTCTTCCACCCTTACTTTATGCATTGAAAGTCTTATTGTCAAGGGTGTTCATTTTGGATGCAGTGGAACCAAGGAGGCACAGGGAAGTCCCTCCACCCTCCCCACGGTTCTGGTCCCTGGGGTGGGGAAGATACTAAAATGCAAACTTAAGGGTTTCTTAAGTTCAGCTGCAAGTGGCAGGCTCTGCGTCTCTTGGAGGGTGGGATGGAGATGAGGGGTGGTCTGCCTTTTCAGTGTCCTCTGTGCTTCCACAGTCAGGAGTTTGGCTCAGGCTCTGAAACGTTTCTACCCTTCTCTCCCTTATGCTGACGAGTCACTTACATAAGCAAATCAAGAGGGATTTTTTTTTTTTTTTTTTCAAGAGGGATTTTTAAAAATGAAAATTTCTTAGTTCTCATGACAAAAGGTAGAACATGTTTATATCGGGAAAATACAAATAAAAAGCAAAGACACCCAGAATCCCCTCATCTTAGAGAAATCACTATTCACACCTATTGAGGCATATCCTTCCCACCCTTCACCTATGGAAGGATAATGATACAAGTAATAACTCACCGAGAGTGCTGGTATCAGGCTGCATGGTTTACACCCATCAGGCCACATAATCTGCACAAGTCCACCAGGCACTCCACTGTGCCCCAGCGTGAGGCATGGGCAGGTGGGCACTCCGGAGCGAGACCACCCAGACGCCGAACCCGCTCTACCACCCACAAGCTGTGTGGCCTCTAGCAAGTTGGTTAGCTCTCTGTGCCTCCAGGTCCTCACCTGTAGAATGTGGGCAGTAATGGTGCTGGCATTGTATGGGCTGTCCAGAGGACTGAGTTAACACATGTGAAGCATGTTAACACACGTTATTGCTTGCTACCTGTGAGTGCCCAGCATCCCCTTTTTAGAGATATGGGAACATGTTAAGAGCAGTCAGGGACTTGGTGAAGGCTCCACAAAGATCAGGTGACAAAGTCAAGCACGCAACTGAAATCTCTTCTGAGTCTGTGTTCTTTATGATACAATATACTTGCATGTGTGTGTGAGAGAGAAGAGATCTCCTTCACTGAACTCTCTACTGTGAACGTCTTTAGAGTATAGTAAATACTCTGGCGCCTGCATGTGCCCTGAACCCATCTTGGTCAGTGGATAGAGTCGTGCGTGGGGAGTTGGCAGAGGCCCGCTTCGTGCAGAGTTGAGCTGCTCAAGCTGGATCTGCATGGGAATGCCCTGGGCTCTTGTTAATATACCGGCTATGAGGCAGGCAGGTGGGGTGGGGTCTGTGACTGCATTCCTAACATTCCAAGTAAGACCTGCATTCCAAGTAAGACCAGTGCAGCTGGGAACCACAATGCCTCATTGACCAGTGAATCTGCTTTCTCTTGCCCCTTCCTGCAGCTGCCTCTTTTGTTTACACAAGCTGCCTCCAGTCTCCCCTCACATCCCGTGTCTGAAAT
The DNA here is from genome assembly GCF_019320065.1 of Cervus canadensis. NCBI lineage: Eukaryota > Metazoa > Chordata > Mammalia > Artiodactyla > Cervidae > Cervus > Cervus canadensis. The sequence goes on along the minus strand of NC_057390.1, from coordinate 14,876,808 downwards.
TCTGGTTCCATCTATGTTGCTCTGCCCAACACCAGAGCTCTGGAGGCTGGAGGCTGGAGCTTGGCTGGGCCCACCTGGGAGGGCTGAGTCCCAGAGTGCCCATCAACAGCCTCAGCCTGAGGGGGCACTCTAGAGACACTGCTGGGACCGCCGCTGACCCCGGAGGTCTGAAACACTTCTGGGGCACCCTCATGTCTATGGATTCCAAAGAAAACACGTTTTCACCGTGGGGCCAAGCACTGGGGGTGGCAGGGGCCACGGGGGCTGTGGGGTCAGCCACCCACAGGCCCAGTCCATTTGAGAACTCTGAAGCCTAGAAGCCCTCTCATGCCCATAGCAATATGAATTATGCCCCTTCCAAGTTTAACATCCAGGGCCATCCAGAAGTCCATCCCTCAGACGGGACTATCAAGACATAAAGAGGAAGTGACATCTGACGCCCTCTGTGGAACTTCCAGTCATGGTCGGCGAGTGAGAGCCAGGCTGAGAAGCGTGTGGCGATCCAGAGTGTTTGCTCGCGTGAGCAGAACAACCCCAGGTGCCCAAACACCAGACAGAAAGGAAAATTCTGTCTTGAAAAGGTCTCGCACTGCGATTTTTCCACGACGTAACCAGCTTCTCACTCTGTTGTTTTTCGCAGCAGGGACCAGGTAGGTGTCCACAAAACCAGAAGTGTGCAGAGCGAAGCCCTGGGAATGAGGACTTTTTCTTCCTCAGGACACACTGTTTCCACAGCAGGCAGTACCTGTGGGGCTGGTTGAGTCTGCCACTGTTTTCACCAGTTCAGAACTAGCTCCCTCTCTACTGGGGATTTTTCCATGGTGACATAAATCTCTAGGCCTCCCACTAGCGCAGTATACTCACAGCTACCTCAGTTAGAAAAAGTGAACTCTGGAAATTCCCATGGCCTCGGCCAAGACCTGAATGGAGCAGGTTTTTTATTTGTTGTTTTTTTTTTTTTTTATTGTTTTGGAGCAGGTTTTTTAAACTTCCGGATTCTCTTCTTTCCATGCCAGCCATGGGCTGGCTTCCCTGGCACAACATGACATTCCCTTCAAAATATAACACGCCTGGACTGGAGGTCCCTGTCAGCCTGCCTATTTAGGCCCTGAACCTAGCAGGAGGCGGCACAGTGTACAAAAACAAGCAGAGCAGGAAGGTCGTTTGTCACCTTGCAGGGTTGGCAACGCCTGCCAGTGTTGGGACGCTTCCTGTTATCAGATATCTGAGAACAGGGTCAGGTCTGGTACCCCCAGCCCCTGTGGTCAGGACACTGACTCAGAACCAGACTCCGAATGCTCTAAACGCTGGGCAGTGCCAGCCAGAGCAGGGAGAGCAGTCAGGAACCTAACGTGGACTCCACGTCAGGTACGGCCCTCCTGGCCGTGTGACCTCTCAGAGCCACCGTTTCTTTAAAATGGAGATAGTACCCCTGCCCTACCTACCCTCCTGGGATTACACGGAGAGGAAGGCAACATATTTAAAAGTGACTTGAAAGCTATAAAGTATTATTCCATGCATAAAACCTGAGTTTATTGTGAAGATTAAATTAAATGGGAACATCACACACACACACAGGTGTTTAACAACTGGCTTTCTAGAAAGGGAAATACCAGTTACTTTTTACCATTTACCGATTTCCATGGTGTAAATAATGCCTCCATGGCTGACTTCAAAGTATCAATGTGATGTCACTGCACGTCAAGGATCAAGAAATGTGCATAACTGATTCTTGTGAGCTGAGCTGCGCCAGCACATCACTGTTTAGTTATTTTACCTCTTCTTATGTGAGGCCCTTAGCACTGGGGCCTGCAAAAAAGGGGCCCTGACCGCCTGCTCATTCACTATGTGGGGAAATGGCAGCCTTGCCCTGTCTGCTGAGTCAGAAACGCTCTGAAGTTCCAGGGAGACTGATTTGACTGGGAAGCCGCCTGTCACACCTCAGGAGCTGGGATCACGTCCTAATTTTGTTCATATCCCCAGTTCCAGAGAATGAGACGGTGGGATGGCATCACCAACTCAATGGACATGAGTTTGAGCAAACTCCGGGAGATGCTGAAGGACAGGGAAGCCTGGCATGCTGCGGTCCGAGGGGTCGCTAAGAGTCGGACACGCCTGAGTGACTGAGCAACAACCACCAGTTCCAAGACAGGGCCTGACCCACTGGATGTTCCCCAAGATAGAAGCTCATGATGAACTGTAACTAAAAGGATCCCGGAAGGGGTCAGACCCACAGAGCTGTGAGAGGAGCGGACCCTTGCCGGCTGCATCTTCACCCCTGGGTTTCCTCTGTGTGGGTCCCTGCTGACCTGTGCTTCTTTAGGTGCCACCCACAAGCCTCCAGACCCATGCCTCATCTTAGTTCTCCTGCTTCCCCTGCAGGCCTCAGGTGCCTGCATCCATTCTCTCTTCTCCTTGAGTCCTGGGGGCCCCCTCTCTCCCCCTGTACTGAGAACCGTAAGGCCAGAGGCTTCACACTCAGACGAGGAATGGAGGCAGGCGTGCCTGTCTTGACTGCCTTCTGCCCACCCACCAGTCCCTCAGCCCCTGAAGGGAAAAAGGGGGCCCCCTCCTTTTTCTACATGTACCACTTCCTTCTCTTGTGTACATAAACCCCAAAACTTCCTTCTCTCTCAAAAAAAAGTATTATTTGAATAAAGAGAAATAAGTCATGGGGACAGGATGAAAGGAAGGGAGGAGATGAAGGCATTTCAGGTGAATTAATTACTCCAGGAAAGACCTAAAGTAATTGGTGCTTCCTTGGCTTGATTACAATAGCAAAAGAAAACTGATGTGTAAGCCAAAAATATTCACATCTCCATCCATCACTAAAGATATGTCCCACCCACTTTTATGTTCTCTCTCAATCCCGTGTGCCAACATAAACTACCATCTCCTCTGGCTGTCTCAAGGTAACCTGGAGAAAAATGAGATGGTGGAATTCTCCAAGAACAGAACAAAAGTTTCCACATCACCTGTTTTAGATACAGATAAAATGGCCAAATTGTCTCAATTCCAACAGAAGAGGAAAAGGGTACTTTTCCAGCACTTACCAGGAAAAGGGAACAGCCTGCCTGTAACCATGGTCACTGTAGAAAAATCCAGCCTTCAAAGCTACATCAGTGATCCTGATGTCTGAGCTCCTGAGCTGAAAGTTAAGCGTTCTTCTTAATACACTCTGAACACATGTGCCTCCGCTTTAAAGCAAATGAGGGAGAGAATTAGCATTAATTAAGCACCCAATAGAGCCTCCATGAAGACTGTGCTTAGCACAGAATACCATCCGTGGACGCCCCATGAAGTGTCCTTTTTACCCCATTTTAGAGATGACATAAACACACAATGGAACTTAGGAAATGGGCCCAGGGACATACAACAACTAAGCAACAGACTCAAAAGTACCCCCGACTGCAGCCCTGGACACATGTTCCAGATTTAGTTGCCGTTGTCGCTTTACTACAGGCTGTCCAGAATGAATCCCGTGGTCATCAAGACCACGAGAGGAGGCAAGCCCCCGTCCTTTCCCTTCCCTGCAACTGCCCTTCGTGGAAGCCAAGCATGAGGAGAGAGAGGATGAGAAGGAGGTCTAAGGTGGGGAGTATCAGAGACCAGATGGAAATTCTGAAGCTCACAGCTATTAGGTCTTTAGGTTTATGGGCTCAAGTCACTGACAGAGATGATGTTAGCTCTTTTTTAAAAAGAGTCGAGGCAAGAAATGATTGCCTAAATGAAAATGGAAGGTTCCTCTACCAGCAATTCATCACACGGTCCTTGGATTGCATGTGCCCATTAATCAGCCCCTCACCTGACCCCCATTATAAGCGTCACCTGACCTCTGCCCCCACCATCCCCAGTTAAGGTCCTGGACGGAAGGGAGTGTGTCTCATTCATCTTAGAACCCTTAGGACCTGGCAGACAGAGTTGTTGGCAGAGAGTGAGTGTTAAAAAAACAAGTCTGTTGAATTGGACTTGTTTTTTCCACCTTTATTCCCAGAGTAACCTTTTGGCATCTTTTAACTGCCTTCTCTAGACTGTGTCTCCTCCTCCAGTCTTGCTTGTGACCCCGAGCATATCAGGATTTCAGCACTCACAGAACTGTAGGAGGAGAATCTGTCATGTTCTGAGTCAGGCTATATATCCTTTAGGGTAAGAACCGTTTATTACTAAGTTTTGTACCCTCAGCACCTAGCAGGATGCCTGACACACAGGAAATGCTTATTAAACATCAGTTAAGTAGGATTGACTCTGGCAAAGGTTGGTGAAAAGGTGAGTCTCTAACATCTGAAATCTTTAAATACGGTTTCTGGAACTTTGAGGAGATAATCCAAGGAGGACAGGGTCAGGTCAAACTAGTTATCAAACACAGTTTGAACACAGTGTGGATAGCTTCGTTCCTAACAGTAGGATTTGTGTAGTTTCAGGAGTTGAGCATCCTTTCAGAGCATCATGAATTTAAACCATTCTGGACTCGCCTGTGAATAAACCAGAGGAATGAATGACTATTTAGCTTGATAAACACAGCCTGACCACGAGAAAAGCCACCATGCTGCACCCACTGTGAGGTGAGAGCCAAGTGGGCAGTGGCGTTGTGGACACATGACTAGGCTGCCTCCAGTTCTCCTGCCAAATCCCAGCATGACACAAATCAGAGCCGATGTTGGGGTGCCCATATTTTTCTGCAGCACTTCTTAGAAACTTGAATCATCTAACATCCATGCAGATGCTTCCTGAGGGACAGGACACACCTTGTTTTCCAAAATCCTGTGGCCACAGGGTACTTCTTTAGTAGAAACTTTCCCCCCACCCTCTGGATGTCTGCACCCCCATATGGATCTGCCCTTCATTATATTCAGTTCCACAAACACCAGTAACCCCCTCCGCACTGAGCCTGAGTTGGTGCTGCAGGTGTGGGAAGGGCTATACAGAGAATGACGGACAGTCTCTCCCGGTGGGGAGCGTTTGGTCTCATGTGGGGGAGAGAAGGCAGAAGCAGAGAAGAGGCGGAGCTCAAGCCAGGAAGAAGGTCAGCGCAGGACAGGTTTCCAAGCAAGGTCAAAGTTGTGTGGGGGCAGAAAGGGGGAGACAGAGCACCGGGCTTGGGGTGGTCATGGGATCAGGGACACACCCCATGGAAGAGGTGGGCTTTCCCCTGGCAGACAGGAGATGGTGAGGGGAGGGGAGAGTGCCACCGAGGGCAGGAGAGAAGACATACATGGGGAGGCAGGGCAGGGAGTGGTGTAATGGGGAAAAAGCCTGGAAAGGTGGTTTGGGTCACATTACAAATGCCACAGCAGGAGTCTGTATTTCATGGAGAACTATGGAAGGTCTTTATGTGGGGGGATGACATAACTAGAGCCACATTTCAGACCACAGAGGCTGGGTGATGTTTACCTTATAGCATCTGTTAATCCACATACAACTCTCTAAGGAGATGACAGATTCCAACATAGTATGATACACAGTGAGAACGCACTGGGCTTCATTTGTGTGTCCGTCTACGATCTTAGAAGTAGCAGTGGCAAGGTCCAAAGAAGATCTGTTTTGTAATTATCAGTGAATATTAAAGATCCATGTATGGCTCTTTCCCATCTCGCAAGATGGCAGGTGAAAAGGCCGAGAAGCCAGATACTAAGGAGAAAAAACCTGAAGCCAAGAAGGCTGATGCTGGCGACAAGGCTAAAAAGGTGAAGAAGGGGAAGAAGGGGAAGCCCCACTGCAGCCGAAATCCTGTCCTGGTCAGAGGAACTGGCAGATATTCCTGATCAGCTATGTACTCCAGAATGGCCTTGTACAAGAGGAAGTATTCAGCAGCTAAATCTAACGTTGGAAAGAAAAAGGTTAGGGTTCTTGCTACTGTCACAAAACCAGCTGGTGGCGACAAGAATGGTGGTACCTGCATGATCAAACTTCGCAAATAAATGCCAAGGTGTCGCCCTACTGAAGATGTGCCTCGGGAGCTGCTGAGTCACGGCGAAGACCCTCCAGTAAGCACGTGAGGAAGCTGCTGCCCAGCACTCCCGGGACCACTCCGCTCTTCCTCACTGAGCACCACAGAGGCAAGAGGGCCGTCCCCTGAAGCAGCTGGGCCGGGGCTTGCTACTTATGACTGGCCCTCTGTCCCTCAATGGAGTTCCTCTGCATAGAACACACCAGAAATCTGTCACTGCCACCTCCACCAAAATCAATATTAGTGGTGTGAAAATCCCCGAACATCTCACTGATGCTTACTTCAAGAAGCAGGAGCTGTGTAAGCCCCGACACTAGGAGGCTGAGATCTTTGACACAGAGAGATACGAGATCACAGAGCAACACAAGGTTGATCAGAAAGCTGTGGACTCACAAATTCAAAGAATCAAAGCTGTCCCTGGGCTCCAGGGGGACCTCTGCTCTGTGTTTGCTCTCACAAACGGAATTTATCCTCACAAAGTAGTGTTCTGAACTTCTTGCAGAGAACCTAATTAAGTAACTTGTCTATTAAAAAAAAAGATTCATGTATGGAAAGAAAGGTTGACAGGTGAAGTCTACTGCATTCATCATCTATTGCTATTTAACAGACTGCTAGGATAAACCTAGCAACTTAAAGCCCACATTTATCATGTTGCAGTTATTGTGAGATAGGCGTCCAGGGCCAGTTGAGCCAGGTCCTATACTTCAGGGTCTCTCATCAAACTGATATCAAGGCATCAGCCAACACCTGGGTTTCATCTGAAGGCTCAGCTGAGGAAGGACCTACTTCCAAGAGCAAGTGTTTGTTGGCAGTATTTGGTTTGTTGAAAGTTGTTGGACTGAAGGGCCACCTCACATCCTTGCTTCCTTCAGGGCCTGGCTTTTTACAGACCCGAGGCCACCCTCAGTCCTTGACCACCTGGATCTCTCCCACATGCAGGCCTATTTTATCAAAGCGAGTAAGGGAGAAAGTCTGCTTGTAAGACTTCTATAACCTAATCAAGGAAGTGACATGGTCTATAGCTCACCAACTTCTGAGCACAGGCTAAACTTATGGGAAACTCAGAATTTTTTTTTTTAGAGTTCACTTAAAAAAATTCTTCTCTAGCTTCTTTTTATTTTTTTTTTAAATTTTTTATTTTATTTTTTTTTAATTAGTTGGAGGCTAATTACTTCACAACATTTCAGTGGGTTTTGTCATACATTGATATGAATCAGCCATAAATTTACACGTATTCCCCATCCCGATCCCCCTTCCCACCTCCCTCTCTACCCGATTCCTCTGGGTTCTAGCTTCTTTTTAAAAAGTATTTATTTATTTATTGTATCAGGTCTTTTTCTTTTATTTTTAATTGGAGGATAACTGCTTTACGATATTGTGTTGGTTTCTGCCATACATCACGTTTTAATAATTATATCCCAAATGAACCTACAGAACTTGGCATCAGTGTGGGAAGCAATATATTTTGGGGGAATGGTACAGTCAAGGATAAATAACCCTGAGTCAATCACTTTTCCACCATTTTTGCAAGTTAGAACCCTATTGCAAGAAGAGTCTTGGAGCAGGGCAAGTGGTCCCTCTTACCTCAGAGCCCCTCTCCCCGGCCAGCTGTGATTCTGTCCTCAGGATGAGGCTCAGCCAGTCCGCTTTCATTCAAGTCAGACTTGTGCACACAGGCACTGGGAAAGGACTCTTTTGTTCTGTGCAGATGAAATAAGATACTCTTCCTTCTGTCTGGCCCAGTTCATACCCCTTCTTAGGATGGCCTCCTTCACTTGAAGAAGGTACCAGCCACATTCCTGAAGATGAGAAACCAAATGTGGTTAGGCCTGATTTGTGATTCTTAGAGGAAGAAAGGAAAGACAGGGAGGGTTTTTCTGAATGCATGTAACAGAGGACAGTAGGATTGGCTGGGTCAGGAGATGGCCAATAAAATTGTCTTTGATCTGTAGGTCACCAGTTTATTCAGGGTTGACCCTGAGAAATTCCTTCGAAATAAGTATTTTTGGAATTCTTCCAGAAAAGCTTAAAAATCTTAGGATTATCTTTTTCTTTCTCTTTGTTTTGGTAGTGTGCTAGGTTTTGATTTATCATCCCCTATGAACTTATGGGTAAGATTTCACCTTAATTTGTTCAAAAACCATCCAGCCACACATAAATGCTCTCCCTGCAAGTGGCGCATGGGGATCCTGCCAAATATGACCATTAGGATTCCTATTACAACCTCAGGGGAAATGGCTACCCCTCCCAGAGTTGTGGAGTGGAGGGTCTCAAGGTCTTGCTATTCAACTTGGCCATTAGACATCAACAGGGGCTTTTCCCATCAAACTATAGAACCCAGAGGAAATGCCACAGGATATTAAACATGTCAACACCATGCTTTTCAAGAAGAAATGTGAGAAGCTGGCTTTGGTCACCAAGATGGTCACACTCTATCAATGAGTCAAAACTGGTCAGGGTCCCTCAGGTTAGTTCCCCGCTGTTGATCCAGACAGCAATGTGGAAAGCACAGCATGTAAACTATGTTAAACAAAAGAAAAACAGAGAATTTAGAGTGTACTGTCAAATTAGCCACACTTTAGTGTTAGGGAAAAACCACCTGAGAGTTGTAAAATGTTTTATTTTGTTTAAGGTGTTTGATAGGCTGGGGTGAGTGGATGGAGAGTTAAAGTTATATGGGGTTAAGTTTGGGCTTGTGATGCTAAATTTCACCTCAAAAAGAAGCATGCTTTCTCAGAAGTCAATTTTATGATTTGCAAGGAAAAGGAAATCAGGTCTCCTCAAAAAGAAGGAGAAGCCAAAGAAGTAGAAAATTGCAAAATTCCAGAGGGGAAAGTGGACACTCAGATTCACATTCAGCATAGAAACGATACTGTTTCTAGTATTTTAAAGCTTTTTACTATGAACAATAACACACATTCAGAAAAAAGTGTAGAACAAAAGTGGGTAATGCAATGATTTGGCAAAAGAACCATGATAACCATGACCTAAGTTAACAATATTGCCAACTCCCCAGCTCTTTATAACCCTCCCAGCCATCACCCGTGTACCCACAAGAATAACCACTGTCCACTCTTTTGTACTAATCACTTCCTTGATTTCCTTTAAAGTTTTGACACTCATGCATGCATGAATCAGTATTATAACGTCAGCTACTTTTTGAACTTCATATATATGGAAACAGGCAGCATGCGTTTTTTTCATGTCTGGCTTCCTTTGCTCAACATGTTTGAAAAGAGTAGCTCATGTTGTTGGAATTTTTCTTTTTTGATGTTGAGTTCTTTATGTATTTTGGATATTAACCCCTTATTAGATATATCATTTGCAAATCTGCATTTATGAGTTCTTATTGTGAATTCACATTCTAAGGAATGTGAAGGAATTCTAAGGAATTCCAACCTTATTGGAATAATGCACTGAGGTCTGTGTTCAAAGTGAAAGTCGGTCAGTCATGTTGGACTCTTTGCAGTCCATGGAATTCTCTCCAGGCCTCTAGAATACTGGAGTGGGTGGCCTTTCCCTTCTCCAGGGGATCTTCCCAACCCAGGAATCAAACCCAGGTCTCCCACGTTGCAGGTGGATTCTTTACCAGCTGAGCCTTCCAAAGAGGTTTATTCTATCAAATATCTGGTGACACATCAATCTGGGTGGGCCAGATATAATTTCTGTCTTTAGGCCACACAGGGGGTATCAGTTCAGTTCAGGTCAGTCGCTCAGTCATGTCTGACTCTTTGCGACCCCATGAATCGCAGCACGCCAGGCCTCCCTGTCCATCACCAGCTCTCAGAGTTTAGTCAAACTCATGCCCATCGAGTCGGTGATGCCATCTAACCATCTCATCCTCTGTCGTCCCCTTCTCCTCCTGCCCCCAATCCCTCCCAACATCAGGGTCTTTTCCAATAAGTCAACTCTTTGCATGAGGTGGCCAAAGTACTGGAGTTTCAGCTTCAGCATCAGTCCTTCCAATGAACACCCAGGGCTGATCTCCTTTAGGATGGACTGGTTGGATCTCCTTGCAGTCCAAGGGACTCTTAAGGGTCTTCTCCAGCACCACAGTTCAAAAGCATCAATTCTTCGCCAATATAAAAGCAGCCTTACTGTTAGGAATTTTCAGAGAAGGGATTTTTCATTTCCCCCATAATCCAGAGTCAAGTCAGATAGTTAAGTACCCCAACAATGTTCCTCTATATAGTGGGTTTTATTGTAACAGTTGTTACACTTTTCATGGAGGATGGTCCTGGATACAGAGGTTCCCTGAGCCAACCTTACTCTGGTGGGTCCTAGGTTTTGCCTCGTGTCTCCAAGCATGCTCAGCCCATTAATACCTAAGTTTACCCCATAGGAATTAGTAGATACTTTCCAGGCACATAGCATCTTTAGCATTTATTGACCTGATTCATGCTGTATGACCAGCAAGAATTTCCCTATTTCCCCACCAACTCAGCTGTCCCTTTAAAAGGAAATTTTTTTTCTTTCTTTTTTTGGCCATGCCACATAACATGTGGGATCTTAGTTCCCCAACTCAGGGATCAAACCCACGCCCCTTGTAATGGAAAGGCAGTCTTAACCACTGGACCACCAGGGAGGTCCCTAAAATAAAATTTTTAATAAATGTCTTATCCAGTATATTTAGTTCTTTTAAATATGGGTTTCTTTGGAAAGTCTTCCTCAATGGTCAGTGCAAAGAAATAGAGGAAAACAATAGAATGGGAAAGACTAGAGATCTCTTCAAGAAAATTAGAGATACCAAGGGATCATTTCACGCAAAGACAGGCTCAATAAAGGACAGAAATAGCATGGACCTAACAGAAACAAAAGATATAAAGAAGAGGTGGCAAGAATACATAGAAGAACTGTACAAAAAAGATCTTAATGACCCAGATGATCACGATGGTGTGATCACTCACCTAGAGCCAGACACCCTGGAATATGAAGTCAAGTGGGCCTTAGGAAGCATCACTACAAACAAAGCTAGTGGAGGTGACAGAATTCCAGCTGAGCTATTGCAAATCCTAAAAGATGATGCTGTGAAAGTGCTGCACTCAATATGTCAACAAATTTGGAAAACTCAGCAGTGGCCACAGGACTGGAAAAGGTCCATTTTCACCCCAATCCCAAAGAAAGGCAATGCCAGAGATTGTTCAAACTAATGCACAATTAGCTCATCTCACATGCTAGTAAAGTAATGCTCAAAATTCTCCAAGCCAGGCTTCAGGAATACATGAACCGTGAACTTTCAGATATTCAAGCTGGTTTTAGAAAAGGTACAGAAACCAGAGACCAAATTGCCAACATCCTCTGGATCATCAAAAAAGCAAGAGAGTTCCAGAAAAACATCTATTTCTGCTTTGTTGACTATAGCAAAGCCTTCGACTGTGTAGATCACAACAAATTGTAGAAAATTCTTCAAGAGATGGGAATACCAGACCACCTGACCTGCCTCTTGAGAAATCTGTATACTGGTCAGGAAGCAACAATTAGAACTGGACATGGAACAACAGACTGGTTCCAAATAGGAAAAGGAGCATGTCAAGGTTGTATACTGTCACTCTGCTTATTTAACTTATAGGCAGAGTAGATCATGAGAAATGCTGGGCTGGATGAAGCACAAACTGGAATCAAGACTGCCAGGAGAAATATCAATAATCTCAGATATGCAGATGACACCACCCTTATGGCAGAAAGTGAAGAAGAACTAAAGAGCCTCTTGATGAAAGTGAAAGAGGAGAGTGAAAAAGCTGGCTTAAAACTCAACATTCAGAAAACTAAGATCATGGCATCCAGTCCCATCACTTCATGGCAAATAGATGGGGAAACAGTGGAAGCAGTGACAGACTTTCGTTTTTCTTGGGCTCCAAAATCACTGCAGATGGTGACTGCAGCCATGAAATTAAAAGATCTTACTCCTTGGATGGAAGTTATGACCAACCTAGACAGCATATTAAAAAGCAGAGACATTACTTTGCCAACAAAGGTCCATCTAGTCAAGGCTATGGTTTTTCCAGTAGTCATGTATGGATGTGAGAGTGGGACTATAAAGAAAGCTGAGTGCCGAAGAATTGATGCTTTTGAATTGTGGTGTTGGAGAAGACTCTTGAGAGTCCCTTGGACTGCAAGGAGATCCAACCAGTCCATCCTAAAGGAGATCAGTCCTGAGTGTTCATTGGAAGGACTGATGCTGAAGCTAAAACTCCAATACTTTGGCCACCTCATGCGAAGAGCTGACTCATTTGAAAATACCCTGATGCTGGGAAAGATTGAAGGTGGGAGGAGAAGGGGATGACAGAGGATGAGATGGTTGGATGGCATCACCGACTCAATGGACATTAATTTGGGTAAACTCCAGGAGTTGCTGATGGACAGGGAGGCCTGGTGTGCTGCGATTCATGGGGTTGCAAAGAGTCGGACATGACTGTGCAACTGAACTGAACTGAACTGGACTGGATGTCTAGTCAGTGAGAGTGTTAGCAATTGACATTGATATTTATTTTACTGTATTTTGTCCCAAATGTACATTATTGTTTTAGTAATGAATAATAGTAGATAGTTATTAATACTAGCATACTAAATAATTATTCAAAATAGAAGTAACAATATTTTATACAGAGAAAGACCTTTACCATTCAGTGCTTTGCAATTAATCTTTATCATCAATCTGTTACAAAGCAATATAGGAATTCTTTTTATTTTCTAAAGATTAATTATGTTCAGCAATTTCCAAATACAGTATCAGAATGACCTTTGTAGCTTTTTTAAAAAAAAAAAAAAAATTTCCTCAGGCCTAGGGGATCTAAATCTCCAAGATTTGAATCTAGGATTTTTGTTTTTTTTCTTTGTAAAATTCTTTAGATGGTTCTGCTTCACAGCCCTGGTTAAAAATTCATCATGGTTTTTAAAAACCCACTAGACAACTCACTGAACACAGCTAGGGCTTGAATCCAAGAATTCTGACTCATATCTCTCCCTTCCCCTCTCTGAACTGATTTTGAAACTAATTGAGAGACTGATGCTAGACTCAGACAGATGGAAATAAAAATCTCAATTTTATTATTTTGATGTGTCATCACATTTGGGCCTCCTGATATGTCTCCCGAATTTTAGCTCTTGGACAAGAAGATTTTAGAACTACAGAGCAGATCCATTCTTCAACATAGAATTACCATCCCTTTAGGAAGAGGAGTGCTATCTCTCAGACAAGCCTGGGCCTTGACTTTTTGTGTCTCCATTGAGAGTAGGGGTGGGAAGAGAATGCACCCTCTCTTTTGGCAGAAAAGTAAGAAGGGGGAAGGGGGGAGAGGCAGAAGGAGGGCTGAACTTGTCTAGTTCCTTAAGTCATCACTACACTGAAATAAATGCGGAGTGCCGAGATACTAAATTATTCCTCCTATTCTTTTCCTTCTGAGCATGTGGAACAGAAATTCTCTTTCTTCTAAGGAAAACTAAGGACGGGCAAATCAGCCAGCGTTCCTTCCAACAGCTCCTATAGCTGACACCATTTTCCCCGTCAGTATCTCCCTAAAAACCAACCAAGAGGGGCCTTTGCCCTGGCCTTTCACTTTGATGGGCCCTTCTCTGTCGCTCCGACAGACACCCCTCACTCATGGGACCAAGGAGACATGCCCATCTAGAGCCTGTACTACCCCCACCTTCTAGGCCACGCTCAGATACCTGAGATCCCAAAGTCTCCTGCCTAGATGCACAAAGCCTGCATCACAGGGCTGTGCAGACCTCTTGTCCAGGCCCATATTCCTAAGAGTAGAGTGGCCTCTGGTCTGTGCACCCCTAGGTCTGTGTAGATCGCAACAAACTGTGGAAAATTCTTAAAGAGATGGGAATAAGACCACTTAACCTGCTTCCTGAGAAACCTGTATGCAGGTCAAGAAGCAATAGTTCGAACTGGACGTGGAACAGCAGACTGGTTCAAAACTGGGAAAGGAGTACATCAAGGCTGTATATTGCTATTTGCTTATATATTTGCTTATTTAACTTATACACAGAGTACATCATGCAAAATGCTGGGCTGGATGAATCACAAGGTGGAATCAAGATTGTAGGAGAAATATCAACAACCTCAGATACGCAGATGATACCACTCTAACGGCAGAAAGTGAAGAGAAACTAAAGAGCCTCTTGATGAAGGTGAAAGAGGAGAGTGAAAAAGCTGGTTGAAAACTCAACATTCAAAAGACTAAGATAATGGCATCCAGCCCCATCATTTCATGGCAAATAGATGGGGGCAAAGTGGAAATGGTGTCAGATTTTATTTTCTTGGGCTCCAAAATTATCTCAGTGACTGTAGCCACGAAATTAAAAGACGCTTGCTCCTTGGAAGAAAAGTTATGACAAAACTAGACAGCGTTTTAAAAAGCAGAGACATCACTTTGCTGACAAAGGTCTGTATAGTCAAAGCTATGGTTTTTCCAGTAGTCATGTACAGATGTGAGAGGTGGACCATAAGGAAGACTGAGTGCTAAAGAACTGATACTTTCAAATTGTGGTGCTGGATAAGATTCTTGAGTCCCTTGGATGGCAAGGCAATCAAACCAGTCAATCCTAAAGAAAATCAACCTTCATTGGAAGAGCTGATGCTGAAGCTCCAATACTTTGGCCACCTGATGCACACAGCGACTCATCGGAAAAGACCCTTGCTGGAAAGACTGAGGGCAGAGGAGAACAGGACGACAGAGGATGAGATGGTTGGATGTCATCACTGACTCAAAGGACATGAGTTTGAGCAAACTCCAGGAGACAGTGACGGGAAACCTGGCATGCTGCAGCAGTTCAGGCACTTGCAGAGTCAGACACAACTCAGCGACTGGACAACAGCAACTTCTGAAGAGCAGCACTGTAAGTGTTTGTGATAGACCTCAGAGCCCTGCTAGGGTGAGCACAGCTGTGCGCATGAGGGCCTCGCAGAGCAGGGGGCGCTGAGGGAGGGCCAGCTCTCCGGTGGACCGCCCCCTTCTGGTCTGGGATTCTGAGGTTCTGAATATTCTAAGTTAAAATATACCCTGACATTGTAAGTCAACTAGTCTTCAATTTTTAAACATGTTCTTGCAGAATTAATATTGTATGCTACCTAAGGCAATTTACAGATTCAATACAACCCCTATCAAATTACCAGTGGCATTTTTCACAGAACTAGAACAAATCATTTTAATAATTCCATGGAAACATAAAATACCCCATATAGCCAAAACAATCAAGAAAGAAGAACAGGGCTGGAGGAATCACACTCCCTGACTTCAGACTATATTACAAAGCTATGGTCATCAAAACAGTATAATACTGGCACAAAAAAATAGACACATAGATCAATGGAAGAGAAGAGAAAGCCCAGAAATAAACCCACATGCTTATGGTCAATTAATCTATGACAGAGGAGGCAAGAATATACAATGGAGAAAAGACAGTCTCTTCAGTAAGTGGTGCTGGGAAAACTGGGCAGGTACATGTAAAAGAATGAACTCAGAACATTCTCTGTAACACTATATACAAAAATAAACTCATAATGGATTTAAGACCTAAATGGAAGACTGAATATTATAAAAGTACTAGAGGAATACATGTGCAAAACACTCTTTGACATAAACTGCAGCAATATTTTTTAAAATCCATCTCCTAAACCAAAGAAAACAAAAGCAAAAACAAACAAGAGGGACCTAATTAACCTTAAAAGCTGTTGCAAAGCAAAGGAAAAAAAAAATCTACTGACTGGGAGAAGATATTTGCAAATGATATAACCAATAAAGGGTTAATATCCAACATATATAAACAGTTTATACATTAAAAATTTTTTTTACAATAGGCAAATTTATATAGTCATTTTTCCAAAGAGGACATGCAGATGGCCAGTAGCTCATCAGATGTTGAGCACATGAAAAATGCTCAGCATTGCTAATCATCAGGTAAATGCAAATCAAAACAAGATATCAACTTATACTTGTCAGAATGGCTATCATCAGAAAGAGCACAAATAACAAATGTTGGCAAGAATGTGAAGAGGGGACCCTTGCACACTGTTGGAGGAAATGTAAACTGGTGCAGCCATTGTAGAAAATTAGTATGGAGGTTCCTAAAAAAACTCAAAATAGAGCTACCATGTGACCCAGGAATTCCACTCCTGAGTACATACCTGAAAAAAACAAAAATTACTAATTCAAAAAGATACATTTCCCCCAGCACCACCATGTTCATAGCAGCATTACTTACAACCACCAAGGAATGAAACAACCTATGTGTCCATCAACAGATAAACGGATAAAGAAGGATGGTGTACAATGGGATACTACTCAGCCATAAAAAAGAATGAAATCTTGCCATATGTAGCAACATGAATGGATTTGGAGGGGATTATACTAAGTGAAATAAGTTAGAGAAAGACAAATATTGTATAATATCCACTTATATGTGGAATCTAAAAAATACAACAAATTAGTGAATGAAACAAAGAAGAAGGAGATTCACAGGTACAGAAACAAAGTAGTGGTTACCAGTAGGGAGGGTGAAGTGGAGAGGGGCAACGTACAGGGAGGGGGGACAAACGGTTACTATGGGATTATATGAAATCATGTGTTTGAAACACCTGAAAAATGTGAAGCACTATAGAATTTAAATAATCTGTTGTTCAACAAAAAAATTTTAATAATAAAAAAATTTTAAGTGTCCTCCCAAATCAGTATGAAGGAATAGTTGTCAACACCAAAAGACAAAACAAATTTTATTTAACAGTTTCTCAGCTTGATTTATAACTTTTAAGTAATTTAGATACATGGTATATGGGCCTCCATTTATACTTTGGCTTGAAGCTCCACCATGTCAAAGGCAGGCCTACTTTCATGTACTTAATTATAAAGCTTAACTACATTTCTTAAAAAGCCTATCTCTTTTTCTCTCTCAGATGTATATGTGCATAGTCATATAGGAAATAGTCTAGAAGAATAGGCAGGAAAATGCTAATATGGTTATCTCCTACAGGGGTGGGATTTGGGGTGATTTAATATTTTTCTTCTAGCTTATTTGTCTTTGTTAATTTTTGGACAAAGAACATGGAAGGAACATGTGTGTAACTTATTAAAGGGGGGAGGTGAACATAAATCAGGTGTGCCTACTCCCATGCCCCCACCAAATAGATAAACTTGTTTCTACTGGTTAGGAAGCCAGTTGGGGGACCCGCTGAGCATGTGAAGCATGCTCTAGTTCTGCTGCTGATACATATTTTTTTGTGAAAAAGAACCATGGGGGCATAAACAGGTTTTCTGGCCAGATGGTTGTAAAAATACCAAGACAGCTTTGACCAACCCTGGCACCAGACATCTTATACACCCAACTGATTTCAGTAAGTAGTGATGAAGGGCACACAGAAGACTGAAAAAAATTCTGCAGCATTATTTCTCAAGCTCCAGGTCATGACCCCAAGGGATTATGGAAACTGGAGCCAAGTTGCTGGACGCCCCACCCAAGGACTCCATCAGCCCCTGGGACCCGAAAGACCATTCACAATGCCCCTTTCTCTTGACCGTAACAAGAACTAATTGTGCTCAGCTGCTCACAGAACACTGTGCACACATCAACTGATATGACCCCACAGCAGATCTGTCTGGTCTGTAGGCTGTTCACATTTTATAGCTGAGAATATAATAGAGGCCCAAAGAGGTTCAGATGCTCAGGTGTGGTCACAACTGGGAAGCTGGTGAAGTTGGGACTTAAATCTAGGTCTTTTCACCCCAAGGTCACCGTAGGGAGTCAATTCCCCATTTCACCATTGTGCTACCTATTCTCTACCTAGTCTACCTCCCTATTCTCCCTTGCCACTGTTTCTCTTTCCTTTTCCTAGCACCGGCCCAAGAAATCCTGATGATAAGAATTTAATTTTGTTTATCTTCCATTTCATAAAAACCTACCAGTCTTTCCTTCTGCCTTCCCCTATTTGCACCTGCAGCCCAGAAATGTGGAAAGTTTGCAATGATAATTGCTGAGAATCAACGACACTTTTGTATCATGGTCCAGCAGCACTAAACGTCATTAAGCTCCAAACTGGAGACCAGAAAGGGTTATAGCAATGCTTATTACCAAGTGGTTTCTAAGACACTCTTATTATTATTACTTTCAAAGCACTTCTATATGCATCTTCTTATCTTGCAATAACATCTCTGTCACATGGATCCCTGACAGGCTACAGAGAGGCCAAGGTCTTCCTCAAGTCCCACAGTAACAGTCTTCAAGATTCTCCGTTTGTGAGCAGCATTGTGTAATGTATGCCTATAGATGCTCACGTTCATTTGAACCCTCAGTCTGGAAAAAGCAATGCACGGGTCAGCTCCTTAACAACATTAACATGATTTACCTCCTCTCACCCCTTTCTGGCAACACTACCACAGAAAGATTCAAAAAGGGCTGATACTTACTGTTCAGAGGACCACTTTCATAATCTCAGCTTTCCACTTCACAGTCCTTGGCAGGGGTCCCTCTTCATAGATACAATGTCGGCACAGGGCCAAGAGATGGTGTGATTGATTCACAGGTCACTGCAGTTTATAAGAAGTCAGAATAATAGAAAGGAAAGCAGATCTGACATCACTGGCAAGGGAAAAATTTGAATGTTGTGCAAAGTGAACTAATTACAGCTAGCTCTGAATAGTGTGGGAGGAATGAAGACCTTGTTAGACAAAGCCAAACACGAAAAGGTCCACATAAAAAGTCTAACCACTCTCTAAGTCTGCAAATCTCCTCAAAATTGACATAAACTTGTTATTTATCCTAAAGTCAAGGGAAAAATATGATCTGCTCAAATGAACTCTTTATTAACCACTTTGTTGACCAAGGTGGAAGAGAAGGACCTTTATTATACTAAAGTAAGGAGAACATGCACACACAATTGGTTTCTAAATTGGCTTTGCTGTGAGCTGCATATCCTGCGTAAAAACTACCTCTTTGTCCACTGAGCTACTGCAATATAAAAAAAGAAAAGGAAAAAATTTCAAGATAAGCTCAGCTTTTATAGTTCACTTGTTGAAAACCGAGTGCAGCTACAATTATTATTAGGCCTTGGTCTGTGAAAGACTCTCTAAGAGTTAAAAGCAAGCCAGCACTACCTTTACCCCATAAGGGATTACTCTTTTATTGGCATAGTCTTGGGATTAGTGGAAATGTCTATCTAATGAATGCAGCTACTATATTTGAGCACATGCCCGAATAAGCTGCCTGTTGATTGAAACCTATCTATTTATAAGCACTTCTGCATGTTGTGAAAAAATCCATCTGTACCACCACAGCATGGCGCCCACCGTCTGAATAAAGGCTCTTTGCCATTTCACTACAGAGCCCGTTGAATGAACAGGCAGAAAGGAAGTGGGCTGCATCCACTTAGCAGGTTTTATTCCTCACTCTTGGCTAGTAAAGCAGAGTTACCTTATCTAAACAGCAATTTAGATGAATGGGGATGTTATACAAACAGAAGTGGGGGGAAAAAAAATACTTTTCACGAGAATCACCTAGGGTTTTAACCTAGGAGACTTATCATGATTTGGATAAATGGTCACAAATAGCCCAAACTAGCCAAACTTCTGCTTATGTCACAGTGTTTGAATGTAGTCTGGAAAGTAGGTAGATTTACTACACATACTCAATACCATGTCTTCTTTACATTTCTGCTATAGATGTCAACAGAAACAAATACAGCATGAAGAGAATAGCCTTGATACACAAATAAGTCAAAGCAAGCTTTTGATGTTTGGGGTCTTCATTACTGTACTGAGGCTCCACTTGATGTAAGGCAAAGCTCTCCACCTCCACATGGGAACTTGTCCACTCTGGGATTCTGTAGTTCCGAATCTACTACTCTACTTCCCATCCCTCATCACACACCCCGTGGCTCTACACTCCAGACATACCAACTCTCCAAGCTTCCTCAGTTTTGGGTTTGGGTGTAAAGAAGAGATTTCTTATTCCACTGGGGTTTATTTAACTCTTCTCCAATTAGGGTCCCCATTTACTATGCTTCTCTCATGGCTCAGAATCTGGTAAAGAATCTGCCTGCAATACAGGAGGCCCAGATCAATCCCTGGGTTGGGAAGCTCCTCTGGAGAAGGAAATGGCAACCACTCCGATATTCTTGTCTAGAGAAGCCCATGGACGGAGGAGCCTGTTGGGCTACAGTTCATGAGGTCGAAAAGAATCAGACACAACTGAGTCACTAACACACATTTCACTTTACTATGCTGTCTTTTTGGAAAAAGGCTAACAAAAGATTTATTAAAATAAACACCAAATAACCCTAAATAATCTTAAGAGACCACAGGTAATCGTTAACTAAGACTTCACAGAATTTCTCTCCTTGAAAAACTTTATAAACAATGACAAGCAAACCTTCCAGGTATTGCACTGTTGGAAAGAGAAAACTGAAATCAGCTGACTACTGGAAGCCTTTTTCTGGCCTCAACATAGCAAGAGAATGCAGGATTTAGCAGTCTTTGAATTCCAGCTATTTCTCTTTCTAGAGTTTGTGACCTTTAGTTTCCTGGTGATATCGCAAACCTTGAGTACTTAAGTGAGACCTCAATAAGTATTATTCATACTGTGGGAACTCAATAAAGATCAGAGGATATCTATTACATTTTTTAGTTGACAAAACAAAAAAGTAATTCTGAAGACAAATGTATGAAGAATAAAAAAACAAAGCTGAAATTTATAATTTCATTTGGAAACAGCAAATATTTAAATCATAACAGCAATACAGAGCACCAAAGACCCTATAGGAAGTGAAATATAGCTGTTTAAACAGATACTGTGTTACTGACTCTGCAGCTAGGTTAAAGTGCTATAAGTGATATTAAGAACTTGATAGGAAGTACTATTCTCACAACGCTTATTCTACAGATGGAAAAATCAAGTACCAGAGTGTTAAGTATCAAGGGTTAGGAGGTGGTAGAGACAAGCTTTTGTTAAAACCCAAGCTTTTCCTACTTTACCACAGTCACTCTCCCACCACCACATTTTCTTTAACTATGTTAAACATTCACTTAACATTCACTCACCTAGTAAGATTACTAAACAACTAATAGGTCTGTATCTTTAAAAGAAAGTACCTAATAGCTCTTTTGTGAAATGAGTCCAAGAAAAAAGAGGTGTAGGGCAGCTTCTGGAGATTTTGGTCCACTATAGCATCTGAGAACAGACTGGAAGAGAACAATCCTTTAGTGACTTGGTTAATGACAATTCTCAGTAACCAGTGCCAGTCTACCTTGAACCCAAAGAAAGCAAACTGAGAACTAAAAATTTGGAAATTCCTCTTCAACCTTCTACTCAATTTCTGAAATCTTTACCCTTTTCAGTATTAGTCTTCTATTGGGATTCATAGCTAGACACTAATAAAAAGGTTTTAATCTTAAAATCTCATTCCTTCTATCCAACCATCCATCTATCCACTTAATCCTCAATGGCTTCCATAAAAGGCACAAGTGGGCATTTAATGTTAACCCATGTTACTGCATCATTTTATTGTTCTTTTTCATAGTTACTGTGTCTCCTGTAAGAGAAACTGCTTTGAGACATATATCAACAGTTTTGTTTTGTTTTTTAACACCAATATGATACTAGAAAAAAGAAGCACGTGATTAAGGAAAAGAAGCACTGCTAAGTATTTATAATCAAAATTCACTGACGAAAGTTTCTTAAAGTTTTTTTTAATGTTCAGAATCTGTATTTTTAAATTTCCAAAGGCAGCAGAAAGGCACAAAGCAGTAAGGAATAGAAATTATTCACATTTTATAAATAAGAACATGGAAAATAGCAAGGGTCAATGACTTATGCATAGGACCGAACATTCAGCAACCAAAGCCAGGACTACAAATTCCTTACTACGACTTTTGTAGTAAGATTATTAAATTCAGCTGCTGCCTTCAATATTTGTTTCCATAGACATTACTAAGAAAACATTTTACTTTGGCATTTTTGTAATATGGCACCATTTATAGCTGTCTTCACTCATCATAACCTTATTAAACAACCATATTTAAGGCTGGCAGTATACACAATGAGGGGGGTCAGTCTGGTTACTAGTGGCTAATGGTTGAGTCAAGATTTGAGTTATGTCATTTTTTCTCTCTCATTTTCCTGATTTAGAAGTTAAACCATACCCATACTCCTAATTTAGCCAAGTCTGTATCTTTCTGACCCAAATACAAAATCTCAAGAAGTGTAAAGGTTTCCATCATCGAATGTACTCTTTTATCACTTTTGGATAATATACCAGCCAATCTAATGATCCCACAAACTTGCAGTGTGTGATTTTTCTTTTTCCCTGTTTGGACTTTTTCCAGAGAATGATCTAATTCACTTTAGGCTGAGAGAGAATAAACTCCATGCTAAGAAGAAAACTACGTTTTCCCCCCTCTTTGTGCTGAAATACCTCAAGAATAATAAAAATAGTGAATTCAACTGTAATTAAGCCTAAACAAAGAGGAAAGAAACATTTTATTTAATGTATTTCACAAAGTTGAAGCATTTGGAAAAAATCACAAAAGCAAGGATGTTAGCCATATAAGAGAAATTTATTTAAAAAATCAATATCTTGAGTTTCAGAGACACAGATATAGAAGAAATTCTGGAAAGTGAAACACCTTTTCCAGAAACTGTTCCCAGGATGGTCAATACTGATTTCGAAATTGGTTGCTTAGGTCTTGAAGCTCTGTCACTAAGGTGTCCATAGCTGCTATTTCATCACCTAATTCCCTGGAAATTTCTCCACTTGCCGCGTCTGTAAAAAGTTGCTGCAGCACAAAGAACAAAGCAGAACTATCAAAACAATGACCATCTCTTTAAAAAAACATAGACACAGAGTACAGAATTAAAACTCCCTTTGTATAATAAAACCACAACATTATAGCAGCAATAGTTGTGTTTGTTCCATTCACCATCCTGGAAATGAACAAGCTGCAACAGTGGATGAATCAAACAACATGCCTCAACTTGTAAATTTAAATGAGTTCTCCTCTTGGAAACAGTTATCTTGAATATTGATTGTATTATTCATTTGAATGTCATAAGATGGTTTTTGGATAAATAGACATTATTCATTTAAGCAAAACAAATCTATTCATTGTGTATACAAGCAAAACAAATACATTTTAGATTCAAGTTCATATAAATCATACTCTTTATGCTATTTGAAAATTAATTATGGCTTAGGACTCAGAGGCCACAACAATCATCAAGACTGGGTAAAAACAAAAAAGTCCAGCACAATAAAACAAAAGTGAGCTCCTTCTGCAAAAGGAATAGCTCTGGGGTGGGGGAATATTGCAGCATCCCTCAGTAACACCACCATGGCTGGCACATTTTGGAATGCCTTTCTAGGAACTGCCTGCTGAGTCAGTGCAGGCACCCAGGACAACTAGCTTCAGGATTTTATGACCACATTGTGTGTGTGTGTGTTTTAATCAGAAATGTAATTTACTCAGCTTACCATCTATCTTTTTCATCATACTTAAGATTGTTTACAAAAATCAAACTTATTAAAATACAACTGTTTGCCACCACCACCACCACAGATGACAGCAACCATTCTGACAGCTATTCTAAAAGGGAATCCTGAAGATGTTCTGAGTGAAGGCGTCATCACCATGATAAGCTTAGAATTTCTCACAGTGATTTATGGAGCATAGAGCTGTTTTGTAAAGCTTTGCCACATAACTGTGTAGTCACATCTTACACAGCATTTCACAACAGACTGACATACCAACCACTGTGATGTGATCAGTAGAAAAAACACCTCTGAGCAAAGTAACTTGGACTTAAGTGGCATATTTATTTTTACTAAGAATTACAGCGCTTGCAATCATCACAAATCTGCCTCACTTCCCTATAAAGTAAGGAGGAAGCAGAGAGGAAACTGAGGCTTAGGAAGAAAGAATAATTTGCTGAGGGTCCCCTGGAGCGTAAGTGGTGTATCCGCTCTGCCTCCAGGCTCTCTGGTATCCTCACCAACTGCCCTCATGCCACCGACCCCCAACCCCCACCGCCCTGGCAGCAAATCTGGACAAGGATGGGGTGCTGAGGGTTGAGGAATTACCCTGTCCTGGCCGAACAAGAACTGGATGACTTTAGGTGAGTTTCTAGGTTCTATCTAGGAGTTTATTTCCATGACGTGCCAGGCCTGGCAGGAAAGGACCAGAGATTCGTGCAAACTGAGCCTATTATTTAACACAGTCATCCTCAGTCATTTTCACTTTTTAAAGTGTTCTGGAAAAGTGTTCTTTAGGAAGGCAATTCTTTTTAGCAAATCCAATTTGTTACAAAGTAGAAAAGTAAAAACGATTTACTACAAAATCAGGGGCTCCCAAATATTATATGCAAAAAGGTGCTTTCAAAGGAGGTGTTGGGAAGCAATTTTTCCCATTTTTGGATAATCCAGTTGAGATCTAATGAGAACAAACCTGTACACAGATGATGTTCTGAGGCCTCATTTTCAGTGTTTCGAATTCCACGATATAAATGGATTGGACAGTACAGGCAAGACTGTTTAAGTCAGGCTTCCCTGAGGCTCAGGGGAATAGAAGCCGCCCGCAAATGCAGGAGACACAGGTTCAATCCCTCGTCCAGGAGGACCCCACATGCCGCAGAGCAACTAAGCCGATGCACTACAGCTGCTGAGCCTGTGCTCCAGAGCCCGGGAACCGCAACTCCTGTAGCCCACGGGCCCTGGAGCCCACGCTTCACAACAAGAAAAGCCACTGCAGTAAGAAGCTTGAGCAGTGCAATTAGAGAGTGGCCCCCTACCCATTGCAACCAGAGGAAAGCGTGTGCATCAATGAAGACCCAGCGTGGCCAAAAGTAAATAAGTAAAATTACATTACAAAAAGACTATTTAAGTCATATATAAGTGTAGGTTTATGTAAAATTAATAAATTATAAGCTTTGCACAGAGAAAGAGAAACCTGTGAAGTACATCCTGAAGAAATAAACAATCATGGGTAAGTTGATGACCTCACCGAAGCTAGGAAACTGAGCTCTCTATTTGGGAATAAGAGTCATGAAAAAAGTTTGCTACCTTGACCTTCTTTAAGAGAGCTCCTGGAGCTTTCTGAGAGACACATAATCTGAAGCTGTGCTGTCAAGCTGGGAGAAAATACAGTTCCCCCAGATTATAGAAACCTGGTTCCAGCAGCACAGTTAGGAAAGTGAGTTAATAATCTACAAAGAGGCAAAAATGATGCTCTGATATGAAAAGATCAAGCAATTAATGAAATGCACCCTCTGGAAAGGTCTTTACCTGTGTCCAGAAGTGACCTTCACATGCCATGAATTTGGCTCTCAGAAGTGAGTTAAAATTAGCTGCAACCCAAGATTAAAAAGGGAAGGCAAACAAAGATTAGAAAAGAAAGTGCTAATTTGTACTAGAAGTTGGATTACTTCAAATTTTGTTCCCAAGGGTATACTCCAAATCTAGTTACATGTTAGAACTACCTGGGAAACTGAATACAGATTTCCCAGGCTCTGTTCCAGACCTGATCTGTCACAGGTAGAGATGTGGAGTCCATTCTACTCAAGAGCTCCCTCGATGACTCTCAGCTGTCCCCCTCCTAGCACTAGTTCACAGGGTGCTATTTGTAAACTGATAGCATATGGTTTAGTTGTCAAACCTGAGTTTGACATTTACTCTAACATTTTTGTCAAATCCATACATCACCTACTTAATATCTGTCTCTAAATCAATTTTTTTAAATAAAAGTATTTTTTAAGGAAAACATTAGAATACTGTAAATAGAAAATAAGCAATAGTATTCATGAAATTATAGATTTGATTGCTACTTACACTTTTTCTAATATGCACTGAAATAAATATATATTAAAATAACAACATTTACCCAAGTGCTACTAGTAGTATATATGCCACATTTTGGGAAAAAGTGATGTAAGTAGAAGAGCACTGTTTAATTTAAAGAAAGCATCAAGAGCTGGATTATAAATATTAATTTCAAAGATTCCTAAGTTACCCATGAGTAGGGTGGTTTATTCACTAGGTTAATGATCTCCTCACCAGCACAAACACCTGGGGCTAATACTAAAATATAACGGGAGGGACTCCCCTGGTGGTACAGTGGATAAGAATCTGCCTGCTAATACAGAGGACACAGGTTCAAACCCTGGTCCGGGAAAACTCCCCTTGCCTCAGGGCAACGAACCCTGAGCTTGTGCTCTAGAGCCTGGGAGCCGCAACCAGTGAAGCCCGCGCACCTAGAATCCATGCTCCAGAACAAGGGAAGACACTGTAATGAGCAGCCAGCACACCACAACAAAGAACAGCCCCCACTCGCTGCAAGCAGAGAAAGCCCATGCCAAGTAACGCAGACCCAGCACAGCCAAAAATAAAATAAATAAACAAAATGTAAAAATAAAATAAAATGTGGGCCTAAAGTTATCCCTCATGTAAAGAACAGTTAAGAGCAGCTGGCTGACACCAAACCTTTTTATTTTCCTGTGATAATTCTAAACAATTCACATTTCACCCTCACCTTTGCTTTAGATAATAAGCCCCGTAAATTGAGTCGAACTGAAGACAGCACTTGTATAGCCTCCTGGGGACTGGATTTGTTTTTACTGCATTTAACAGCCACTGGAAGATAAATACACGGAAAACATCCATTAAAAATTGATAATGATAATTTAAAGGCACAAAATCCAATTATTTCATTGGTATTTTATAGTAACAGACTTTAGAAATGCTTCTACATGGGAAGTTTTTATTTTGGTAAAAGGAAAATAAGTTATGTGCATAATTTCCCCTTTTATCCCTTAAAAAGGATCATTTATTGCTCAAAGGAGACTTTTGAGGAAAATGAGTATTTTTTGGTGAGTTACAGATTGTTGGGAATAGACTCTGAAAAAACAAAGAAGCACAGATTATTGAAATTAGGCAGACACAAGATGTCCACAGAGAACAAAAACAGACACAGCTCATCTTAACATGGCTTCCCAAAGTACTGAGTCCCTAGTGGGGACTCACAATTGCCAATGACACCAGCCCAAGGAAGTGACATGCCAGATATTCATAGCTCAATTCTCAGTGTATTTGCATATTTGGGGCTTGTATCACCACTCTGGAAGAAGTGATGTCAACAACCCAGGTGCCTGCATTTAGGGAAGGTGAGCATGACCAGGCTCTCCAGTGGCTGAGTCACGCCTGGTAATCATTAGCACCGAGCAGGGGAGAAGACAGTCACTCATTCCAACAACTCTGCCTCCCGCATTCTGAGGAGCCCATTTTCCTTAAACTTGAAATTATGAACAGAGGCTATAACCCTTTCTAGCAGAAGGCCTGGCTATTAACACTTTGTAAGAACAAGTGAAGAGCTTTGTAAAAATTTAATGCTTCAGATTTCTCTTCCCTGGTGGCTCAGACGGTAAAGCGTCTGCCTGCAATGCGGGAGACCCGGGTTCGATCCCTGGGTTGGGAAGACCCCCTGGAGAAGGAAATGGCAATCCACTCCAGTACTCTTGCCTGGAAAATTCCATGGACTGAGGAGTCTGGTAGGCTACAGTCCATGGGGTCGCAAAGAGTCGGACACGACTGAGCAACTTCACTTCACTTCTTCAGATTTCTCCACTGACTCCTTGTTTCCGTTCCTGTAAATTATGCTCACTACAAACAGATCAATAACCAGAACCCATTTTAAAACTCCACGAAACAGTGCAGCAACTGAAGTCTCCTCCGTACCGTGTATCTTAGAACAGGGATAGACAATAGATTTCTTACTGTATGTAAACTAGCAGAGGTTGTGTGTGCCTGGTAAAATAGGTTTGTCATCATTAACACCTTCTATGGCATGAGCTATGTCTGGCATTCCTATTTCAAAATAAAAACAAGATTTTGAAAGGATGAATGGGAGTCAACAATGTCACACTTATTTTCAAAGGGCATAGGTTAACCTAGAGATATGGAGGATTATGATGTCTGTGACCCGTAATAGAGGAAGGTTGTAACTACCATTTGTGAGATACTTGGGTTGTTTAGTACCTAGTAACATAACAAAAACAGCTGTGATTCTGTTTTCAATCCTTCATTGTCATTTTGAGAAAAACAAAATAGAGAGTAAAGAGACAAACACTCTATTTGAGGCCTTCCTCAATCCTATTTTCAAGAGGCATTAGAGACGGAGAGACAAAGAGAGAGAGAGAGAGAGAGAGAAATAACCTGCTGTTTCAAATCATCAGGAAATCCAAGACAGCTATGCTTCCTCCAGGCAGACTGTAGTTAAAATGCATAACTATGATTTTAAAAGTTCCTGGATGGCAAAGAAGGGATGAACTTTTGCCCACCCTTTCCCAGAAAACAGAACAACACAGACTGTAAATGAACACCCTCCAGACAGAACAATGGGTACATAATGACAACATTGTTACAGAAGGGTCTCCAACCCTATGTGGAAACCCTTACCAAGCTTTCTGGAGCACATGTCTATTCCTCAAAATAACAACCCGAAAAGGAATAAATCATATGGAGATTTTTTTTAAATGTCATATTTCCTTTTCCAGAATTGGGTGAGGTGGAGCACAGTGATCGGGAGAAAGATAAAAAAAAAGAGAACAGAAATAACAGAGAAACTCAGCTTATTCTTCCACGGAGCATGGCTACACCAGAGCAACACAGACAAGGTTAAGATTTATCTTTATAAATCTAAAATATCACTAGAAACGAAAGCTGAGCATCCACTCAGGTATGCTTAAAATGCCATAAGGAGCACAAACACATAATTCATTCAAGTCAAAGGGAAACTTAAAAGAAAAGACACTTGTTTTTCTCAAAGTATTTCTCAGAAGGAGAAAAAAGGGTACCAAAAATAGTTTGAAATCAATTTTAAGGTGCAAAATAAAGATTTTTTTCCTGGAGTACTTCTTTAACCTGCTTATTTATATTTGACAGGTTTAATACTACCACTTAGTGATTACAGAAACTATCTTGGCATTGACTGATACAGAACCTGCTGTTCACAGAAATGTTCAGGGTTGGCAAGTTGAAATAGCTCAGATAAGTTCTTCAAAATAAACTGCACCCTGCTCTGACTGTGTAGATAATACACCTTAGCATGGGTCCTCCAAAAGTAGTCCGGATCCACAAAGGCCAAAGGCCTTTGAACTTTTAAAGAATGAACTCCACCTGAGCCCACTACCCTGAGGCCAGCACAAGCTTTGTAAATTCCAGCCACCCCTGACCCTCCTTCCACTGGCCTGTCAGAAAGTACACTGAGTTTCAGCTACACAGAGTCTAACTTCTACCTTATCTGTCAAGGGGTGGGTGGCCCAGGAAATTAGATATTTATATCCTTTTGTCAATGACAAGTAGAATTATTAACTACTAAGCCCATTTCTCAACTGTTTGAACATTCTGTGACTTTTTTCAAAGCAAAGTTAAGCTTTATTCTTGCTCATTTTTTCCTTTTTAGTTTTGAGTCCCTTATCACCCAACTCAGATCCTCTACTATAGAAAGAATAGGGTGGGGGGTGAGGAGGTAAGGGATTAACATTTAAACCATGTGTAAGATACTATTAAGTGTTTCAATATGCTTTTACTTATTTTTCGTAACAACCATAGGTATTATTCCCATTTTCACGACAAGGGAACTAAGGGTCAGAGAAGGTAAGTAATGGTGACCCCAAGTCACCGAGTTAGCATGTGGTAGAGCTGGTCCTGGAGCTCAGAGCCCCTGAGTCCAAAGGTCTGCCCTTTATATTGCCCCTTGCTGCACCCTATTTGTGGCAATTAATAGTTGCAGAAGTTATAGGAGGACTTTAGGATAGATTCACAGTCCTTGTGATTCACTCCTTGACAGTGTGGCTTCATTATTTTATTTGAATTGCATGCCCAGGACATCACATGCCTATGTTCAAACATAAATGTAAAAGTGTGTTATTGCCTGTAACTGTTGTTACTTTTCATTAATGTAAATAATTAAAAGCAGCCTTTATCTGGAGTATCTTTCCCTAATCGGCATATAATTTTCTAGGTAAGGTTACTTCTCCCCTCAAATACCACACATTAAAATACAGTGCTATGCACTCCAGTAATCTATGTACTCTTATTAATATTTTCATTTACAAAAGAAGAATATGAGTCAAGGAAAGTTCAGATTTTCTTACTACTACATCATCAACGCGGGAGGTTACTTCCGTGTGAAGACTAAACACAGTTGTAAAGGTATTTCCTATCCATCTGTCACTTATTCAAACACTATTTAAGCCTCTAGCCTAATTTTTCTCATTGTTCTAGGGTGCCTACTACATAATAGTTAATCTATAAATGCTTGCTGAATTAACTACAAAAATTCTAATACAATGAAGTAATCTGAAATTATCTGAAGTGGAATTTCACTTTTGACTAATATGTTTTCCTATCAGTAGAAATACATTAAAATATACCATGGATATCAAACGTTACATCAAATACCATGTGCAAGTCCTAAGGCTCTTTGAACCACTTCCTTAAATGACGTAATATTTTTCTCCCAACAACTGGACTGTGTGTCACACTTGTATGCCTTAGAGAGATACTGGAACGCCTGAGGAAAGAAAAAGAACAGCATTCAGAACAAGCAGCAGAATTCACATTTCAAACTCTGCTTCCTGGAAGTCATATGGAACTAATTCCAGCTGAAAAGCCAGCCTCTGGGTTATGCAGCACAGTCTCAGCATTATTCTCATCAAAGAAGGGATACAGATGCACATCCAACAGCAACAAGCAGTTAAATCAAACGGGCAGGTCTGAATGGAGACACTTCCCTCCAAAAATTAAAAGGCTGGGTTTGCAAATCTATAAGAAGTATACACATTTCCCTGGCATTTGTAAACATCAGCTTAAGAGACCAGTTCAGAGAACAAGGTGTGAACTTGGTGAAAACTGTGGGATTACTGGCAGGTGGGTAACGACACAGATGCTTAAAACAACTCTCTTTTACAACCTCCCCACCCTTGAAGGAGAAATCACAGATCAGAGAATTCAGAGTATCCTTAATGCCGCATATGCAAGAGAGGACAGAATTCAAGAATGGAAGGACGGAAAGCAGGAGTGTGTGCACACATGCGTGTGAGTATGTATTCTCCAGGCAGACAAGGCTTTGCTGGAAGCCAGCTGGGTGGACACAAAGGGGGAGAGAACAGCTAAGAATCCCACAGATTAGCTGTACTGTGGCAAATTCCAAACTTATACAAGTACATTTGATTTGTTGTGGATGTTTTGAAAAGAACACAAAACATTTAGTATTCCAACCTTGGAAACTCTGGAGGCCCCTTTTACATTCTAAGATAAGAAGCTGAAGGCATAACTTGAACGTAACTGGTGTTCCACTGCACTTGCAAGAAAGGGGCAGGGCAACCTTTGTAAAACATTTATGTTTAGACTTTAAAAGCTCCTCTTCGATAGTCTTATCGAGCTCCTTTTTCTTTCTCCTTTTCATAGTCTCCAACTCAGATTTAAACACTCCTTTGTCCTTGTACCAACTACCTTAGTCTTCAGCAAGAAGCCTGCAGAAAGGGGTGTGGAGTAAATAACGAGAACCAGCTGTTCATGGCTTGCAAGGAAAGCAGGTTAAAGAGACCCTTTTTGGGAAACAGAGAACAATTATTTAAGAAAAACTCATGGAAAGAAAAAAGATGAATGTTTACACATCCGAGCCTGTCCAGAATTCAGGGTGCTTATGTTAAAAGACTCTGCATCACAACTGAAAATATGAGCATATTAATCTTATCTTTCAAATTATTAGTCTCCCTCCAACCATCAAAAAAGCAGATTCACCATGTCTGTGTTCAAACAGAAGGTAAGAGCCCCAGAGGACTGGGAAGGACTCACCTTTTCATCTTCATCAGGCTTGTCACTTTGCCCGTTCCCATACACTTGGGCATACAGCCTCCAGATTTCTCCATCATTCGCCACTCTTGAAGTCACTCTGCCAAATAACTCCTGCAGCTTTCCTCTGAGGCCAGTTGCAACATCGCCACTACGATCAGCCATCCCATCCATCACTGCCCTGACCAGGATTTTAAGGACCTTAAAAAAAGCACAGGAGAAGCTGGTAAGCTAGAAACAAGCAAACAATAACAAAAAACGAAGGGCCACCCTCACCAACAATGGCGACAGTGAAAACCAAGTCAGGCCTGTAAGAGTGTCACTCCGCCACTTTTAAAGAGTGAAAAACAAGATGAGCCCATCCGGAACCACTGTCTGGCATCACAGACAGTGATTTGACCTCTCCCGGTGTCCCCTTTTCAGGCTCCTTGGAGGGCCCTGCTTCACAGGGCCCTAGGCTCCGCGCGCCTCTCTTCTCACTCTGGGGGTCCTCTCCGAATGATCTGACCCACGCCGGTAGCTGCAAACACACCGTGACCAAGTATCTACCCAACACTATGGGTGCAGTGCCAGCCCAGCTGCCTTCTAGACAGAGCCCCCGGAATGTGCACCTCAATACCTACCAGATGCGTCCCATCAACATCTCACCCTCCATCATTCTAAAGGGAACCTAGATCCCAGATCCCTCTTCCTCCTGTACTCTCAGAGCCAGCACCCTGAGCACCAACCTAGATTCTCTTCTCTCCTGGTTGGGCCACACGTAACCGATTTAACTCAACACTCCTCAGTTCAGTTCAATCACATCTGATTCTTTGTGACTCCATGGACTGCAGCACGCCAGGCTTCCCTGTCCATCACCAACTCCCAGAGCTTGCTCAAATTCATGTCCATTGAGTCAGTGATGCCATCCATGAGTCCTAAATCTAGCTTCTTTTCCTTTATGTTGGCCTCACTATTTTCCACCCAGATCACAGCGATAACGCTCAGAATTAGAATTCTGCTTAAAGTGGTCCTGGCCCTTTCTCACTGTTGAATGATAAACTACCAATGCATTTGCCTCAGGCATGCAGGCTACCCAGAAAGTATCTCTTGTCCTTCCAACTACCCCAGTTCCACTCACCATCTGGCAACTTCTTGGCCATCTCACTTTCATTAGTCTTCACACACTCTACCCCAGATACTCTGAATGCTGACAGATGAACTAAGTGGGCGTAACCCACTGCAGGCTACACCGCTATGACAAGGCACAGCTATACGGGGCCGTGTATCTCAAGGGCTCCCTGGAAGCACAGAAAGTGCGTCCTCCATGACCCACCCTTGTGACAGGAGGCCAGCAAAGACACCTGGATCTACCTGAAGAACCAGCTCAAGGAGAGCACCCTCAGACCTTGCTACTCGGTGTGGCCCCCGGACTGACGGCACTGGCCACGCAGGAGCCTGCTGTAAATGCAGGATCCTGGATGAGATGCTGCTCCATCTCACTGAGATTCTGCATTTCTAACGCGCTCCCACGTGGTGGTGATGCTGACGGTCCACAGGCCACACACTCGTCTGAGTGGCAGGGTTCCATCTTTATCCTTACTCTGAACTCAAGGAGAGGACCGCGCCCATCAACTTGTGTCCCTGATGTCCAACATCGTGTCTGGCGCACAGTACTGATGCAATAAACGACTCCTGCCTGAAAGAAGGACTGCATGAACACACCTCTTTCAGAGAAGAGTTGCTAAGAAAAATGCAACTGACACCTTGCTCTGTCTCCCTGCAGAGCGTTCTGATCCAGACGTGAGATGCAGCCAAGGAATCACGGCCCTTCTGGCCCGTGAACACTGTTAGGAATGTGAGCTCAGACTCATGGTCCTAATTACATCCAGGGATACAAGTGGACGGGAGAACACTCAATTGTACTTCTTTTTCTTTTGTGACAGACAAGGTGAATTATCTCTGCCCATAAATTCACATTATAATTCAACATGTACAGTTTTAAATTTGAAAGTAATGAAATTGATATTACAGCCCCACTCATGGTTTTAAGCCTGAAAGTCACAATGCAGGAGAAATGGTATGAATGTGCACTACCTGTTTCAAGTACATGTTCTATAAACATTTCAAGTATTAACATACTTCGAAAGAGATGGTCTAGTGAAACAGTTACTAAGCTGGACAAGTGGAGCATACTAAAGCAGTAAAATTTTTTACTTTTTCTGGGCTCTCACAGTTGGCCCGACATCCCATCTACTCACTTTAGCCATGATGAGTAGCCAAGGGGGAAGAGAAATCTTACTCTTCCTGCCAATTAAAATGGAGCTGTAGTGCTGGTGTTTGAGAGCGGAAAAGTTGGTAAAGAGAGTGTGTGTGTGTATTTGTGCGTGCATAAAGGGAACTGTAAACAGCAAGGAGGTACAGTGCCTCTGCTGGGGTCAGGGTGCAGACACCAGACACACCTCTGCCCAATTCACATGCAGATTCCATCAGGAGAGAGGTCCTGAAGAGAAGGCAAGACAACACCAAGTTTGTTTTTACACTCTCTGATGTTCCGTGATTAAACAGCTGGATCTGGCCCTGAGGAGAGAGTTCCATATGGAGGAATAGATAGCAGTCACACGTGGCCCTGGCAGACACTGCTTAAAGAGACTGTGTGGGGTAAGAATCACACCGAGGATGGAGTCTTAAAGGAAAACACCGTTTAAGAGGAGGAGAGATGAATAGAGGTCTGTGCACTAAGGAAGGATGGCAGCAAGTGATGTCATGGAAACCAGGGAAGGAGAAAGTAACAAGGAGAGTACATCCACAAAAGATCAGGACTGGAAGACTGTGGATTGGCAAGTTCGAGGGTGAGTGACCATCCAGAGCTAAAGCCAGAAAAGGGAGGGCAGGAGAGATGAGGATTTTAGACAAGAGGCTCACAGAGAATCACGTGAAAACCAACACAAGCATTCATGCCATTAAAAATGAAAAGCAAACAGTACCCCTCGATCACAGAATTCTGTAATATCCATTTTGAATATAATTGGCACAGACATACAATGCTAATAGAAAATATTCACGTAACCAAAATTTTAGTGTAAATATATTGGGAAGAAATGGAATAGAAATGCCAGTATAAGAGAATTAAGTCCTTATTTATTATAAAAATGAGGAGGTCAACTGATAATACCTAAAATTGGGTTAACAAAAATAGCCATATATAGTTATTATTATTATGAAATATGGAAATGTGCAAATGGCGAAAGAATCCTAGAGGGCTTCTCCCCTCTGGCAAGAAGTATTGGGGGGGGGTGGTCAGCGGATCAGGAAACTGCTGCACTTTGCCGTTCGTCTTACACCACGACTTAACTTGTAAAAACTGTGTTATTTTAAAAATACAAAAATTTTATTTAAAAAGAGATAAAAAAAAAATATATTCAAAAACTGGCAAATAGGAAACAAAGAATGACAGCACATAAAAATATTCATTTTTAAAAGGGGACCGTGTGGGCTTTGGGATGCTGGCGATGTTCTAACTCACACGCTGGGTGTGGGTGGCTTACATAGGAGTGTTCCCTTCATGAAAACTCGTGTTTACTTACGATCTGTATACTTTTCTACATTTTCACTATTTGAATAAAAGTTAATTAAAAAGGTATTTCCTGCAATTAAGGAAGTCCCATAAACTGAAGGAAAAAAGTGAGTTATTAAAATACATTAACAAATGGAGCTAACATGTAATCTTAAAAAGTGTGATAAAATTTTTTTTAAAAAACAGTGTTATAATTTACCAGTTAATATCACCATTTTTCCTCTCTTTAACTGTTAAGTGAGAAAAATCACAGTCTAGTTATCCAGATTGACTACAAAAATAGTAACATATATTTAAACCTTCTTTAGAAAGTAGGTATTTTTAACTCAAAAAAACAAAAGATCTTGCACTAGGATTTCTTTGATAAAATGAATCACCAAAGACTATGATTTTTTCCTGGGCAGTCCATAAAGTTTACCTGCATTACAGTCCTTTGCATCAAAAGTGAAAAAAAAAAAAAAAAAACCAACTTTTTAAACAGATAAATGTTTTTATCTACTGTAAACTGGTAAAAATTTGATTACTGAACCCATCAGTTACAGTTAAAATGATAAATTACTAAGTATGTAGTAACAGGCTGAAGGGTAGAAACAGTTTAAGAATTTAGAGGTAATTCTTAGGGAAATAAATAGGATCTAAGATATGGGCACTTGGATGGGTTGCACATACAGAATAAGATGAGGACAAAGAAGTTTTAAGTCCAAAGTAATGGACATGCCATCTGCCTAAAACCAAGTGTTCAAGAACAGCTAGATCTAGAATAGAGAGAAAGACAGATATAGTCAGTTGCTGAAGTGCACCATGAACATGGGGAATGGCAGAGATTTTTGGAATCATGAGCTTTGATGAGGATAAAGAGAAGACAACAATGATAGTAGATAATGTTCATATATATAGTTCTTTTACATTGGAAAGATTTGTTCTTTTATGAAATATATATATGAATATTATCTACTATCACTGTTGTCTTCTCTTTATATATATATATTCACATATATACTATATATATATATGACCCTTCCTGTGAGCCAGGAGCTCTATGAACACAATCCTCTTAACAACTCTAGGGGGAAGGTGCTCTTGTTATTTGTATTCTGCAGATAAAGAAACTGGAGCACAGAGAAGTAAAGTAACTTGTCCAACGTCACACAGCTAAGGGAAGGCAGAGGTGGATTTGAAGCTGCAGCTCACGTTCCAGCTCTTGCTCTCAAGCACCTGCTGTATTAAGTTATAAAGGAGACTTCCTTATTCCTCTGCTATTCCTTCCTTTCTAATAAGTTCTTTTACATTGGAAAGATTTGCTCTTTTATGAAATATGCATGCCAATAACTTTGATCATTTCATTATCCTTTCTTTGCCAAATCTTGAATCAACCAAAACCAGACAGGTTTTTGTAGCTTTTTAACTTAAAAATATCTCCAAGACACTGGAGCTAATAAAAAATAAAGAGAGAAAATAAAATTCCCAAACACAAGCACTACTAATTTGCCATTAATTTCTCTCTAGTTTCTTTGCTCTGCATAAAATTTTTAATACTAATACTATATAAACTATTTTATCTTTGTTTTTCACTTAACGCTATGTCATAGAATTTTTTCACGTTTTCACATATTCTTTAGACAGATCATTTTCATAGATTCAGTCTCCCACTGGGAGGCACGAATGGTAACGAATCCATCTGCCCGTGCAGGAGATGCAAGAGGCATGGATTCAGTCTCTGGGCTGGGAAGATCCCCTGCAGTAGGAAATGGCCACCCACTCCAGTATGCTGGCCTGGAAAATTCCATGGACAGAGGAGGCTGGTGGACTACAGTCCACGGAGTCACAAATTGTCGAGCACGACTGAACACACACAACAAAAAACAACTGCAGGTGGGCTGTTCCTGTGCGCTGCCATTGCCATTGTTACCGTCACATTTCACTGCCTATCTTTGTGCCTGAAGATCTTTCTCATACTGAAGCTTCTCTAGGTTAGAATTCCAGGGACAGAACTACAGAATCAAGGGAATAAACAATTTAAGACTCTAGAGATAAGCTGGATACTTTCAAAAGGGACTAAATCAAGTTTAGATGTCCATTAGTAGTATATGAAAATGTGTCATTTCATTGCATATCACCAGTACTGGGTTTGTGTGTATGATATTTTGTTCCACTAAAGATATATGCAGCTATTATTCTAGTTTTACTTTTATTATGTGAATTTAAATCTCTTTCTAAATGTTTGTTGAGTAAATATATTTCCTTTTTAAGATGTTTAAATTATTTCTTAATTTGTATGGAACTTGTTTTCCAATGTGGAAACAGTTTTACTGTTCATCTGCCTATGGAGATTACACAGACTACAAGCTGATGCACTAACACGTTGCTAGCCTCTTTTTCTAAACCCCAATTCTGTACACTGCTGGGAAAAAAGAGAAAGTTGATGAATCTGAAAAAGTAACAGCAAACACGTGGGAAATCCTGGAGAGACAGAGATTGGCTGGGTCCTGGTTTGGTGGAGAAGAGCAGTCCAGGGTGGAAAAGTACGAGGTGCCAAGGCTCACAGACGGCCTGGGAGCCTGGGAAAAGCTTTTTGGTTGTGTTCTCTTTTCCTTCCACACACTACTCCATGGGCCACTTGCCACCAATATGGAGAGACCAAAATACAACAGCGCCAGCCCAGTGTAAGCCAGGGGCCAGGCAAGTATAGCAGGTCAGCCCCCAACCTGTTGAGGTTGGATGGCAACTCAGGAAGACGGGCACTGGAAGAAAGCAGCGCCTGGCAGAGATCAGAAAGGTTTCCTGAGGAGCCAGGCCACTTGGGCGGTGGCGGTGGCAGTGGCGGTGGTGATGGGAGGGGGCAGCCGCAAAGTATTTCTAGGAGATGAGTTTCCCTCACCAGGAGAGGCACAATCTGGTCCCAGGCTTGCTTTAGGCCCTCCCACCAAGTACACATTACCAGTCGAAGAGCCAATATCTCCAGCGGAGGATGAGCCAATAGGGACAAAATCAGACATCTAAAAAGTGCAGCCGAAATGAAAGAAACACACTGAACAGCCTATATGAAAAGAATTAAAGGGGCATAGGGAGGAAAACTTGTTTTCATAATACATACCCTCAGGAAGATGAGAGGGAAAACCAAGGGAGATCCCCTGGGCAGCAGTATAAATGGGGAAGGAAAAGAGTGTAAGGACTGAGCCTGGGGTTGCTCACAGGGAGGGAAAGGCGAGAACAATCCTGCAAAGGGGACGAGCAAGCTGCAGCTGGTGGCCTAAGAGCGGTGACATTCTGGAAGCCAGCTAAAGAAAGTGCTGGAAGAAGGAAGAGGGATCAACTGTGCTAAGTGCCACAGACAGGCTGAGACACTGGAGGGCTGAGGGACGGGACATGGACACTGCGGCAAGATGCTTCTCCCAAGGGGTCAGTCCTGAAGAGAAGCAGAGACATGGGCTGGGGATTAGGGGTGGGGGACGGAGCATAAATTATTTGTGCACAG
This sequence comes from Cervus canadensis, assembly GCF_019320065.1. NCBI lineage: Eukaryota > Metazoa > Chordata > Mammalia > Artiodactyla > Cervidae > Cervus > Cervus canadensis. The sequence goes on along the minus strand of NC_057390.1, from coordinate 14,837,993 downwards.
CTTGGAAACACTGAGAACTTTCCAAAACAAGTGCAGTGATAAATACATTTGTAATACAACATAGCTGTAGGGGAAATTTTAACCCACGGTGATCATAAGAGAAGGTCCACTTGCCTTTTTATCTGAAAACTAATCCTAATACTCTACCCCAAGGATCATTCTTTATTTAGTCTGTGGTTTTTTCTGGGGGTTCTGGACACCCTTGTGGATCTGATTGAGAGTTTTGAAACCTCTACCCAGAAGAGGTAGTTACAAAGCCACATACACAATTTTTTTTTTTTCCATGATATTTCGGGTAATCTCACAATCTTCTGAAGCCTAATAATAGATCCTTCTTAGAAATTCTAATTCATCCAAGATGGCCCGGGATTTCAGTCTTATCTCTCAGTACAGCATATGACTCAGTAAGTGCATTTCTCTGAAAAGCTTTCTTAAGTTTTCTATCAGCTCCCTCCTCCTTCTTCTTATTCCTCTGTCACTTTCAGATGTTCACATCTCTGGTACTGTGTTAAGTGAGGCCTTCGTGAGACTAGCTGAGGTATCGCCGGCATTCTCTAGAGGGTGCCTCTGTGCATGCTGCCTCTGCTTCCACCAAAGCTCCCAGTGAGGTGTGCGCTGGACACAGCCCCTTACCTCTACCAGCCCCGCTACTCTCAAAGCCACTGCTTTCCCTCTGAAAAGGAACGCAAAAGTTGTGTGTGTAGCGGGGGTCGAATACTCACCCCAGATTCATGTCGTAACAGAACCTCAGGATGTGAACTCATTTGGAAATAGTTAATAGTAATAGTTAGGATTAAGTCACACTAGATTAACGTGGGCCCTAAATCCAAAGACTAATGTTCTTATAAGAAAAGAAGATGACACATAGAGACACAGGGAAGGAGATGAAGTAGGTGAAGAGGGAAACAGAGATTAGAATTACATTGCCACAAGCCAAGGAATGCCAGGAACCCCCAGAAGCTGGAAGAGGCAAGGAAGGTTCTTCCCTGGATCCTTTAGAGGGAGCATGGCCCAGCCAACACCTTGATTTCAATCTTCTAGCTCTAGAACTGAAGAGAATAGATTTCTGTTGTTTGAAGAAACTAAGTTTGTAGTAATTTGACATAGCAGCCCCAGGTAACGAATCCAGCAGTCTTACCTAGAAAGACCGAGGCAACACCGAGAACACTCAGACAAATGCCTCCTGGACATTTAACTGGCTTCTACTAATCCTCTTCCCATTTCAGCTCAGGAAGCACTAAATGAACAGCTGCCCCGTCTCAGCCTGTCTCCACTCAGTACGGTGACGTCCAGCCCTCTCATTGTTTCTCTCCAGTCAATAAGTCATGTCCAATTCTTTGCGACCCATGGACTGCAGCACACCAGCCTTCCCGGCCTTCATTATCTCCTGGAGTTTGCTCAAACTCATGCCCATTGATTCGGTGATGCCATCCAACCATCTCATTCTCTGTTGCCCCCTTCTCCTTGCTTCATATGTAGAAGTTTTCAATTCAAATCTCTCCATATTTGCCTTAATGGGGTATGACTTGTGTGTCCTGCATGATGATAAAGAACGTTTTCTCTACCCCCAAGCTTATAAAAATATTTTCCATCAAGTGCTTTTATGGTTTTACATCTTCCGTAACAGTAATGATGATAAGGATGATGATGGCAGCTATACTTAAACAGCACTTGTATGGGCCAGGTGATATTCTCTGCCCTCTTCATACAGCTATTTACTTAATCCTCACAGCAGTCCTGTGAGGTACTAATATCCCTATTTCATGAAAGTGAAGAACCAAGTGGTTTGTAACTTGCTCAGGTAGCTGGTGGAGGGAGCCTGGAAGCCCAGGCTGTCTAACCCCAGAATCTATGTTCTTACCTACAACATCACCCTGCTTCTCAAGGCATTTCAATTTAAATATTTTAACCAACTACTTGAATTTATTTCAGTTTAAGGAGTGAAGCAGAGCTTTCATTCTGAGTCCCAAATGCTTGGCCAACTATTTCAATGCATATTGAGTATTTTATTTTATCCCACAGATTTAAAATGCCATCCTTATCATGAACTAAATTCTCATACTTTCTTGAGTGTTTCTGAACCCTCTATCCTGTTTCATTTCATTCCTGTAGCAGATGTTAACTCTTTATATAATAAGGATATTATTAGCTTTTTATCTTTCCTACTTGTTACAAATATTTTGTCACATATTTTTTTCATGAAGTCATAAAAATTCCTTCAAGTTTTCTTTTCTTGCTTCAAAGTTCAGGAAATTTGGTAGGTACTCACTTGTATTCCTAGTTTTTCTAGGAGGTGAAAAAATATTTAGCATATATTTAGCCCATTTGGAATTCATTTGGTGTATCATAAAATAATCCAAGTATATTTTTTGAGCCTGGATGTTTAGAGGGATTTCACTTTAATGAGTATAAATAGCCCTGCAGTCCCTCACTTCCTAACTAAACCAATGCCACGCCACCAACTCTATGTCATGACTTCTAAATCCCTAACCCCCATCTCCAGTCGTTTCAGTGATGTGGCACTTTTCTTTGCATTCTCTTTCCTAAGCCTATTTCTCACATCATGTACCACGGAATGCAGCAAGTAGTGTGTGACTGTGGGGAACCACCACCAGCCCCTGAAGAGAGGTGAAGTCTTCTCACCTGGAGTAGCAGCGATCCTAATCTCCACAAAGAAGAAAGCTTAACTATTCTCTTCCCCAACACTAACCTTGAGGTCCTTGGCCAAGTCTCCCTAAAACGTCAGCCAAAAGCACAAGGCGTTGGTCCTCTGAATCCTGGAGGTCTTCACAGCAGGAAGGAACAGGATTGCCTCGGGTCCAGTTACAAACACTTCCAGGAGGGCTGGAGGCCAGAAATGAAGCCATTTCCGTCTCCCGGCTTGGCCACGTCCCCGCTCCACTTGGAGCTCTCTAAAGAACTTGCTCTGCTTCCTGGCCTGATAACCCTGACCCTTGGCTTCCCCACACCTCAGTTATCACAGAGAGGTAGGCAGCTTAACATTGTCTTTTTCACTCTTTCAGCAAAAGAAGAAAAAAATTCTTTGCGTCAGGAAATGGCATGCACAAGCTTTAGGTTAAATAGGCCAAACTTCAGCCTTCACATCTTGGCATGACTAGTTGCAAACTGTGAAAGATCAGCTTTATTAGTTTCTCCATCCAGCCGCAGATACTTCAGCAGTAAAACAGAGATAACATCTACCGCACAGGGACAGAATCCATATAGAATACATCCATTCCCTCCACTCTGCTCCCTCACGTAAGCCCCGCCACCACTTGCTCTACGGCTTCAATCGAGTTGGCAATCTTTCCCACCGCCCATCAACACCACCTCCCTCCTTCCCCAAAGAGAAATCCACACAAAGAACAACATCCATAAGAAAGAATACATATTGTATGATTCTGTTTATACGACAATCAAGAGAAAGCAAAATTGAACTGTGGGGACGGAAATCAGAAAGCGGTTGCCTGGCTGAAGGGAAAGGGTGGTGGTTCAGCTGACTGGAAAGGGGAATAATAGAACTTTCTGTGGTGATGAAAATGTTCCATACCTGTTTTGGGAAGTGGTTCCATAAAAATACACAATGTCAAAACATATCAAACTTACACTTAAGATCTGTGCATTTTCTTATATGTAAATTATACCCCAAATTGGGGGAAAAAAAAAACAAACACCTTTGTCAGATATAATTCAAATGCAGAGTAACGCGATGGGGGAAATGTGTTGTTTAATATAAATCTTCTGACAAACTTCAAGGCATCATTCACTCAAAAAGACATGCCTAAATGTGATTCCTATATTTGATTCCTACTAGCTACATGACTGGAGAAGGAAATGGCAACCCACTCCAGTGTTCTTGCCCGGAGAATCCCAGGGACAGAGGAGCCTGGTGGGCTGCCATCTATGGGGTCGCACAGAGTCAGACACGACTGAGGTGACTTAGCAGCAGCAGCAGCTGTATGACTGGCCAAGTTACATAACCTCTCTGGGTCTTGTATTCATACTCTGTAAAATGAGGACTCTTCAGTACCCACCTCAAATACTGTATGCCCTGTACAAGATAATCCGTGGTAGTGCCAAGAACATAGTAAGCACTTGATATATGTTAATCGTTTTCCCTTCCTCTTCTATTTATAAGCAGCAAATGGGATGCAATAGGACAATACTTATATTCTTTTCCCAAAATGACTGTAAGTTAGCAAAGAAGAAGAAAGAAGAGGAGACAGGGGAGTGGGTGTGAGGGGAACAGGGAAGAGTAGAAAAAGAAAAAAATGAACAAATCAACATTAGAATTTATCCTGAGGAAAGAAGCATAAATATATATAAGGATTTATCTATAAGGATATTCATGGCACTATTAATAGTAGTAAATTAATAGTAGAAAACTGGAAAACTGAACAGGGACTAATTACACAAAAACACAAAACTAACTTTTATGATAGATTAATAAAAGTATGTATAATCCAGACATGAATATAAATATCTACTATTACAGAAAAGCATTCTTGAGCTATACTAATCTATGCACTAGTCAAAATTAGGACAGAGAGAAAAGGCAGGAAATGATAATGGCAGTATAACTATCCATACACTCTCTTATTACAAATAGTGAGAAAAACAATTTATAGCTGATTTGTCCTATGTCTGTATTAAAACGAGTATGAATTTACACACACACTATAGAAAAAAATTTTAAATGAAAATAATCATATCTATAAAGTAGAAAAAGAATAGACAAAAAGAGAATTTTAAAGCAAATTAAAATAGAATGAGGTCAGGTAGCGTCAAACATAAGAATATCAGAGTTTTTTTGAAAGACACCTGTTGCCAAACTTGCAGAGTCAAATTAAGTAAAATTATTTTAGCCAAGATAAAAATATTCCAGACAATCTATCAATTGTCTCTGTCCGTGCTGACGAGTGGTGAGAAAGCATGATGACAGACACAAGCATGTCACAAAGCTAAATATGGCTAAGCCCACACTAGCCTTGAAGACCTTCCTTCCATGATGACTTAACCACTATGGAGCGAGTTTACCCACACCTGCCAGAGACCAACACTGCCATCAGCATTCTGTGCCACTTCTGGAGAGGGCTACTCACAGGGCCTTATATAAACTAGCAAACTATCTCACTGTGGCTGTTTCTCCATCTACATACCCAAAAGTTCTCTATTATAAATTGCTAGAGATGATCCTTTGACCTGAACACGTCACTGGTAATCTAGCCTTTATGTTCTCAGTATTATTTCCCCAAATCCAAATATAAAAATTAAGCAAAGAGCCATAACATCAGGCATCATTTAGGCACCTTACGCTTCCCTGAGCGCTTTGGTTACAAGCAGTATTTTTCCCTAACAGGAAAGATTCTCAGCGCTCCTGTGTGTGGCAGCAGTGCTGTGAGAAGGAAGTCTAACGAATCCGCATGCCACCCTAACTGTTTCTAAAACTACTGAACTTTTATAAAAACCAATTTCAAACTCATCAAAAGGAGGTTTGGTTCATATCCTGAATTTGAAGAACAGAAGAATTATAGGAAAAAAAGAAATTAAAGTATTAGCTGGCCATGAATTTAAACTAAATCCTAATAATTTTCTTTAGGTAGGAAACTACTAAATTTAATTTAAGTGAAATTAGAAATTATATAAGTTAAATAATCTGCTAAACCAGGTACAAGATTTTACTTGTACAATTTTACTATGGTACAATTTTACTATGGGTGAAAATCCTTATAATTAGATTTGCTGGAAGGAGTAAAAAACTGTGAATATGATCACTATAGCACATTTGGAAAATCTATTTAAAATAAAGATTAAATGAAAGCATCTCAATTTATGCTGGGACAAAGTTTTGTCTTTTTACTTTTTTTCCCTTTTCTGAAAATTGCTCAAAATGTATCTTTATGCATTCTGAACAAGTTTTGTGAAAGGAAAAAAAAAAAAAGAATTTACTTCAAGTGTAAAATGGAATATACCAGCAATGCATCTTATTTACCTTTTCTCTGAGAGTTCCCTGGTGGCTCAGATGGTAAAGCATCTGCCTGCAATGCAGGAGACCCGGGTTCGACCCCTGGGTCGGGAAGATTCCCCTGGAGAAGGAAATGGCACCCCACTCCAGTATTCCTGCCTGGAGAATTCCATGGACGGAAGAGACTGGAGGGCTACAGTCCATGGGGTCGCAAAGAGTCGGACACGATTGAGGGACTTCACTTTCTTTTCACTTTCTTTCACTGAGATTTCAGATGGAGAAAGAAATGGCAACCCACTCCAGTATTCTTTCTTGCCTGGGAAATCCCATGGACAGAGGAGACTGGCGGGCTACAGCACATAGGATCACAAAGAGTCAGACACGACTGAAGCGACTAAGCAAGCATGAGACTTTAGAACAGCCTTCAAGAAGATTCCTCAGTAAATAAGGGTCTTTTAAAAAAAATTACAGTTGAGGTAAACAAGAAAACAGGCACTTTGGAATCTCTGTTCCAGCCTCAGTGGTTTGGCAACATACCAAGACTTGCTCGGAGCCTAGGGGCTGAGTGCAGAAGAGGAAAAGCCATCGCAACAGTGGCCAGACAGGCACAAGACGGCGGGGGTGGGGGGAGGGAGTGTGCACACAGGCCAGCAAGGCTCCTATCCTCTAGGAGGAACAACTCCGCTATGCTTCCAAACACGTTTTAAGTGATCTTCACGCAAAGCTCAAGTCCCTTCTTTCTATACTGGATGGTCAATATATAATTAAAAAGGCCAAAACAAAACAAAAACAAGGAAAAGACAAGTAATTGAAGGGGTCAACATAGCTCCTGTAAGTAGGTATATGGTTCTACTTAAAAAGTCACAGAACTGGCTTCCATTGTGGCTCAGCTGGTAAAGAATCCGCCTGCAATGCAGGAGACCTGGGTTCAATCCCTGGGTTGGGAAGATCCCTAGAGAAGGGAAAGGCTACCCACTCCAGTATTCTGGCCTGGAGAATTCCATGGACTGTAGAGTCCATGGGGTTGCAATGAGTCGGACACAACTGAGTGACTTTCACGAAGTTGCAGATCTTTAAATGAACTGCCCGGAACCTGAGCTTTAAAACAATTTAGCTGATTATATAGCTTAATTTGCAAAAGCATGCATACACATCAAGGGCTGCAGCTAAAAAAAACAAGGACCAGAAAAGGTAAATTTTGGAACAGTTAGAGTATACATATATATATATATAGTAAGTCATGAGAGTAGTGAGATATTATCATATATTATATCTTATTTCTGCTTTTGCATAATTCCAAATTCACTAATAGCATATGTTGATAACTGCATATATAATGTTACATTTTCAAGCCCCCTGACTTTGTAACCTGTAAGCTCATGGACACTCTAACTTTATACAGTCTCTTCACAAATTAACTCCACAAAAGGTTTTTTATATTTAATGCTATTGGATATAAAACCCAGGGCCTTCAAGACTCCCACAGTTTCTGAAAGGATATAGTAATTTTTGTACTGTGTTAAGAGTTCAACCAGTTCTGACTTCATCCTAAGATGAAGACCATCTTATTAAACAGTACAAGGAAAATGTTAGTCTTCATTTCTATATTGTTCAAACAATCTGAAAGTATACAGATGACTGTTTAATGAGTGAATAAATGAGTATGGGATTTATTCCAGCTATTACACAGAGATAACCAAAGTAATAAATTAACATAAGCATAAATTTCTACAAGCTGACTATATACATGTAAACCACATATTACTGAGTCACAGTGATATTTAGTCTATGATTACATAAACATATTTGACAATGGAATGTCAGAATTAATATGTAACTAAGCATATTCAACTACACAAGAAAAGTACTCTTTTATATATTACTTGAGCTTAACAAAATTTTCCTGTGTAGAGTCAAAGGAACAATTTATATTCTATAATCAGGTATTAATACTAAACACAAACTGAAATAACAAAATATCAATACCCTACCTGAGTATCTTTGTATTTGTCTCGTAAGTCCAAGAGCCGATGATAAGCTTTAATGGCTTCAGAAAATTCTCCAACATCAGTGCTAGTGAGAATGTAGTTTTCCCAGATCTGCCAATGTTCATAGTTGCACTTGAGGGCTTCTTGTAATGTTCTAAAAGCTTTTACTCTATTGAAGGTCAAATAAAAAAAAAAACAACCCAATAATGAATAATCATAGCTAAATAAGCTATACCTAAACGTATAAAACGCTAATGTGAACTATCAGTCCTTAAACATTCATGTTAATAAACAGCATTAGAGGTCCAAACAACCCAAAACCACCCCAAATTTCCCTAGTAGGGAATGGCAAACGAAACAGGTAGAAATTGGGACTTCTCTGGTGGCCCAGTGGTTTAGACTCCACCTTGTAATGCAAGGGACACGAGTGAGATCCTGGCTGGGGAACTGAGATCCCACATGCCTCGGAGCAAATAAGCCCATGTGCTGCAACTACTGAGCCCGCATGCCACTACTACAGAGCCCATGTGCTGCAATGAGAGTCTGCATGATGTGACCGAGACCCAACACAGCCAAATAAATGAATAAGTAAAAGTTAGAAATGAAATAAGAATAGGGATACACGAATAAAAACCAAGTAGAAAATATGAAATTGCAAAAGACATTAAAAACAACAAACCAAAAAAACCTCAACATGTGACAAAAACTAGTTTCACACAGAGAGAGAATTGATAAACTCAGAGATAATAGTGAGAAATTCAAACGAATTCAGATTTAAAAATAAAAAGAATAGTAAAGACACAGAGGGAAGAATGAGAGGTAAGATTCAAGTACACATTCCATAGACATTTCAGAGTAAACAAATGAATATGGTAGGACACTGTATTTGAAGAGATAGTAACTGACAGTTTTCCAAAACTAAACAAAGATCTAAATTCTATGATCAAAAGTGTATTTTGTGTACTGAGTATTCTCAATAATGGTAAACCAACACCTAGACATATTATGTGAAACTGCAGTACATAAAGGTAATCCTAAAACCTATAAAAGAATGACAGAGAACAGTAGATATTTCATAAGCAGCAAAAGATGATAGAAGAAAATAAAACACTACCTATAGAGTGTTAAGTGAAAATAACTGTTAGCCTAAAATTTTATCATTAACTAAACAACACTCAGGAATAAATGCAAAATCGAAAATTTTAACATGTACAAAAAATAGGAAACTTTACCACTGGCCCTTACTTAAAAGAACTATTAAAGGGTCCCCTCTTGCAAAAATTATAGGACTTTCAAAGAGAAGAAAAGGGATATAAGAAACATTCAAGGATGAGAAGAGAAACTGAGGAAGCATGTCAGTAACTTAATTATTGAGAACAAAAATAATTATGAGTTGTGTTTTTAGCAAGTAAATCTAAAAGTTTGTAGACTATACTCCTTGCAACTAAATAAAAAATCAACAGTAAATACAGAGTTAAAAAAATATATGCCTACAAACTTAAAATGTACTCCTAAAGTAAAGAAACCAATGAGGGGGCAGAAATTCATATTAGAAAGTACAAAATATTTAGAATTTAAAGAAAGTAGTATATATCACTATTGCAAGGTATAGTATTTAGAGACAAAAAGCAGTATTTAGAGAAAAATTTATAATTTTTACATGGATTGGTTATAATTATGAAAGATGGAAAACGAGTTAAAACATTCAACTTAATTTGATAGAAGAACACCAAATAATTCTAAGAAAGAAGAAAAGAAATGTTAAGAAAGAAACAAATGATCAACAAAACCAAAAGTTGGCTCTTTGAAAAAAAAAATAATGAAACAAATGTCTAGCTAAATTCCATTCAGTTCAGTCGCTCAGTCCTGTCCGACTCTTTGCCACCCCGTAGACTGCAGCACTCCAGGCCTCCCGGTCCATCACCAACTCCCGGAGTTGACTCAGACTTAAGTCCATTGAGTCGGTGATGCCATCCAACCTCACCCTCTGTCGTCCCCTTCTCTTCCCACCTTCAATCTTCCCCAGCATCAGGGTCTTTTCAAATGAGTCAGTTCTTCACATTAGGTGGCCAAAGTACTGGAGTTTCAATTTCAGCTTCAGCAACAATCCTTCCAATGAATATTCAGGACTGATTTCCTTTAGGACGGACTGGCTGGATCTCCTTGCTGTCCAAGGGACTCTCAACAGTATTCTCCAACACCACAGTTCAAAAGCATCAATTCTTAGGCACTCAGCTTCCTTTATAGTCCAACTCTCACATCCATACACGACTATTGGAAAAGCCATAGCTTTGACTTGACGGACCTTTGTTGGCAAAGTAATGTCTCTGCTTTTTAATATGCTGTCTAGGTTGGTCACAACATTTCTTCCAAGGAGTAAGTGTCTTTTAATTTCATGGCTGCAGTCACCATCTGCAGTGATTTTGGAGCCCAAAATAAAGTCTGCCACTGTTTCCACTGTTTCCCCATCTATTTGCCATGAACTGATGGGACCAGATGCCATGATCTTAGTTTTCTGAATGTTGAGTTTTAAGCCAACTTTTTCACTCTCCTCTTTCACTTCCATCAAGAGGCTTTTTAGTTCCTCTTCACTTTCTGCCATAAGGGTGGTGTCATCTGCCTATCTGAGGTTATTGATATTTCTCCCAGCAATCTTGATTCCAGCTTGTGCTGCAGTCAATATGCCAGCAAATTTGGAAAACTCAGCACTGTCCACAGGACTGGAAAAGGTCAGTTTTCATTCCAATCCCAAAGAAAGGCAATGCCAAAGAATGTTCAAACTACTGCACAATTGCACTCATCTAACACGCTAGTAAAGTAATGCTCAAAATTCTTCAAGCCAGGCTTCAACAGTATGTGAACTGTGAACTTCCAGATGTTCAAGCTGGATTTAGAAAAGGAGAGGAACCAGAGATCAAGTTGCCAATATCCGCTGGATCACTAAAAAAGCAAGAGCGTTCCAGAGAAACATCTGCCTTACTGACTGTGCCAAAGCTTTTGACTGTGTGGATCACAACAAACTATGGAAAATTCTTCAAGAGATGGGAATACCAGATCACCTAACCTGCCTCCTGAGAAATCTGTATGCAGGTCAAGAAGCAACAGTTAGAACCGGACATGGAACAACAGACTGGTTCCAAATCGGGAAAGGAGTACGTTAAGGCTGTGTATTGTCACCCTGCTTATTTAACTTATATGCAGATTACATCATGATAAATTCCATTAGAATTTAGAAAAATGGTATAAATAAAATTAGTAGCATTTTAAAAAATCATGAGAACATCACAGATTATGCAAAATGAGTTAACAAGTAAAAAGCCAAATAAATCAATATAAATGAAAACCAGGTTAGGTGGTTTTTACAGATAAAGTTTATCAAGCCATCACAGAATCCTTGCCTTATCCAAGCTACTTCAGAAAACAGAAAAAGACTTAAAAACTTGATATTGACAAGGAAATCAACAAAACTTCATGTCACCTATTTTAAAAGTTAAACATCTCAACCATCAGAAAGGTTCTTAATGTGTTACTCTACTGGCTGAACAAACACTATAGCTCCCTTAAAGATAAAAAATGTTTTACTGGACAACTATAGTAACCTCTTTCAAGGGTAAGCTATCTGTCCCTTGCCAACAGCCTTTTTGAATTTGCTTTGCTAACTTAAGACCACGAGGTCCACATCTCTTCTCCTGCTGAGCCTAACACTGTTTCATCAAGACTTCCCTTTTGCTGACTTCAAGGCAAATTTTAGAGGTGATGATGAAGGTTCTGCTGGCCGACGCAGGCCATTGGTCTGAGAGTCACCCACTTAAGAACTTAAAAAGAAGTGTGCCCATACCATCAGTAACTTTCTCAGCTAGTCACGGAACACACAAATCATTTAATCAATGGTATTGATTGAAATGACTTCTTTACAATTAGTCTTTTAGTCTTTTCATAACAACCAATTCACTGCAGTTTAGTTTTGTATTCTCTACATTAAACAATTTACCTAAAGTTGTCATGGAATGTACTGATTCATTTACCCTCGACCCACCCTCCTTTATAGTTAAAAATGGAAGTATCCTTGCTCTAACACTTCTTCATATTCAGTCACAAATTGTTTCTATATAATTTTTTTCTGTTTTTCCCCTTTCTCCACTCCCTCTTCACACCTCACATGTGATAGCAACTGTGGACTGAGAGATTCCTGAGGTGGACTGAGATTCCCAAGGTCTCCCATCCACATACAGGTAGGGATGAAGTTATCCTGTTGGAAAACATGTCAGCCAGCAGCATCCCACACCAGGATTATCTTTTTTCCTGTGTGTCCTCCTATCCTCTAATCATAGTTGCTTGGCCCACAAAATTTTTGCAATAAAATTCTGTTTTTTTGGAAAGTATGACTTCTTTCTAGGGAGCTTCAATTCTGGATTCATTTATCAAACCATGATGGTGTGATAATGCACTATGACAAAATTATATAGGAAGATGGAAAACTTTCCCTCGGGACTGGTAAAGACATGATGCCTAGGGGAATCAGAAGAAACAGGGAAAACAGCACGTTAGTAAAGAACCCAGCAACAGTAGAGGGAGAGATGAGGGAGTTTAAAGGGTCACTTTAAGGCAGGGATAGGATTCTTTTGAGAGGAGGAGTAATGATTTGCCCCTGCAGTAACAATCTCATGAGTGAAAAATGAGCTATGTGTGGAGCAGCGGCAGCAAAGAAAGCAAAGTAAAATGGCAAGAATAAAGGAGTGATTTACCTCTGACCTTACAACCCCGCTTTTACACAAAAACCTATTCAGGGAGCTGCAGGAAGACAAAACAGTGTCAAAGAGAAGCTGAGGAGCAACGCGCAAGAACCACCAAGAGAGAAAGCAATTAGAATTCTGAGGATTAATGGGCTGGAGGACAATGTAGCACATCAAGAGCCCTGCTACATACACTATGATCAAGATCACCAGAAAAACCCACAGATCATTCCACGGTTACGACAGGGATTTTCCTTCCCCTTGCTTTACACCAAAAGAGTCTCTAGGGAGTTTTAACACAATCAGTTGCAATCAAGAACATAATATTATTTTCCAAAGAGCGTGGGGGAACAAACAGTACTTTATTTATGTAGTTATCATCCGAGAGCAGCAGAAGCATTTCATGATCTCAATGTAATGTGGATTTAATGATATCTCCAGAAATACTCATGAATCCACAAAGAAAACTAAGTTTGAAAATAAGGCCAAACAAAAAAAGAAATATATCTACCCTTTCATTTATTTGAAACTAGGATCACAGCCACCCTTGCCCTTCCCTTTCCTTGGCTCTCTGTAGCCAGTCAGTAAGCCCAGTTGCTTCCCCCCTTTACAAACTGGCCTCTGCCCCTTCTTCCTCCAGGCTCTCTCCTGCCCGGACTAGTACAACAGCTGTCTCCTAACTGGCTCCCAGCCCCCAGTTTCCTCTCTAGTCCGTCTCACACACTGTCATCAGATAAATTTCCCTCTTCATGAAATCTCCCACACTGAAATCTCTGGCTTCCTATTACCAACAGGATAGTCTCAACTAGTTAGTCGGATAATGAGAACACGCTGCCATCTGACCCCAACTGACCTTCCCAATCTCATCTCTCACCACGGCTCTCACTAGTCTCAGGCTGGACAACTTTACTTCCTGTCCCCTGAAGTGTGGCATTCATGCCTGTCACTCTGCTTTTGCTCACCCAAATTCAGAAGGCTAAGCACAGCTATTAATGACCATTTATTTCCAAAGCCTGTCCCCTCTACCAATTCTTCAGATTATAGCTTGAGTCCAGCAATCTCTCAGAAGCGTTTCTGAACCAGCATCACACATGTTCTCTCCTCTGAGATCCTGAGGACTGCACAAGTGTTGGAGAATGTAAGTGTTCTACAGATATCACCTACTATCATAGCCCTCTTTGTGCTTCTCATTGAGATTTACCACATATGACCTAGATTATTAATCAATTTTTTAAACAATGTGGCATAACATTTTCTAAACCCACACTCCTTGAAGTCATTGGTTCATACTTCTATTTCTCAATAATGGCCAGTACACAGCAAGCAATCACGCACTGCAACAGGCTGGAGGGGTGGACAGGGTGGGAGACGTGAGGGAGGTTCAAGGTGAGGGGACATACGTACACCTGTGGCTGATTCATGACGATGGATGGCAGAAACCAGCACAATATTGTGAAGCATTTATCCTCCAATAAAAAATTAAAAAAAAAAAAAAAGAATCTATCTGTTGAGCTGACTAAAGGCATGCTTGCTTTTGTCAGGTAATGAAATTTAGGACAAAAAACTTCCAATAAAGAGTTAAAAAAAATTTATTACATACTAAGTGATTTAAAGAAATAAACTACACTTAGAATGCAAATGGCTAAATTAAGTCATTGTAACTCAAAGATACTGGTAGGAAAGGGGAAAAAGATAACGAGTAAAAGCACAATGTATCACTGTTCAATTGAAGAAAATCTCATTCATTTATTTTGGAAGCAAAGTTCTTCATCTTTTTTTGGTGTACTTACTTTTGTTTTAATCGGATATAAGAAGTTGATAAATTGTTCCAAGCTTCAGCATTCTGAAATGATAGAGAATTCAGTTACAGACTATTCTCTCCTTTAGGTATAATTGCTGCCAAAAAAAATATAACATATTTTCTTAGCTCAAGATGTGCTTTTATGATAATTTTCAATAAGGTATGTTTAAAAGTAAGTATGTTTAAAATTAAGTAAATTTTAATTAACATTTATAATTAAACAACATTTATAATTTTTAAAAAGTCACAAAAACAATCAACAGAATGATATAACTGTTATAGCCCTAATTTGGAATTTAGAAAAGATTCTATTTTCAAATTTAGATTTACAAAATAGTTGGGCAATTTACAGCAGTATTTACATAACATATAGATTAATTACAAATCTAAAGCAGTGCAGAATATTGTTTTTCCTATCATAAAAGGGTTTGCTATTTTACCATCATCCTTTATCAGACAGGAGAATAAAGGAGTATGTGTTCTCCAATGTTAAGGCTACGTATTTCATCAAACACATTTCCCTACCTATTCCTCTATACAATGACAAAAATAAATTAAAGCCTCTGTATAAATGTTGATTCTAACAAGAATGATATAAATTATGCTTGTTCTTTTTTGTTGCACATTTTATAAAACACAGAGTATGTAGTTCTGAAGTTCCAAAGATACAATTTAAAAATTAATGGCAATGGACCTCTGCTTATAGACAGAATACAGTTAGGACCAGACTAGTCTTATTACCATAAAAAGATATCTAACTGGACAAAATTTTAGGAGACAACTGCTTTTGAGAAGTTGGACAGTGGGCAGCACAGGACTGTGGTCCCTGAGAGGAGGGCTGCGGGGGTGTCTCAACACAACCTGCACTTCTAGCTAGAGGCGCTCAGAGGGCTGCAGCACAGGAAGACAGAAAGCGAACAAAACACAGCAAGCCTTACTGAAAGGAAGAAAAAGGTTCAGAGTTCAGAGCTGCAAAAGTGGTTGAATTTGCAAGACAAACTACCAGGGAAGAGAGATCTGTTCAGAGAATAAGCTCCAGAAATCTCAATAAGCAACTCCTTGAGTCCTTGGCTGAATAATCTCAATAAGCAACTCCTTGAGTCCTTGGCTGAATACTAAGCTATACTGTGCAGGGCAAAACTTCTAAAAGCCAGATAGGGAACCAGAGAGCTGTGAGCTGAATGGAGATTCCAGGGGTCACACAAGTGCTGGGAGCTAGTCAAGTCCCAACCAATCTTCGTGGAGAATTCTTACTGATCAGCCGTGGGATTAAATTCAGCCCTCAAAATGTTATACCTCAAGAGAAGGGTGACTGCAACTCTAGAATAAGGACAACAACAAACCTACTCTAGGCTGAAAATTAAGCTGATCCATAGTGAAATTAACCAAATGCCAAAAAAACCCTCTACCTTCTTCAAGGGAAGACAACAAAACTTAGAAACTCAACAACATAGCATCCACAAGTGTAGGATGTGATAATAAAAAAAAAAAATTGGTAGACAGGCAAACAAGCAGGAAAATTCATCCATAACCAAATTAAAAATCAGTTAATAGAAATAGACACAAAAATTAAGGAGATATTGGAATACACATGTAAAAACTTCAAAGCAGTTGTTATAAATATAATCAAATATTTGAAGAAAACATTAGGGAATCTCAGTAGAAACACAAAAATTGTAAAAAGAACCAAATAAAAATTCTTGAACTATAAGAAAGAAAGCACATTATCTGAAACAATGTTACTTTTTGAGATGTAATTGATATACAGCATATACAGTTTTAGAAGTACTACATAATGATTTGGTACATGTATATATTTGTGAGGTGATTACCACAATAAGTTTGGTGAATATCCACCACCACACACAGCACGGTAAGCTTAATGACTAGGTTTAACACTACACTTGACATAAACATAAGAACTAAACCAACAAAACTCTTAGAAAAAAAGATAAGTTAATCTTCATGACCTTAGATCTGGCAATGGATTCTTAAATACGACACCAAAAGCACAAGCAACAACAAAAAAATTCTTAAATGTGACACCAAAAGCACAAGCAACAGGTTGGACCTCATCAAAATTAAAAACATTTGTACTTCAAAGACACTATAAGAAAGTGAAAAACAACTTACAAAATGGGAAAAAAACATTTGCAAATCATATATCTGATATGGGGCTTATATCTAGGATACAGAAAGAATTCTTCCAACTCAACAATAAAAAGACCAACAACCTAAATGGGCAAAGGATGTGAGTAAACATTTCTCTAATGATACACGAATGGCCAATAAGTACATGAAAAGATGCCCAAGATAATCAGCTGCCAAAGAAATGCAAACTGAAACCACAAGAGACTGCCTACCAGGACAGCTACAGTCAAAAGGACAGTAATGGGTGCTAACGAAGACGCTGAGAGATTAGAACCCGTATGCCCTGCTGGCGGGGATGTAAAACGGTGCTTTAGAAAACAGTCTGGTAGTTTCTCAAAATTTGAACACAGAGCTAACATGATTCAGTAACTCTACTACCAGGCACCTACCTAAGAGAAATGGAAACATATGTCTACACAAAAACTTGTAAGTAAATGTTAACAGCAGCATAATTCACAGTAACTATAAAGTGGAAACCATCTAAATGCCCATAATTGATGAATGAATAAATAACATGTGATATGCTCATACAATGGAATATTATTTGACCATAAAAAGGAATGAAGTGCTGATATATGAGACAACATGGATGAACTGTGGAAACATTAATCTAAGTGAAGAAAGCCATCAAAAAGACTACTCATTGTATAATTCCATTCATATGAAACATTTAGAACAGGCAAATGTATGGAGACAGAATATCCATTAGTGGTTGCCTAAGAGTGGGGGTGGGAGGTGCAAGTGGAAAGTCTCTGGGTGAAATGGGGAATGATTGCTAACTGGTACAGGGGTTTCTTTTTACAATAATAAAAATGTTCTAAAACTGTGGTGATGGTTGCATAATTCTGAACACACTAAAGAAGAAAAAAAAAATCACTGAATTGTACACTTTAAATGGATGAACTATATAGTATGTGAGTTATTTACCATCTCAGTAAAGCTGTTAAATATTTAAAGACCATAAACTACCAAAAAAAGAACTTTCTAATAATGCAATTAACAGGCAACCCATATTGGGGAGTGGCAAAACATATGTGACACTTTGCTGTATATTTCAGCAAGGTATATTTTTTAACTAAAAAACTATTTTATTAAAATTATTTTCTAAACAAAACTATGAATACCTTAGATATTATAAGAAAAAACTTATTTCTAGATTTATAAATCATATACCTTGGGGCATGACCTTCTACCAATGGTACACTTTGCTCCAACACAAAAGGAATGATGTTCTTTTTCTTAGACACAAAAACAATAGAAAGTTTGAATCTTTCTGCCTTATTTGCTCTCTCCTTTTTTATTGTGATAAGCTAGAGAGAAAACTGCTGCAAAGGTCAGGGAGTTCAGCTCAGTGCTCTGTGAGGACCTAGAAGGGTAGAACGGGTGGGTGGGGGTGGGGGAGAAAATATCGGAAGGGGATACATGTATACATACGGCTGATTCATGATGTCACACAGCAGAACCAACACACTGTAAAGCAATTATATTCCAATAACAAATTTTTTTTAAGCTAATAGAAAAAGCAAAAAAAAAAAAAAACCCAAAAAACAACCCACTTGAGATCACCCTCTTCACAAATTTTTAGGTGCACAACACAGTACAGTTAACCATGGGCACAACGTTGTACAACAGATCTCTAGAACTTAATCATCTTGCATAACTGAAACTACATACTTGCAGGAATTGCTGTTCTGAACTACTGTATAGTTCAAATAATTTAAAGAGTACCAAAGAGCTGTGATAAGGAAAGAAGACCAAACAAACTTACGTCGGGTTCCAGAGTCACACACCGCTGAAATGCCCTCGCTGAACCTCCGTAGTCTTCCAAGGCCAGATAGGCACAGCCCAGAGAAAACCACACTCCGAGCTGCAAGACCAAAAGACAAGTCATTCAAATACATAGAGACATTTATAGAATTAATCTGAAAATTCCTTAGGATGCTATCAACAAACACACTACACTAGTAGTGTACAGAGCTATATCATAAATATTGCCTTACATTTTATCTTAAACTAGAACACTTAGCTATGGAGATGGTATTTTTCCATATAACTTTCAAAACTAGTTCAAAAATGAAAGCATGTGCAACACTGCACATCTTTAATTGAGAAAGACTCATTTGTTTTAACCGACTCCATGAACACAATGGAGAGCTCTGTTGATAAGCCCTGATATGGTAAATTAACTTTACGTTTTTACTGAGCATCAATGTAACTATGTAAAAAGTATACAAAGCATCAGCAGATTCACAACTGATGAACGTATTACAAACTTGAGAGGAAAAAGTTTTGGTTCCATCTTCAAGTTAGACCACAAGTACACTTTTGCTGTTTAACCAAGAGCCAAACTGCCCTGGCATGTACCTGCCTAGGCATGCCTGAAAAAATTTAGAAAAAGTAGGCTCAGAATCTGGATTACCAAAGAGTCATTCAAAGTGGAAAGCCTGACTTAAGTCAGTAAGATTTGTAAATTTAGAGATGTAGAAAACAGGTAACTATGAGGGGTGGGATGGGGACGGAGGTGAGGGGGGGGGTTAGGACGGGGAACACATGTACACCCGTGGCTGATTCATGTCAATGTATGGCAAAAACCACTACAATATTGTAAAGTAATTAACCTCCAATTTTAAAAATATATTAATTAAAAAAAAAGAAAACAGGTAAGTAGGAAGTGGCTATTGAGAATTACAAAAGATTCTTTACATCATAGGGTTTCCTTAAAATTCAATAGCCTCTATCAAAAGGAAGATAAAACTGATAAAAATTCAATGAAATTAGTCAGAAATGCAGCTATTACAACTCTGCTTTCCTCTCAGATATAGTCAGTAAGGCCAACGGTAGAATGAATTCTGCTTTCTTACTTTCTCTGACTTCTAGTATGAGGGCAGTGAGCCAGCAGACAGACTTGAACACTGCAGGGTGGGAAAGGAAATGAGCTGCTCTGTTATCCGTCCACGGCCTTCCACAGAGGCGGACAGGAGGCTGCCCCTACCCTCCCCCCATTCATACAAACCTCCTTCCATATAGCTAGTTGAGGACTGAAAGTTCTTTAAGCAGATAAAGATTTTCAGCCAATAATTAGAGATAAGACTTAGAAAGCAAACATCCCTGGGCAATTTAACACTTTGTCTTGAATTCACAAGAGGCTATAAATAACTGCTATCTGCAGTCTTTAAGAGAACAAATTTTGTTAGAAGCATAGGTAATGGCTGAAAACAGGGTGTGTGTGTGTGTCTGGGAGTGGTGGGGGATGCAGAGGTTGAAATTAAGTTAGAAGTTCCCTTTTCTCAATCAAGGGACTCCAGCAACTTAAAAAGTAGCTCATTACACTTTGTTTTTGTCTGGTTATTTAAAGAATTAAATGAAAAGAGTTCCAATGCACTAAACCACACTCACTGAAAGTGACTCACTCTGAGAGGGCCTAAAGTCTGATGCTACTGTATAAAACAAGATTACTTCTAATCTAGTCGAAAGTTTCAAAATCTGTGTATTACAATCCATCATTTATAAGGTGCCTTTTTTTTCCATTTAACATCTCTGAATGCTAATAACCAACAGCTGATCAGACTTTTACTGTGTGTGTTCTCACTCGCTCAGTCGTGTCCGCCTCTTTGTGGCCCCAGGGAATGTAGCCTGCCAGGCTCCTCTGTTCATGGAATTTTCCAGGCAAGAATACTGGAGTGGGTTGCCATTTCCTCCTGTAGGGAATCTTCCCTACCCAGGGATCAACCCCCCTTCTCTTGCATCTCCTACATTGGCAGGTAGATTTCTTACCACTGCGCAACCTAGGAAGCCAGCATTTAATTTTCTATACAAGGTGGCACTTAAAATACATGTGCCTCTTACAAGTGACAGCATGTTATACCCTCAAAGAATCGTGGCAGAAAGTTTACTTGGAATGAGGAATACCTCATCCTGCAATCAAATCAAGAAAAATGAGAAGTGCCCACAAAGTTCTCAAAATGCATATGCCCTGCTTGCTTCCTGCATCAGCAAAGAACAAACTGACAACAGAACTATTTCATATGTGTCATAAAAAACAGTGAGTATAAATTCAATATGAAAATAAAAATCAAAAATTTATTTTTCAATCTACCTCAGAAGACAAAGGTTATATAAATGTCTGAAATCAGCAACTATCTTACAGCTCCAACAGAAGCTGGTGATGAGATTACTATGTAAGTTTTTAAAACAAGTCAATGCTTTATGAAAAATGTCTTAATACCAAAATAAGTTTAATGAAAATCAAGCAGATGACAATTTAATATATAGTATTATGACTCTCTTTTCTTTTTACTCTTAATCATTTGTGTAACTGCTTCAATAATTTACATCTAAAAAAATTCTAGGATCATTAATTGCTAGTAGGTTTTCATCTACTAATGACAAATAATTAAGATGGGAGATGACTTCTGTATACACCCTATTCTTTGAATCATGAAATGGCTTAAAAAAACGTCTAGGATCTTCTAATTGCTTCTAGATGACCCACTAAACCATCAAAAATCCATTTATACCTTGCATCTCAATCGGGGTTGTTGGATTTTGGGGGAATAAAGAGTATATCTGGTGCCTCTTTTACTTTTTTTATTTTTAACTATTACTTAACCTATATTACCCTGATTGACATCTTGATTTAGGATGCTCATGCTCTTAAGAAGAGAATATCATGAAAGAAAAAAATCAAAAGAAGCTTAAAAAAGAAAAAAACTCACATAAATCCCCAAGTTAACATTGTATATGGTTGAGTACAAAAGGTCTCCATCTCCTAGTCTAATGCTATCAGATAGAAATATAATGCTAGCCTCATTATATTTTCTAGCAGTCACATTTTAAAAGTAAAAAGAAATGAGTAAAATTAATTTTAACAACATTTTACTTAGCTCTACATATCTAAAATATTATCATTTAAACATGCTATTAATATACAAGATCACTGAGATATTTTATATTCATTTTATTCACATGAAGTCTTTGAAACCTGGTGTGTGTCCTACACGGACAGCAGATTTCAGTTTGGACCAGTCACACTTCAAGTGCTCAACTGCCACATGAGGCTGGCGGCTACCACACCGAGCAGCCCAACTCTACACTATTTCTCTACAGCAGCGACACAGACCCTAACATATCTGCATCCTTTCCTTTTGTCTCCACTAAAAAAAACTGGCTCCTCTGGCTAAGAGCCACGCTCGGGCGCCTCTCACACCACAGTCACTCCTGTTCCTCTCCACACAATAGCAACCAGAATAATTAGCATTTAATGAGCACCTAGAGCCAGCTTAAGACTAAATATTAAAAAAACTAAGATCATGGCATCCAGCCCTGTTACTGCATGGCAAATAGAAGGGGGAAAGATGGAAGTAGTGACAGATTTCCTCTTCTTGGGCTCCAAAATCACTACGGACTGTGACTGCAGCCATGAAATCATAAGAGATTGCTTCTTGGCAGGAAAGCAATGACAAACCTAGACAGTGTGTTGAAAAGCAGAGACATTACTCTGCTGACAAAGGTCTGTATAGTCAAGGCTATGGCCTTCCCAGTAGTCATGTACAGTTGTGAGAGATGGACCATAAAGAAGGCAGAACGCCAAAGAATTGATGCCTTGGAACTGTGGTGCTGGAGAAGACTCCTGAAAGTCCCCTGGACAGAAGGAGTCAATCTTAAGAGAGATCAACCCTGAATATTCACTGGAAGGACTAATGTTGAAGCTCCAGTATTTTGGTCATCCGATGCGAACAGACTCATTGGAAAAGTTCTTGATGGTGGGAAATATCGAGGGCAGAAGGAGAAGAAGGCGTCAGAGGACGAGATGGTTGGATGGCATCACTCACTCAATGGACTTGAGTTTGAGCAAACTCCAGGAGGTGGTAAGCGACAGGGAGGCCTGGCATGCTGCAGTCTATGCGGGCGCAGAGTTGGATGTGACTAGGCGACTGAACAACAATGAACACCTACTATGTAGCCAAGCACTGATACCATGAGCTTTCCACACATCACCTTGTCTATTCCTCACAAATGGCCTCGCAAGGCAGTAGGTATCACCCTCACTGGAGAGATGAACACAGACCAGAGTCAGTCAGCGATGAAGGAGAGACCTGAGGGCAGTCAGTGTGATTCCAGAGGCCGTGTCATCTCCACACGACCATGCTGCCTCCCTCTACACCACTCTGCCCACACACGGCCATGGTTTACGGCAATGCCGTTCTTTTCAGCAGCAGAGGGGGTGGGGGGAGGGAAACAGTCCACTTAACACATGCTGGGAAGACCCAGGAGATCAAGTTTTTAAGAACTGGGGCATTATCTACCTCTCCCTCAGAAAGTTCTCCTGATAGGCAAAAGAATAAAGACGAAGCTGAAGAACAGATATTTAGTTGGAGGGAAAGAACTGAAAGGCAAACCTCTCACCAAGGGACTGGGCAAGAATGGAGAAAGATAATAACCATCACGGAGGCTCCGGTAGAGATTGCTGTGAAGCTTATTTCCAGGGTGGACTGTCAAGGCAGGCAAGCTCTAGGCAGGCAGTGACCTTTTACAAGTTGACAGTCCAGTTTTCTACTCGGAAGAAGCCAATACAGAGACACAAAATCAGACTATTTTTAATATGACATACATACATGAAGAACAGTTTTAAATTATTTTAAAATAATTAACCAAAAGCAGGAATGGTTGAAAACATGATCTCTCTTTGAACTTCCCTCAAAAGCCCCCTAGAGAAACAGGAATAGAAGGAAAGATAGACTGACTGGGGTTCAAGGGGTTCTAAGGAACTGAATGACCTTGGCCATGTCACTTAACCTCTGAGTCTCACTTCCCTAGTTGTTAAATGGGTGGGTGGGGGGATTAAGCAAAAATTCCGAGGCTCCTTCAGATCCCAGATTCTGAAAACACACAGGCCACCGGGTTCAAAGGTACGTTACTGCCATCTAGTGGCAAAACAAATACACTGATGATGCAAATAGAAGCAGCAGGTTGGATGAACTAAGAAATGAATTGAGGCTTAGAAATCAATTGAAAAGAGGCCACAAGAAAATGAGGTCTGGAAAGGAAGTGATTTGCCTGAAGTCACACAACGGTTCCTGGTGTGCAATACTTGTGGTGAAGAGAGTGACTGTATGCTAAGTTGTTTCAGTCGAGTCTGACTCTTTACACGCTCGCCAGGTTCCTCTGTCCATCAGATTCTCCAAGGCAAGAATACTGGAGTGGGTTGCCATGCCCTCCTACAGGGGATCGTCCCCACCCAGGGATCAAACCCCTGCTTCTTTAATGTCTCCTGCACTGGCAGACGAGTTCTTTATCACCAGTGCCACCTGGAAAGCCCAGCAACACTTAGTAAACGTCAATAACTAAAATAGAATTGAACAGTTTGTTCCCCTGAGAACGAACAGAGACCAAGCACCACTGGACAACAGGCATGGATTACTCTTAGAATTATGAAGTTAATTTTTACAAGGTTATCTAAAGCACATATGCAACAGATGCCATTTGCTTATGTGATATTACAAATTTCTTTCTTAACTTACGAGCCTACTACTCAAATCTCCTTCCTCCTCAAGGTTTCTACAGAACAAATGAATAATCAGTAGCTTCACCTATTTTACTAATTTTCCTTACTCGTTGACTGGATTTTTCTGACACTCTGTATAATAAAGTGCAACATGTTATAACTGAATCCTGATGCCAAACAACACTCTCCATTCTCTCTTTTCTGCATCGCTGACTCATTCCCATGACCCCAAATGCAGATAAGTGGTTGAATGTGACTTCATTAAACAGGAAATGACCCAAGCCAAACTCAAGAGAGTTATCAATGTTGTCTGGTAGTAGTTTTTCCTAAAATAATGCTTGGTGCTCATATTTTTAAAAAATGTGCACCACCAACCAATTCTTTCATAACCAAATTTCTCATTTACTATTAAATACTAAGTTCTCCTCCCTAAGGAAACACAAATCTTAACCTGCCAGCTTTGTCAGTTTCTCTCTTTCTCAAAAGTTTCCTCTATGTCAGTGTCTTCTTTTAAAATACAAAGCAGCACTTTTCCCTTTCACTAGCAAGGGTATTAATTGTTTAGTGTCTCCCTCTTATTCCCATCCTCGACTGGGTTACCACTGATTCTTCTATTCCCCTACTCTTTCCAGTTCACAGTGTGAAGTAACATGGGTGTTTACATATCACCTGCATGAGACTCTCCTGTGAGACACAGTTCTCTATTTTTAGGCTACAGAAAATGGGGTTTCAGTGATTTTCTACCACACTACTACCACGCTGCAATGGTCAGGACACAAAACGTCACTGAGAACTTAGTATGGACCAGGAAATATGCTAGACACTTTATATATATTGGCTCTAATTTTCCAATTAGATCAAACTGACGGAGGGATTACATCTCCACTTTACAAACAAGAAAACTGAAGCTCAGAAAGATGAAGTGACTCACCTAGAGATTACTAGGATCCGGAGTCAGGTCTATGGCGACGGAGCCCTTCCCTCTACCCCTCAGTTCCAGCTACAGCCCAGATGTTATCACAGCGCTCGTATTTCTTGGCAGTTAGGCAAGTTAGACCTTAAGAGTTTCATGTTTTATTGCTTACCAATATGAGAAAGGAAGAACAAAAAGGAAATAATCTCTTTCTTTTCTCTACATATTATTTGCATATGTTCATTCTGTCTTCTCCACTGGAATGTAAGCTCCAGTCTCCTTGGACCTCCCCACCACAATAACACAAGTACACGATGGAAACTCTGTAACTCCACTGCAAATACATTTTCTTCTTTCAAAACTGACATGAAAGAGAAAGTTAACCCCCCCAAATCATGGAAGAACACAAGCTCTCAGGATAATTAACAATTCTATCAGTGCATCATGAAAGTCTGGTCTTACACACAGCACGGGCTGGGAAGGGCTGCCGTGGTCCCTTGAACACTCCCTGGTCTCACAGAGACTCACTAGCTCTCACGTGCTGGACTGTCCCATACACCGAAGCTACAACTTCACTATGCTCCTGATCAAAGCCCCGACGGTTATGAATTAAAGGAAGAAAAACATTCAAACTGCACAGTCTTGTATGCAAAGCTTTCCATAACTTCTAACTTGACCTCAGCCAAATTCACCATTCCTTCCTAACATAAGACAACATCCTTTAGAGGCAAAACAGCAAAGTTAAGAGTAAGTGCTGTAACACCAGAAAGCCCAGGTTCAAATCCCAGCTCCACTCCTCACATAAACTGTGGGATTTGGTGTAAACTAATAAGGCCTCTATTTCCTAACTTGTTAAATGAGAGTAAAAACAGTTAAGTACCTCAGGGACTGGGCTGAGGACTAATATATGCAAAATGCTTAGAACAGTACCTGGCACCCAGTAAATACTCAACGTTAGCTACTAGTATTACTATTTTAACTGAATCTAAACACAAATAGTCAAAACCTACAGTTACCAAGAAACCTTTGCTACATGTTTGGTTTTTGCATCTGCTAGTCTCCTTTCCTAAAACAAATTTTCCTAATGTTTGCCTCCTATCTAAATCCCAAATGTTTCTCCTAGTTCATATCTTACAATGATTTAGAAAGAGTTCATTTCCACTTACATTCTAGCTTACACTATAGAAGATGCTTAATAAACAGAAGTTGCTATTATAATGTTAATGCTCTCATCTTCTTCTCATCTCACTTGAAACACTGTCTCCAGAGTTAACACCTTCATCTCTTCTCATTCCACTCTTCTCTAAATGACATTCCCTAGTTGTCATCCCCTCTTTCTTGATAACATTCAATCTCTCCTTCATTCACTGGATTCAACCCTGTAAGTGAAAAGTGTTAGTTGCTCAGCCGTGTCCAACTCTTTGTGACCCAACGACTGTAGCCCACCAGGCTCCTCTGCCCATGAAATTCTCCAGGCAAGAACACAGGAGTGGGAAGCCATTCCCTTCTCCAGGGGATCTTCCTGACCCAGGGACTGAACCCAGGTCTGCTGCATTGCAGGGAGATTCTTTACTGTCTGAGCCAGCAGGGAAGCCCTTCAACCCCATAAAAGTCTTCAGTATCCTGAAAAGTTTTACTTGATTCAGCTGCCCCTTAGTACAATACTCTACATTTTGACTCTCACTTCCTTGACATGCTCCTAAAAGAACAGTCTATAGATGTTATGTCAATTTCCTCATCCTCACTCTTTAACCTCTGAAGCTGGTATTGAAGATCAATAGTTAGCTCCAAATCCAATGAACTCTTCTTAGCCCTCTTCAGACTTTATCACTCCAGGTGACACTTCTCACTGACATTTGTTTTTCCTTTAGTTTCCATGAATTCCTTCTTTGGGGTTCCTTCTCTCCCTCTGATCAAGACTCTGGTGTACTTTGTTTGAATCATATTTCACTGATGCTATTTCCTCTCCCTTCCTCCAACCCCTGGAGATGTCCAAAGTTCAAGATTTTGCCTGAGGTTCTCTTCCAACACAGTTTCTATAAAGAATTCATTCACTTGCATGGATCTGCCTCACTGCCACAGAAAACCCAACTGTAAGCCCAGCTCGGCCTCACTCCTGGGCTTCAGGCTTTTATGCCCAGTGGACTGTGGGCCATCTCTACTCAAGACACAGCAACATCTCTTCACGTTCGACACTCAAAATCAAATCATTACCCCCTATCAAAGATATTTTCCCTTTTTCTTATATCCTCTGGATATAAGATAGGAACATTTCCTTCTTAATCAAACAATTGAGAAAACTGGCATGTTCTCTGATTCCAAACTCTCCTTCAGTCCTGCCAACCCAAGGAATAAATCCCAGAAAGTTTTCCTTTATAAACAGCTTCAAACTGTTCTGTCCTTCCATGCGTAAGTGTGTGTGTGCTCAGTCAGGTCCGGCTCTTTGCGACCCCATGGACTGTAGGCTCCTCTGTCCGTGGAAATTTCCAGGCAAGAATACTGGAGTGAGTTGCCATTTTCTACTCCAGGGGATCTTCCTGGCCCAGGGATTAATCCATGTCTCTTGAGTCTCCTGCACTGGCAGGTGGATTCCTTACCACTGTACTCCTGGGAAACCCTATCTTTCCATCCTTACTGCTGGAGCCACTGATGGCTTATCCACTACATTCATCCTTTACTTAAACTTCTGAGAGTATCACTTTTGTCGTATCACTCTTTTATTCAAAACCACAACAGACCTCGACATCTATATGGTTAGCTAATTCTGCAGAAGGATCCTTAAGGTCCTCCATAAACTACTTCTGTCCATATCATTTCCCAGAGGAAACTCTGCTCTCTGCTGATAGACTGACACAGTCTAATTCATTCCCACATCCACGTCTGGTTCACAGCAGGATCTCAATAACACTAGTTAGGGAACCACATTCAAACCACAACATGTTTGAAAGTGAAACAAGGCACTAAAACATCACTAAAATTATACGACCTCAAAAAGACCTTATTTACTGACCAACAAATTATTGATCGTCAAATTGGTTTTATTGTATCAGAGGATACATTCTCAAAGCTTAAATTATTTATTGAAAAATGTATTAAAGTAAAAAATTTAAAATGCTGATTATCTGAACATTTAAAAATAACAAAAGGATTCTTCCCTGTTGGGCCAATGGCTTGGACTCTGCACTCCCCATGCAGGGGGCCTGGGTACAATCCCTGATGAGGGAATGAGATCCCATATGCTGCAGGTAAGAATCTGCATGCTACAACTAAAGATCCTACATGTTGCAAGGAAGATCTAAGATCCCATGTGCCACAATTAAGACCCAGCACAGCTAGCTACATAAATTTAAAAAGTGTAGTAACTAAAAACTGGTCACAATTTTTTAAGTGTCTGACTAAAGTTGAGAAGGTGACAGACACCTCCCTGTGCAGACATCATGGATCATGTTCAAATAGTGTGTGTGTGTGTGTGTGTGTGTGTGTGTAAATGACAACAGCTAGTTTTTGTTTCCATTGATAGAAGCTTGTTTGACCATATTATGCCCACCACTACAACCTACTCCCAGTATATTTCTGCTCCACTGGTTTTCTTAATTCAGAAAGAGCATTACTTTTACCATCCTGCCACGATCCACCAAAATTTGTATCCTTCTTACTACCCTATAAGTACTTTTATCTTTGATGTTTAACGTTTTAACTACATTTATAATAGCATTCAGAATAATGTCAGATGTTTCACCTTTGATACAGCACATTACCAAAAATTTTATGTTGAATCCACTAATCAGGTGAAAAAAATGAAAACTAGTGAGAACCAAATTAATGAGTTTTCTATTTGAAGCATCTGATGTCACTGATATAAAACTGGCAAAGTCAACTGTTAACAAACTACCTCTGCTAAAAGAACTAGCACATTAACAGCTATGATCTCACTTTTCATACATGCACGAGAATATTTGGTATCGACTAATTTTCTAAACTAATGTTGCTCATTTTCATTTGCACTAGATAAAAAGTCCAGTCTCATAGAATAACATGAAAATGCACCTCCTACAGCTGTGTATTAAACTGTCATTTTTGGACATGCTTCCTATTAAAACAACAACAACAAAAACTACCTTTTTTCCCCCGCCACTGCCTGCACCACGGAACTTGCCAGATCTTAGTTCCCTGACCAAGGACTGAGCCCCGGCGGTGGAATTGTGGAGTCCTGGAATTCCTGAAAAAGCTAACTTTTGACATAAACGCTAACGTTTCTTCAGAAGACATGAGTTTTCGGTTTTCATGTGATTAGTGAAATGATTACGGCCCCTGAGGTGGAATGTAATTACATCAACTGTGTTTTGTGCAAGTTACACATTCATTTCCTCTCTTGACAAATAAAAACTAAGTTCTTAATTATTCTCTAAAAACACATGTTTAAAATTTGTTTGCTTTTTGGAGATGATTGCTGCCAAAAGGGTTTATTATAAACTATACAAAAAGTTACCAAGCTATGTAATATGGAGATAGTGGTACATTTAGACTGTACAGTAAGTGACCAAACCCTTGTGTCTAGAGAATTCAGACTATTCTTCATGCACTTTTATTTCTGGCAGGACTGCTCTGCCTCCACTCCCAATACATCTATCCGGCCTACAATTCCCCACATTTCCCACTAATCCTGCCAACTGGTAGCCAGGCAACGTCATGCAGCTCACAGGCCGCAACTTGGCACAGATGTGTGATGTACAACAAGGGGCTTACAGAGACGCTGCCTCCAACATTTCTCCTATCACCACCGAAGACCTGAGCAGTCGGCTATCCTCGGCCTCTCACAGCAAGCACAGTCGGTGTTATCAGCAAGCCTCCTGCACAATGTCCTTGAAAGGGCGAGAGTAGTTAAGCTGCATCTGGAAAGGGTTGGGGAAAAAAGAGACAGGCACCTACTGGCCATCTTTCAGATTTTCGCACGTCGTAAAGAGGAAGCTCCATCTACCACATGTCTTAAACACCATACTACAGGCGGTTACGGCGGAAGATGGAAGCACAAAGTGAATGTCTATGAAAAGCCATTCCGGTTTCCTTTAATGTAACTGTTAATAACAGCACCTCATTGATTTTTTTTTTTTTCTGTAAATTTTTATGGGGAGGGACAGCACTGCACAACATGTGGGATCTTGGTTCCCCTATCAGGGGTAGAACCCACTCTCCCCTGGAGTGGGAATGCAGTCTTAACCACAAGACCACAAGGGAAGCCCCCAGCACTTCATAAAAAATTTAGGCCAAACTGGATGGGCTATCAGGAAAACAGGCAGAGTGGGATAGCCACGGATGCTGGGTAAACTCTCAAAATCCTCACCTTCCTTCTCGCTTTTTTCCTGGTGTGAAGCCACTTCCCTCCTGGCACGTCTACTGACTGCATCAATCGGTGAACATCTAAGCTAACTTCTGTCCCATCACAGAGACCCCTCACCTCCTCTCAATGCCTACAGTCCTTCTGCCTATACAAGTGTCTTTTTGTGTACGTATATATATATACGTGTGTGTGTGTGTGTGCGTGTGTACGTAGTATCATATAACCTTACAAAGATGACTAGTTAATTAAGGAAGAAAGTTTAAAAATGTTAAAAGGGGAGAGGGGGAAAACTGACAAGATAAAAGGAATGAAGTATGAGTGCTGAGGGAGGGAGGGCTGGAGAAGTAACAGGAAGTGACATTCTCCTTTTTCAGGGCTACACAGACTAGCTTGATATCTGAGCAATTTCTTTATGTTTACTTTTTGCTTCAAAGTAAGGAGCAATGAGAATACTAACTACCTAAGAGGAGACCTAAGAACGTATGCTTTAATTCTGGTCCTGTGTCTATAAAATCCTGCTTGGGAGCTTTGCTGACCACTTGACCACTTGCTTCCACTTTCTTGAGCTTCTAACAGCCCATAATTCCCAGAAGTCTAAGGTTGAATTTTAGAGGTTTCAGAAGTTATTTGGGAAAATGAAATAGATAGCTGTTAAGTGAATGACAGAAATCTTAAAAGCACAAGTGTAAATGGTACACACATCTTCTGGTTCTCAAACAAAAGCACCACAGACAAATTCATTTAGTTTCATAGACCATCCCTGATATAAAATCAAACACTTCTGTTTTTATACCAATTTGATTTCAGGAAGCCATTAAAATACACAAAACCTACTCAATGATCACTCTCATTTTGCCTGAGTTTTGTTATTAAACCTATTTCCTGGATATGTCTAAAAAGGTGTGAAAGAATTTTTTAATTCTATTTTTCTATTTTCTCTCATTCCAGGACCTGGAGGAGACAATAGCATGCAAGAGCTCTCCTTCTTGCAAAGGCAGTTCAAACTTGCACCACAAGTTATAAGTCTGTGGCCCTCAAGCCTGCATCCTGTAGCAATTCTGTACAACTGCAGGAGCGAACGCCTGCGTGTCTCGGCGTGGCTCACAGGCTGCCTGAATTGGATCCGTGTGACAAACTCTGAGACACCCTCAAAGAATATCTGTTTGTGCTGCTTGGAGCAACTGCTATTTCTTTGCCTTGCTAAGTAATTAATTTAAAATTATACAATGAGACCATCAAGCCCTGCCAAGCCCTCCTTTGCAAATTCCCTTACCTCATCCCTTCTTTCTGACTGCCCCTCCCGAACTAACAACTGTCCTTCTAGACCATCACTACAGTCTCCTAAGCCTGCCTACATCCAGGATCTCCTGTGGCCAGTGTGGCCAAAACAATATTCCAAAATCACCTCCACGCACCCACATTCCTTCATTCGAAACAAAGCCAAACACAAATCAAATCTTCAATGGCTCCCTATTTGCCAAATAAAATCCAAAGAGTTTAGCCTCACATTCAAGACCTTCTGTAATCTGGCTCCAGTCTAGCTTTCCTACTGGAACTGTCCTATTCCCTTTCACTCAAAAAAACTAGCCTATTCACTAATATTCTGTTCCCGACACACACACACACACACACACACACACACACAGGAACTGTCCTATTCCCTTTCACTCAAAAAAACTAGCCTATTCACTAAT